>NC_091172.1:29670535-29955535 GCF_040958095.1 Procambarus clarkii
AGTAGATAGTCAATCAGTACCTCAGAGCCACTCAGATGGTCAACCAACCCTTCAGATGGTCAATCAACCACTCACTAGCCACTCAGATAGTCAACCAACCACTCAGATGGTCAACCAACCACTCACTAGCCACTCAGATGGTCAATCAACCACTCAGACAAGGGCCAGCCGGCCAGCAGCTGCCCATGTGACCCAGCAGACCGAGTGTGAGGCCAGGTATAGTTACCTGAGTGGCCGGCCCAACCAAGCCACCATTCTGATGGTGTTAATAAATAGAATAAGCCAGCACAATGGCTTCCCAGGAGCACCTGGCAGCTCCACCGGCCTCTCAACACAACAATACGTAATCAACTTTTCAAACCCAGAGCGCGTTGGGGAATGGAGAATGTATTCAATTGCAAGTTGCAGGCCGTACTCTATGGCGTTGATTTGAATGTGAATTGCCTGGTGGCGGGTGATACCAGGCGGTCGCTTTATCCGGTGTTTGGTGGTCGCTTGTGGTCCCATGTACGTGGGCGGCAGTGACTATGTCACGGACGGTGAGTCACGGTCCTCTATGTACGTGGGAGGCAGTGACTATGCCACGGACGGTGAGTCACGGTCCTCTATGTACGTGGGCGGCAGTGACTATGCCACGGACGGTGAGTCACGGTCCTCTATGTACGTGGGAGGCAGTGACTATGCCACGGACGGTGAGTCACGGTCCTCTATGTACGTGGGCGGCAGTGAGTATGCCACGGACGGTGAGTCACGGTCCTCTATGTACGTGGGCGGCAGTGACTATGCCACGGACGGTGAGTCACGGTCCTCTATGTACGTGACTGTCTGTGACTACGATATGACTGGTGAGTCACGGTCCTCTATGTACGTGGGAGGCAGTGACTATGCCACGGACGGTGAGTCACGGTCCTCTATGTACGTGGGCGGCAGTGACTATGTCACGGACGGTGAGTCACGGTCCTCTATGTACGTGGGCGGCAGTGACTATGTCACGGACGGTGATTCACGGTTCTCTATGTACGTGACAGTCTATGACTATGACATGACTGGTGAGTCACGGTCCTCTATGTACGTGGGCGGCAGTGAGTATGCCACGGACGGTGAGTCACGGTCCTCTATGTACGTGAGCGGCAGTGAGTATGCCACGGACGGTGAGTCACGGTCCTCTATGTACGTGGGCGGCAGTGACTATGCCACGGACGGTGAGTCACGGTCCTCTATGTACGTGGGAGGCAGTGACTATGCCACGGACGGTGAGTCACGGTCTTCTATGTACGTGGGCGGCAGTGACTACGACATGACTGGTGAGTCACGGTCCTCTATGTACGTGACAGTCTGTGACTATCGAAGAGAGAGAGAGAGAGAGAGAGAGAGAGAGAGACACTCTCCCAACCTTCTCACCCTGACTTCTTGTTAAACATCTTTCCTTTCTTCCCTAGATCTCTGTGTTGCACATTTTGAATTGCTTCTCTTCTCCCTCTCTCTCTCTCTCTCTCTCTCTCTCTCTCTCTCTCTCTCTCTCTCTCTCTCTCTCTCTCTCTCTCTCTCTCTCTCCATAACTATATACGGAGAGAATCTAAGGAGAAGAATCAGAACAGATGAGGACTGTTATACTGTGTAAAATTAACTAGATATATTTAAAAGATGGTCTGAAATTAAACTACTGGATTTTAACCTGGTCAAATGCAAGCTTTTAAGGATATGAACATGAATAAGATCCTAAAATACTATGCCTAAGATTACCATCAGAGTGCCGGCGGGCTGACGGGGAAATAGCCTCGGCTACCATCAGCTTTTGTCCGGTCGTGATGGTCGAGTGGATAAGGTGCCCTGTATACCAGTTGCATAGTGCTCCTGGCAGTATGGGTTCGAGTCAAATCTGGGGTGTGAGTTCTCGGTTGCATGTATGCCTGGGGACCATTCAGGCTTGTTTGCATTTGTGTTTCTCACGTGTTGCCCCAAAGAATGAGGTGATTTGATAACATACTATGCCCAAGATTACCATCAAGATAACAAACATGCTGGTGTATGAGAATATTAGTTAAATAATATGTTATCGTGAAGTGTGGTGGTATTAGTATGGTCTTGGGAACTAGCAGTGTGCCATAATGTTGATATTACCAGCGGTGGAAAGGTCAACCACAGGCCAGGATGGGAGGCTATCTTGAGGTTGTCTTGAGATGATTACGAAGCTTTAGTGTCCCCGCGGCCCGGTCCTCGACCAGGCCTCCACCCCCCAGGAAGCAGCCCGTGACAGCTGACTAACACCCAGGTACCTATTTGACTGCTAGGTAACAGGGGGCATAGGATGAAAGAAACTCTACCCATTGTTTCTCACCGGCGCCTGGGATCGAACCCGGGACCACAGGATCACAAGTCCAGTGCTCTGTCCGCTCGGCCGACCGGCTCCCATTCTGACAGGCTATTGGTGTTCACAGTGGAACTTTCCCCTTACTAGAGTGTTGACGGTACACTGACTTGCCACTTGAGGGGCTGACTCGGCACACTGCCGCTACACCTCGGAAGTTAAGGCGACCACTAGATATTTACGCCTGGCAAGCCAAGATATATTGGAATGTTTCCAAAGGACCTCCGGGCAGAGCTGGTGGAGTGTGGCTGAAAAATGTTGCCCACAATCTGAAGAATTACTGCGTGCAATTGAGCCAGTCTTTGGGAAAAATGTCCCCCAGGTAACGGTCGTCGACCAGGATTATAAAACTGTGTTCGTTGGCTGGCCATTTTCCGTTTGTGATGGTGTATGTGTTTTTTATCTATAAAAGCCTCCGAACATTTGATTATAAGTATATTCGTATGAGGTAAAGTTATTGTTGGGTGATATATATATATATATATACCCCGCATGTCATATACACACACACACCATCACAATGACAGAGGAGGATAGTATGAGGCTACAAGATGACCTAGACAAACTGAAGGAATAGTCTGACAAATGGTTACTAAAGTTCAACCCGAGTAAATGTAAGGTAATGAAAATAGGAGAAGGAACTAGGAGGCCAGTCACAGGATACCGAATGGGAGATGAAGTCCTTCACGAAACGGACAGAGAGAAAGATCTGGAAGTTGATATCACACCAAACCTGTCTCCTGAAGCCCACATCAAAACAATAACATCAATGGTCTATGCGAGGCTGACTAACATCAGAACTGCCTTCAGGAACCTGTATAAGGAATCCTTCAGAACCTTGTATACTACATATGTAAGACCAATCCTGGAGTATGCAGCCCCAGCATGGAGCCCGTATCTAGTCAAGCACAAGACGAAGCTGGAAAAAGTTCAGAAGTATGCCACTAGGCTAGTCCCAGAACTAAGAGGCATGAGTTATGAGGACAGACTACGTGAACTGCACCTCACGTCGCTGGAAGACAGAAGAGCTAGGGGAGACATGATCACCACATACAAAATTCTCAGGGGAATTGACAGGGTAGACAAGGATGGATTATTTAACACGGGTGGTACACGCACAAGGTGACACAGGTGGAAACTGAGGACCCAAATGAGCCACAGAGACATTAGAAAGAACTTTTTCAGTGTCAGAGTAGTTAACAGGTGGAATGCATTAGGCAGTGATGTAGTGGAGGCTGACTCCATACACAATTTCAAGTGTAGATATGATAGAGCCCAATAGGCTCAGGAATCTGTACACCAGTTGATTGACAGTTGAGAGGCGGGACCAAAGAGCCAGAGCTGAACCCCCGCAAGCACAATTAGGTGAGTACACACACACACACACACACACACACACACACACACACACACACACACACACACACACACACACACATGCCTAAAAATAGTAAACAGTAAAATACACATTTCTGGCTCTTGAATGGAATGACCGATGGAGTGGGTAATTATAAAAGGTGGCGCCTCGCCGGGGACACGGTGTTGCTCCATACTGAACGCTGCAACTTGTCCTG
Organism: Procambarus clarkii; assembly: GCF_040958095.1. Lineage (NCBI taxonomy): Eukaryota > Metazoa > Arthropoda > Malacostraca > Decapoda > Cambaridae > Procambarus > Procambarus clarkii. The sequence continues at coordinate 29,674,478 of NC_091172.1, forward strand.
CTGTTGCCCCTGTTGTTGCTTCTGTTGTTGCTTCTGTTGTTGCTTCTGTTGTTGCTTCTGTTGTTGCTTCTGTTGTTGCTTCTGCTGTTGCTGTTGTTCTTCCTACCGATACTTTTGTCATAAAAAAAAACAAAAAAATTGTATCATGCTTCACCAGACCACTTTATGTCATGCTGACCGAACTGTGATCGGCGTGGTCGAGCTCCAGTTTCCGGGCCCCCAACTTTCCAGTTGTCGGCCACCTGACGCATTGACTCCCGACTCTCTCGTACAGTATCTTCTTTTGATGGCGTGTTACTTTACTGCTGTTTCTGCTCTTTCAACACCGATGAGAATTTTGCATGTTGTGATCATGTCCCTACTTTCTTATTATAATTACTGTGAGATGAATAATGTAAAAAATCGTGATTAACCTCTCGATCCCGAGACCAATTTTGTAGCTAATTTTTCTAATTACTCCAGTTTAATTTATTGTTTAGGTCCATATTGTTAGGTCTTATTAGGTCCATGATGGCCGCCATGAGTTTCAGCAGTGTTTCGTATACCGATGACTTTATTACATAGAGGTTTAGACCTAAATACTTGTTCCTGCTCTTCTGACTCCTGCACGAGCCTTCAACATCTACTCATTACTTTGCACGTGTCTGGGTTAAAGTCTAGCAGCCACTTCTATAGCCAACTGAAGCATTCTGCTGTTCTCTCTCTCTCTCTCTCTCTCTCTCTCTCTCTCTCTCTCTCCAGTCCACTTGGGCTGGACGGTAGAGCGACGGTCTCGATTCATGCAGGTCGGTGTTCAATCCCCAACTATTCCGGGGTAAGGAATTGGGTTGGCTTTATCCTCGACCCATCCCAAATCCTTATCCTGACCCCCTTCCACGTGCTATATAGTCGTGATGGCTTGGCGGTTTATCCTGAACTGTTCCCTTACCTCTCGACCACTCTAATTACTTTGTGAGCGAATTGTGTTATTAAATATCAGTGTAGGGAGGTCATCCTAGTTATACTGCCACTGTGTCTAGTTAGGTCACTATACCCTCAGGCAAAACATATCATATCTCCATATAACTTACATCCCGTAACTCTTAGTTACGGGATATACGTATACATGTGTATTAGAGATGATTTTAATACACGGTGATGAGAGCTGGTTCTTTTTGACCCTCAGAGGTAGTTAGACCCCCAGAGGCAGTTAGACCCCCAGAGGTAGTTAGACCTCCAGAGGTAGTTAGACCCCCAGAGGTAGTTAGACCTTCAGAGGTAGTTAGACCCCCAGAGGTAGTTAGACCTCCAGAGGTAGTTAGACCTCCAGAGGTAGTTAGACCCCCAGAGGTAGTTAGACCCCCAGAGGTAGTTAGACCCCCAGAGGTAGTTAGACCTCCAGAGGTAGTTAGACCTCCAGAGGTAGTTAGACCCCCAGGGGTAGTTAGTCCCTCGTTGTTACGACCACCGTTACCTTGACCCCCAGGGTAGTTAGGCTCTGTCATTACCCTCCCCGCAGTTCCCAGCTTAGTCCTGTAATTAGGCTTCAGGCATCAAGTGCTCAAGCGATATTCCTGGACGACTCCCAGGAATTTAGAGCCTAAAATATCACAATAACTACCCGTCCGCACACCACTTTGATCTTTTCAAGCAAATGACTAATTAGCGACAAAGCGATAACTGGTCTTAATTACACACAAAGCTAAAGGAAATACCGCTTTTCCGGTTATTGAAAGTTCGATAACAGACGCAGGAATTGACGCTATCGCAAAGGTCGAAGACATCCCTAAAAATATATCGTGAAATTTAGAATAATCTGAAATATTTAGAATATACACTATTTGAAGTGCCTGAAAATGTGAGGGGTGAGCACGTGGTCCCTCGTGAATACAACTGTATTTTCAACATTAATGTATTCATAGCTGGCAAAATCTTAAAACATTCTGCGGAAGTAATCCCGACTTTTAGCCGGATTACTTGTTAAGTTAATGGCTAATTTGTTTTTATTCCATAGAGATCATAAGTTACTTAATCATACCGGATGTCTTTGATGTTTCCTCAGTCTCGTGTGAGACGTGAGTGTACCTCTGTTGCTGTGTTGTGTGTACCTCTGTTGCTGTGTCGAGTGTACCTCTGTTGCTGTGTTGTGTGCATCTCTGTTGCTGTGTTGTGTGCACTTTTGTTGCTGTGTTGTGTGTACCTCTGTTGCTGTGTTGAGTGTACCTCTGTTGCTGTGTTGAGTGTACCTCTGTTGCTGTGTTGAGTGCACCTCTGTTGCTGTGTTGAGTGTACCTCTGTTGCTGTGTTGTGTGCACCTCTGTTGCTGTGTTGTGTGTACCTCTGTTGCTGTGATGTGTGCACCTCTGTTGCTGTGTTGTGTGCACCTCTGTTGCTGTGTTGAGTGTACCTCTGTTGCTGTGTTGAGTGTATCTCTGTTGCTGTGTTGAGTGTACCTCTCTTGCTGTGTTGTGTGTACCTTTGTTGCTGTGTTGCGTGTACCTCTGTTGCTGTGTTGAGTGTATCTCTGTTGCTGTGTTGAGTGTACCTCTGTTGCTGTGACGAGTGTACCTCTGTTGCTGTGTTGAGTGTACCTCTGTTGCTGTGTTAAGTGTACCTCTGTTGCTGTGTTGTGTGCACCTCTGTTGCTGTGACGAGTGCACCTCTGTTGCTGTGACGAGTGTACCTCTGTTGCTGTGTTGAGTGCACCTCTGTTGCTGTGTTGAGTGTACCTCTGTTGCTGTGTTGAGTGTACCTCTGTTGCTGTGTTAAGTGTACCTCTGTTGCTGTGACGAGTGTACCTCTGTTGCTGTGTTGAGTGCACCTCTGTTGCTGTGTTGAGTGTACCTCTGTTGCTGTGTTGAGTGTACCTCTGTTGCTGTGTTAAGTGTACCTCTGTTGCTGTGACGAGTGTACCTCTGTTGCTGTGTTGAGTGCACCTCTGTTGCTGTGTTGAGTGTACCTCTGTTGCTGTGTTGAGTGCACCTCTGTTGCTGTGTTGAGTGTACCTCTGTTGCTGTGTTGAGTGAACCTCTGGTACTATGCTAAGTGTACCTCAACACTGGAAATCATTCGCTAGCCTCATAGTCCCTCCTCGCCCCTCACATGAGTCCTTGCTTCCCCCTCACAAAATATAGCAAGAATGAGTAACTGGTCTAGACCACACTACCCATCTCCCGTACTAAATTTTAGGAGGCGAATCTGCCGTTAGAAATGGCTACCCCACCACTGGATCTCCCACTACACCTGACACCCCTGGTTAAGGCTGACACCCCTGGTTAAGGCTGACTATAAGCTGGACGTGAATCCCCCTCGTCCGATTCAGCCTATGAAGCTGACAATATAGCATTTAGATACTCTTAACAGCCAACGAAATGGAATTCTACTGGTTTTGATTTAATACTTGGGTGGTTTAACTCGATCAGGCTTTGAGCCTCACGAAGCCTCAGAACGCCTGGTGGCTTTTCCCACACGTCTATTATGGCTAAACCAATTTGGTTTTACCCATCTGGCTTCACTCATCTGGCTTTACAACTCGTGTATTGCATATGTAAATGTCTGTGCCACAAGGAAGTCACCAGCATGTGCAGATAACACAGTGACGCAGTCAGATATGTTCACTGTGTCACCTGACACAGCCAGATATGCTCACTGTCTCACCAGCAGGTGTGTGAGTGTCTACAGGTGTGTGAGTTGTGAGAGAGAAGTCTTCCAAAGACCTGTGAATTGTGAGTCTCTAATATACTAATGTGAATGAGTTGTGAATGAGGAGTTTGTTGATGAGGTCGAATGAGTTAGGATGTGAGGGGGGGCACTGAGAGTGTGGACCCAAGCACCACATTACCAGTTATGGTGAAACACTCACAACTCACAGCTTGTAACTGACGATGATAAGCTAGGCACTCACGATGATAAGCTAGGCACTCACGACGATAAGCTAGGCACTCCTTTTCCCCCCTTACCTATTACCTATTACCCCACCTATCCCCCTTCCAAATACCCACGTCCCCCCCTTTTTAGAGACTAAGAATCCACCCCCTCTCTAAAGGAGGGTAGAGCAACGGTCTCGCTTCATGCAGGTCGGCGTTCAATCCCCGATCGTCCATAAGTGGTTGGGCACCATTCCTTCCCTCCGTCCCATCCCAAATCCTTATCCTGACCCCTTCCCAGTGCTATACAGTCGTGATGGCTTGGCGCTTTCTGCTGATAGGTACCGTCCCTTCCTCTTGAGTCGCCAGTAGAGGAGTGTGAGCTAGGGACAAGTCATACGAGCCAGGGACAAGGCATAGGAGCCAGGGACAAGGCATACGAGCCAGGGACAAGGCATACGAGCCAGGGACAAGCCATACGAGCCAGGGACAAGGCATACGAGCCAGGGACAAGCCATACGACCCAGGGACAAGCAGTACGAAAATACACACAAGCCAGAATTAACCTTACAGCCTCGGTGATGGGGTAATGAACCCATCAACACCGGCCCACACGTCACCACCCCCAGAGAGAAATAATGACCCCCCCATGATATCAAACAAAATATACCACCATGCAGGTGAAGGGGGGAATGATGGGGGGATAACAGAGGGGTTAAGATAGCAGAGTGGGGGTGGGGTAGGGGGGGTTAGGTGGAACAACGATACATGGGGGAGACGGTAAAGGGGGATTGGAACAGTAAAAACTATGGGTTAGAATGGTGTTTGGAGGGATAGAATAACACGATTAAAGAGGGGAGGGAGGTCCTTGGTAGAGTTCAACAGGGACTAGGAATAACAGTTGATATAATTAGAACATGAGTATGTTGTAATTATCCTCATACTAGTATGTGAGGGGGAGTGGTGGAGTGAGGGTAGGAGGGGGAGGTGGAGTGAGGGGTAGGAGTGAGAGATGGAGTGAGAGGGGGGGGGCATAACAAACCAGGGGTCACATCAGAAGACGATAGATGAAGCAGACTATGGACTCGGTCATCCGTATTATTTCACGGCGAGTAACCACCCTCCATTTCCCTCCCTCTGTAGTCTTCATGATTCAGCACATTCTCTTTCTCTCTCTCTTTCTCTCTCTGTCTCTGTCTCTCTCTCTCTCTCTCTCTGTCTCTGTCTCTCTCTCTCTCTCTCTCTCTCTCTCTCTCTCTCTCTCTCTCTCTCTCTCTCTCTCTCCCCTGCACCAAGGAGATCGTCTATCACGCCACATCGGCAATTTCAGAAAATTTATTCTTACCGTTGAGATGTAATAACAAAGAAGGAAATGAATTAAAGAAGACCAAAGACCCTCCCCTAACTACCATAACAACCCCGCCTTCCTCCCTTACCCTACAATCTCCCCTAACACCCCCTCCCTTACCCTACAATCTCCCCTAACACCCCTTCCCTTACCCTACAACCACCCACTTTCCCCTCCCAAAACCATGGAACTTTGTGACGTGTGGATTATTTTGTAGGTTTGGGTAGTGTGAGAGTGTTTTTAGGTAGTAGCCATTGTTTGGAGGCGTGGGAGCTTTAGCTGATGGTGTGGAAGCTTTAGTTCAAAGCAAGGGAGCTTTAGCTGTTGACGAGAGGTGAGGGGGAAGCTTAACTAGAAGATGTAGACATTTGTGAACCCTATAAATGAATGATGTGTACAAGAATTAGGAAGAAGGGAAAGGAACTATCAGGAAGAACGCATTAAGCCATTGTGACTATATAGCACTGGGAAGGGGTCAGGATAAGGATTTGGGGTGGGAAGGGGGGAAAGGAATGGTGCCCAACCACTAGGACGGTCGGGGATTGAACGCCGACCTGCATGAAGCGAGTGGGAGTGGCTGATGGGATCCCAATGGAGTGAAGAGGGGAAGGAGGGGAGTAAAGGAGATGGAGGAAGGTGTAGGTGAAGGAAAATATTGGAAATGTGAAAGATAGAGTTATGACAGTAGGCGGACTGTCCGCTTTGCTGACACGATGTGTGTGTGTGTGTGTGTGTGTGTGTGTGTGTGTGTGTGTGTGTGTGTGTGTGTGTGTATGTGTGTGTGTGTGTGTGTGTGTGTGTGTGTGTGTGTGTGTGTTTGGTAGTTTAGCTACTCTTGCTCTCGTTCGTCAGAAAGCTGGGTGTTTGAAGGGATGTCAGTGTGTTAATGAGGCACTAGTCAACTAGTTAGCAGACACACCTCATCTCCCAATCAAACACTTGAGGGCGACCCTCAAATATCATGTTAAAAAATCAAATGAGTGAAACTTACTGAAGGAGAAAGTGAGAAAGAGCTTGAACTTACGAACATGACCAGTGAATATGAAGAGTCACGTCTGCAAAGACAACAATATGCGAGTAAATTACTTTTTTGAACATGAATTTATGATAAAATATTTTTTAATCTCTTTCGCAGAGAGAGAGAGAGAGAGAGAGAGAGAGAATATATATATATATATATATATATATATATATATATATATATATATATATATATATATATATATATATATATATATATATATATGCACAATTGTTATTAAATTAAGGTGTTTGATCTTGGCGCGGTATGCTTGGGATGTGTAAATGACACATCAGAGGCAGCCTGTCAGGGGAGACAAGAACTAATCAAACACTACACAAAAGTGTATATATGTGTATACGTATGTATGTGAATATGTGTGTGTGTATATGTCTGTGTGTGTACTCACCTTGTTGTGCTTGTGGGGGTTGAGCTCTGGCTCTTTGGTCCCACATCTCTACTGTCAATCAACTGGTGTACAGGTTCCTGAGCCTACTGGGCTCTATCATATCTACACTTGAAACTGTGTATGGAGTCAGCCTCCACCACATCACTGCCTAATGCATTTCATCTGTTAACTACTCTGACTCTGAAAAAGTTCTTTCTAATGTCCCTGTGGCTCATGTGGGTACTCAGTTTCCACCTGTGTCCCCTAGTGCGTGTGCCCCTTGTGTTAAATAGCCTGTCTTTATCTACCCTGTCAATTCCTCTTAGAATCTTGTACGTGGTGATCATATCCCCCCTGTGTATGTGTGTGTACATACACATACATAACAGTGTGTGTGCGAGTGTATGTGTGTGACTGTTCAGTCCTTGCATATGTTGTGTGACACAACTAACGCAGTGTGTGTCCATGCCCTGCATTAAAATGCATGCTTGTTGTTGTTGTTGTCTTATATTCAGCTACCCTGAACAAAATTTCCAAGTAGCACGGGCTATGGAGAGCCCGTAGTGGACTTAAGATGCATGCAGTGTCTCCGTATAATCTACCCTATTCTTTAGTAGGGATCCATTTCCCCCTCACTCGCACATGTCCTTAGAGATCCTTCTTCTTCACCCAAACATATCCTTAGACATCCCTCTCTCCGAGACGCAGACTACACCACGTCCACCCTCACATTTCCTACCCCGCACATCGCTGTTTGACCATCGTTAGCGCCCTCGGTAAATACTCCAACACGACGGAGAGCTGAAAACTGGAATCCAATCCTGCAGTCTGGGATGGAAACTGGAACCTTAGTCAAGAAGATTCGTTCTAGTGAACTTGAGCACGGTCCCAGAGCAACAAACTTGAGGAAGATAACTTTAGGAGCATGAGGGAGAGACAGAGCAGACACCAGCACAGAGCTGCTCCTCTTCTGTCCAAACTTACTCTTCTCAAGTTATAATGGACTGATTTCTTGTATGGCCAGACTCGACCTTCAACTTCTGAAAGTTACACATGGTAGGAAGAGAGAGAGAGAGAGAGAGAGAGAGAGAGAGAGAGAGAGAGAGAGAGAGAGAGAGAGAGAGAGAGAGACAGACAGACAGACAGACAGAGATAGTAGTAATTGGGGACCTGGGAGTAAATCTCATTGTCGGGTCATGTTCCAGGGGGAAAGCTTCTACCATAAGGTTTGCTATGAGCTCTCATATGGAAGAGCTTTCCCTTCCCTATGGAAGGGAAAACTCTCAGCCAGCCAGCAAGCAAGAGTCAGAAGTCGTCTGCTCCTTTACCTCCTGTGTAAAGGAAAAAGAAGTCACTTGACCATTCACCGCTAATCACAGTTATCACTAATCTCCACCGACCAATCACCAAACAGCACCGCAGTTCACCAATCAGATTCAACCATCCACCAATCACCCAATGGCAGCCCAGTTCGATAATGCCAATCAAGCAATATTTACGAGGGAACAATCCAGCGACGAGATGCTGCTGTTTATCTCCGTTAAAACCAGCGATTAGGAAAACGATAATCTCTTGAATTAATTTTTACAACCAATTAAACGCTAAATTAAGTGACCTTTTTTTTTGGTGGGAAAATGTGGCGCTGGAAATAATAAAGTGGCAACTGAGCGCGAGGTACTGTCATATTTTGTTAATATGGCTGTATTTGTTTGTTGTTGTTTGAACACCTGCTTGTTAATGTGGTTGTATTTGTTTGTTTTTTTGAACACCTGCTTGTTAGTATGGCTGTATTTGTTTGTTGTTGCTTGAACACCTGCTTGTTAATGTGGTTGTATTTGTTTGTTGTTGTTTGAACACCTGCTTGTTAATGTGGTTGTATTTGTTTGTTAGTTTTTTGAACACCTGCTTGTTAGTATGGCTGTATTTGTTTGTTGTTGTTTGAACACCTGCTTGTTAATGTGGTTGTATTTGTTTGTTGTTGTTTGAACACCTGCTTGTTAATGTGGTTGTATTTGTTTGTTTTTTTGAACACCTGCTTGTTAGTATGGCTGTATTTGTTTGTTGTTGTTTGAACACCTGCTTGTTAATGTGGTTGTATTTGTTTGTTAGTTTTTTGAACACCTGCTTGTTAGTATGGCTGTATTTGTTTGTTGTTGTTTGAACACCTGCTTGTTAATGTGGCTGTATTTGTTTGTTGTTTGAACACCTGCTTGTTAATGTGGCTGTATTTGTTTGTTGTTTGAACACCTGCTTGTTAATGTGGCTGTATTTGTTTGTTGTTTGAACACCTGCTTGTTTGTTTCGCCAGATAAACTGTGTACAGTTTGCTGTTGAAACTATATAGTCAATCATTTAATTATCTAACTTTGTTTATAAATAATTATATACTTTGTAACTCCCCTAATTGACATAATTTCAAGTATATTATTAATCTATAATATACGAAGTAATGTTGCTATACCAAACTTGGACCTATAACATGTGCTTTATAATTGTGCTTTTAGACCTGCTTTACAACGTGTGTTTCGTGGCTGGAAGACTGCATGCGTGTTCCAGGCGAGAGCGCTGGAGGGTTAATGTTTCTGGCTGTGGTAAAGGTTAGATGCAGCGATAAAGGTTTGCTTCTGTGGTAAGAGTTATAGTGCTGTGGTGAAGGTTAGTTGACGGGATACATGTTTTGCTGGTGTGATCAAAGTTATTGCTGTGGTCAGGGTTAGTTGCTGTGGTCAAGGTTAGTTGTGGTAATAAGAACTAGGAATTATTATTAATGTTAGTTTCTGTGGCAAAAGTCAGTTGCTGAGCTGAAAGTTGTCTAAGATTAGCTACTGTATGTTGTTTAGATTTAGCTACTCAGAAAGTAGTGTCCATGTAGCACGGTCTATGGTGAGCCCGTAGTAGCTACTGTAGTGAAAGCTACAGTGGTCTCCACCACTCAGGATGGTTAGTCATACAGGTTCATGTGATCAGTAGCCTGCACTGGCAAATTTTGAGTTCAATGTGAGAATATCTTCAAGAACACGAGAGTGAATAAAGTAATTGCAAAGCTCCAGGTACCTCATGCCAACTGGTATGAAAGGTCTAATAACTGGGCATTCGGTGATATAGTGTGGGAAATCATGCCGCAGTTCCTGCTCACAGAGATGGCACCTGGAGTGCTCAGGATTGGGAGATCCGTCACCTGCAGCTACCTGCCACCCAACCTGATCCTGGCAACCACTGTGTCCCACAGTCTCCTGAACATTTTGTGCTTCCAATAAATGTAAGTTTCAGATCTAAACGAATCACAGTTTTTTATACTGGTGCTTTCAGGTTTTTGGGAGTCAGTAATTTCTCTCCTATCAAACCTGTTTGGAACAATATAGTCATGACACGAGTTTTTTTTTTATTATTAATACATGAGGTACATCTGCATTAGTGCAGCTACCCTAGACTATATGAAGTGGAGTACAGTGTGTCAAAAAAGCTAACTAGGTGATGCTAAAAAATCCCCATCACACAGGATGGTTAGTCATACAGAGGCATGTGATGGGCAGTCTGCACTGGCAGACTCCAGAAGCATTTTGAGGATATCAACAACACAAGAGTGACTAAGGCAGCAGTGGTAATACAAGTCCCCATCTCGCAGGATGGTTAGTCATACAGAGCCATATGTTTAGTAGCCTGCACTGGCAAATTTTGGGTGCACTGTGAGGATAATGACACGAGTACATGGAGGCAGGTGTATGAATCTCTACGGACATAGCATGCCACATTTCACTATGTGAGTCGACGTTAACACTTGAAGGTAAACACGAACAAATGAATATTCTGATACGTGGTATGTATAGTAAAGGTGTATTAGTAGAGAAACAGGAGGATCTAGGAAGAGAAACTGAAAGTAAATAAGGCAGAAAAGATAAAAAGCGTAAAAAGGAGAGATAAAAAAAAAGCCAGAGCAAATAAATGAAGACCGAGTGAGCATCTAAGCATCATGTAACCGGTCCTATCTGATCCTACCCGCGCTAAAATCCCCCCTTACACTCGTTAGGGGAATTGAAACACCTATTATGTTGCTATTTTCCTTATTTTAACACTTTTCCCGACGTCACGTCTGGACATTTGCATAAATAATTTGCATAGCGAACGCGGCCTCTCGCATTCAGTAAACTGGAGCGATTAAGTGAGTATTTAAAGTTGGATGTTTGTTGGGAAGCAGCCTGGTAGAGGCGCCCCAGCACCGTCGCAACCACCACCTTGCCAAGTGACCTTGGAATAAAAGCCAGGAGCCTGGCCGCTGCCTTGTCAAGTCAGCTCAGTGTATGAGTCAGCCACTGACAAGACTTTACAGCTCCTAAAATAATAGTACTTATAGGAATTACTTGATCAAGCATACCAATAGGTACTATTGGTCCCTACAAAAGTTCAGGTCTTGTAGTACTGAAATAACCCAAATGGCGTTTTAGAAAATGAGACATATAAAAAGCAACTAACCTAACCTTGACTGCCCAAGGAAACCTAGGCCTAATACTTGCTACTGTAGGCCTACTATAGTACATATTTGTATTATACAAGTCCTAGGAATGTGTGAATCTGCAGTTAAGTTTTCTCTCGGTCTCTAATGGTACAACTAATGACATTAATGGTACAACACAAACGTGTTTGTGGTTCAGGTGTAGTAATTTATATGTTTGAACAGATACTTGCTATAGGTACCGTCATTTTAGGAGAAAAAGTTGCCGTTTCATTAAGTAACTCAGCAACTTTTTAAGTAACGGGAAAGTGCATTCTAACTAACCACACTAACAACATCACCCCCAGGCCAGACCCCACTAACCACACCCCAGGCCAGACCCCACTAACCACACCCCAGGCCAGACCCCACTGACCACACCCCAGGCCAGACTCCACTAACCACATCCCAGGCCAGACCCCACTAACCACACCCCAGGCCAGACCCCACTAACCACACCCCAGGCCAGACCCCACTAACCACACCCCAGGCCAGACCCCACTAGCCACATCCCAGGCCAGACCCCACTAGCCACACCCCAGGCCAGGCTCCACTAACCACCACAATCCACCAGCCACTCCCCAGACCATCCATCAGAGTGTCGAGGGGCCGCTCAGCCGGGATAAGGCGGATCGCTGAGATCCATTTCCAGCTTGGCGCCCCAGAGCCGGATTTCTCAACGTGTCGCCTCGCTCAGAATGTCTTTCCTTCATTCCAAAGTAACATTTAGGTGCATATGTTCCTGTATTTGTTCCCAACGCTGCGTCGTCGTCCAGTGACGCATGCAGCTGATAAAGCGTCGTCGTCCAGTGACGCATGCAGCTGATAAAGCGTCGTCGTCCAGTGACGCATGCAGCTGATAAAGCGTCGTCGTCCAGTGAGGCATACAGCCATAAAGCGACGTCGTCCAGTGACGCATACAGCCATAAAGCGGCGTCGTCCAGTGACGCATGCAGCTTATAAAGCGACGTCGTCCAGTGACGCATACAGCCATAAAGCGACGTCGTCCAGTGACGCATACAGCCATAAAGCGTCGTCGTCCAGTGAGGCATACAGCCATAAAGCGACGTCGTCCAGTGACGCATACAGCCATAAAGCGACGTCGTCCAGTGACGCATGCAGCTTATAAAGCGTCGTCGTCCAGTGAGGCATACAGCCATAAAGCGACGTCGTCCAGTGACGCATGCAGCTTATAAAGCGACGTCGTCCAGTGACGCATGCAGCTTATAAAACGTCGTCGTCCAGTGACGCATGCAGCTTATAAAGCGACGTCGTCCAGTGACGCATGCAGCTTATAAAACGTCGTCGTCCAGTGACGCATGCAGCTTATAAAGCGACGTCGTCCAGTGACGCATGCAGCCATAAAGCGACGTCGTCCAGTGACGCATACAGCCATAAAGCGATGTCGTCCAGTGACGCATACAGCCATAAAGCGACGTCGTCAAGTGACGCATACAGCCACGTCGTCTAGGGACTTATAAAACACACACACACACTCGCTTCAGTGCAGTGACAAATGATTTCATCTCCAGCATCCATCGCCAGCATCCTCATCCTCTCCCTCCCACCTCACTTACTGGCAGCCATCACTCACCTGTCCCCCATCCATCTCTACTCCCTTCCACATAACCCCTATTCCACTCTTACGTCTCCTTTCCCCTCAATCTTCATTTCCACCTCAATTCCACAATACGCAGATATTAACATCTTTCTTACCATGGATCCCTTACTATGTTTGGGCCCTGTTCCTCCTGTGCCTCTCTACTAAACCACTTTTTCTTCATCTCCCTATTGTCTCTTCACCCTGTCTATGTCTTTCCCATTTCATACCACTCATTTCACCCTCTCAGTCTCCCTTCTCCCTGTTGAAGCTCTTCTTATCTCTCCCTATTTCAGCCATTCGCCCTGTGTTTCTTGTGTCTTCTCTCCTCTCTATCTCTCTTCTCTCGTACCGCTACTCCCTTTCCTTCCCTCCTCTCTCCCTCCCAAGGGCCGCAGTGGGAACATCTCAGCTGTACTAACAGCTGTTAATGAGGAAATAGCCGTCACCGCCTCGCCTCATATCGTCACTCATAAATCCCGGTAAACAAAAGACTCTCCTCTCACAAAACGCCTTAAATGAAACGCTGTGGAGAGACGCAAGACCGCGGCGAATATTCATTCTTTTTCATAACAAACATCTTGATGAAATATAACAATTTTACAATGCAGGCGATGGGTCACAATAACGTGGCTGAAGTATGTTGACCAGACCACACACTAGAAGGTGAAGGGACGACGACGTTTCGGTCCGTCCTGGACCATTCTCAAGTCGATTGAGAATGGTCCAGGACGGACCGAAACGTCGTCGTCCCTTCACCTTCTAGTGTGTGGTCTGGTCAACACAATTTTACAAGCATGCTGACTAGGTTGTGGCAGCCTCTCCGTCTTGTAGACACACTGGCCAAGGGGCCAGATTCACGAAGCAGATACGCAAGCACCTACGAACCTGTCCATCTTTTCTCAATCATTGGCGGCTTTGTTTACAATTATTAAACAGTTAATGAGCTCCGAAGCACCAGGAGGCTGTTTATAACAATAACAACAGTTGATTGGGAAGTTTTCATGCTTGTAAACTGTTTAATAAATGTAACCAAAGCCGTCAAAGATTGAGGAAAGATGTTCGTAAGTACTTGCGTAACTCCTTCGTGAATCTAGCCCCCTGGATCTGTGGTGCCTACTGTTGGAACCTCCTGTGGTTCTCTTCCAGTGCCAACCAATGTGAACCAGCAGCCACCAAAATAATAATGAGCCATGGTGACACCTCTATCACATTCATTAATTCATTAAATTAATTTGATATCATCGTGAATTATTAATATCTAGGTTAAAATGCAATTTGGCTTGAAAATACCAACTACCTGATGCACATGTAGTGTAGTGTACCACAGTCATGGTACCAGCTACACATGTAGTGGATGACAACATTAATGTCCACTGTTACGTATGATGTTATACGTATACGTTATACGACACATCCAAGTGCTTATATCATTGGTTTCATATATGGAGGACAAAATGAGTGCACAAAACAAATATTCATATCGGTCAGTGGGGAAGAATGATGAATGTAAATCAGCTTTCCTTAGGACGGGAAATTAAGATGATTGTCTGGAGCGTGAATAACTGAGTCGGTTTCAGACGTTTCTTGAACTGTCTTGAATAGATGAGTTGTGAGTGGATGGATAGGTGAGGTTGGTGGTGTTAGCCAGACCAAGCCTAGTCTGGCTCATGGGTGGTTATAGATAGGAGCTGCCTCGTATGGGCTAATAGGCTTTCTGCAGTTACCTTTGTTCTTATGTTCTTATGTTCTTAAACTCCACTCTCCCCCACCTCGGGCTTGGGGAGGTAAGACCTGCTTCTTCCAGGTATCGCGGGTCAGGTGACAAGAACACCAACATACAGGGTCGTGTAGGATCAAAGAAAAGCTCCAGTAACACTAAGTAACAGTAACACTTCTTAATTTTCTGTATGTTGGCCGCCCACAGACCTCTTTATCACCGCTGCCCTCTGCACCATCCCGGAAACAGTGACACGGACGGAACAGTGACACGGACGGAACACGGACACGGGCGGAACACGGACACGGGCGGAACACGGACACGAGCGGAACACGGACACGGGCGGAACACGGACACGGGCGGAACACGGACACGGGCGGGCAAGGAAGAATAACAATCATGTCCCCCAACTGTCCTCGAAGAAAAAACAAAAGCAATACGACAATTTTTTTTATACAAACGCTAAACAGATCACAAAAATCTAGTCATCGTTAGCTGGCACCTTGACCTTTGACCCCTGTACATACCACATAACCTTGACCGCGTGTCCGTGACCTTGACGTGGCCCTGTGATGTGGTTACACAACCACAGTGAACCTTGAAAGTGACGTGATAGAAGCGAACATGAATAGGGGGTTGAGGACAGCGCCAGGAGGCCCCTCACGGCATGAAAGATAACGGGACATTGCTCAGGTCCTCAGGATATCAAGACCAAGTTTGGTATACCAAGGTGTATACAGTATACAATACACTATATCTAACAACAGCTAGTATCCTCGAACTGGTATTCAGATCCTCCAGAAATTAATAGTAACTATTATATCGATGAATGGAATGTATAATTGTATAACAGTCCACATTGTATACTCCTGGTGTATTGAAGGCCACAACAGCCTAACGAATCAACCTGACAGGTAGTAGGCCTAAATAATCAAGCCAATCTTGAGGTTACCTTGAGGTGTTTCCGGGGCGTAGCGTCCTAGCGGCCCGGTCGTCGACCAGGCTTCCATGCGGCCTATGCGTAATATACTCCGTGACCAACATATCCAAGGGCAGGACATGCTTGATATATACGCAGGCCACAGGGAACGTAACCGGCTTGTCAGTGTGTGAGAGCAATTAACGCCTCGGGCAATAACGCAGAGTGCCTACGCCGTTATCATCAAACAATGAGGACGAGAGGAAGGGATGACCCCCCGAGTCACCGTGGTAGTGAGAGATATTAATGGAACAATGAGAGAGAGAGACTTTTGAGGTGGAAGAGAACAGGTGAGACATTTTCTTCAAGAGACGCAGTTAATGTAGCAAGCAACATCCCCCCCCCCACCCCAACCCCACACCCCCCACACCCCCCCACTAGAGGTCCGTGCCTCTAGTGGAGCTCGGTAACGCCAACGTTTTCCTCTACTGCCAAGTTACTGCATTAATTTCGGTGGAGACGAGGCTGTATCTCACCGGAGTGACTCCACCAAGCTCGTGGACCCTCTTACTGGCGATAGAAAACGGAGTCCGACTCGTTTATGGGGCACTTGGAGCAATTTTTTCTTTACGAGAGATCCGAGAGGAGCACTAAAGGCATTGGTCGAGAGTAGGAGGAGAGTAATGTGTGGGGCGAGGGCAAGGGGGGGGGGAGGGGTGGAGAAGGTGATGGAGGAATGTTAAGTGAAAGGAAGAGGTTAAATAATATTGAAGAAATTACACGGAGATCAAGATATTTAAATGGAAAGCAGAGATGGGAAAGACAGAAAAGAAGATTCGACAGAATTTAAATGTGCGTGGACTGGTGTGTGTGTGTGTGTGTGTGTGTGTGTGTGTGTGTGTGTGTGTGTGTGTGTGTGTGTGTGTGTGTGTGTGTGTGTGGATATGAGGGAAGTGTGTTATGATGTCCTGCTTGCGGGGGGGGGGAGGGGGGGGGGGGTGACGTTATCTGATGAGATTCAGGACACACACACACACAAGGTCTCGTGCTCCTGTTTATATTTTGTTTGGTTTTAGGAAATGAATCAATCACAGCTGACTGATAATAGCAACCAAACACCTTCATATCCAAACACCTGTCCCTAGTCTTGTTATTATTTTCTTTCTATCCATCAGTCTATCCATCTACTCATCCATCCATCAATCAATCGATCTATCCTTCAATGCCTCTACCTATCCATCTGTCTCTCTTTCCCTTATGGAATATGTAATTGTATAATGTGTGTGTGTGGCCGCCACAAACAGCAGACCAGTGGTGAGAAATACTAATAAAAATAATAGTTACCCCCTTACGCTGATACAGGGCAGTGGCTTGAGAAGCTTTTAAAAACCTCCGAAGCTTTTATGCGAGTACGTGAAAATTATTGACAGCCGGACATTTCTGGTAATTTTTCCGAGATAAATGAATAATGGTGCTTTTTACTGTAAGACAACAAAATTGCCAAAAAGTTGGTTTCAGAAATATTTAACTGTAAAAGGCGGGCAGTGCCAAAAATCGTCGTGGGGGTCTGAATGTGACCCTGACACGCTGTTCTCTTTTGAATTGTGGCGACCCCGACCAGCCCTGAGTGTGGTATGGTCACAACAGCGGCTCTGGAGGCACTTGATCTTCACCCAGGGCGTCCTGGTAACTGACTCCTGGCCGTCTTGGCTGGCAAGATGGTCCCTGCGTCCGCCATGGCAACCATGCCCATTAATCTTATTTACAAATGGGGGAAATAGAGGGGAAATGTCCATCATGAAGCTAGCTCGAGCGAGATCCACTAATGGGTTGATAGATCATTAACTCTGCTCGTACAATGAGTGGGACTCATTATGTGTGGGACTCATTATGAGTGCGGCTCATTATGAGTGGGACTGTCATTACTGTCGTATTGACGACGAGTTCAATAACAATATAAAATGCGCTGTCTAATACTATTTTTATCGTATGTTCAATCAAGATGAGTGGCAGTGCTCAGTCTTTATGACGGTATGTTCACTCGCAGGATGAGTGACAGTGCCCAAAACTGTCCTTATGACGGAATGTTCACTCGCAGGATGAGTGATACTGCCCAATATATTCGCCCTTTGAGGCAAAATTAAATTCGGAAAGCGTAGAGAGGGGAAACTCATGCAAGGATTTGATCAAGGAGACACAAATGCGAATTTGAACATTTTGATTCAGGATGTGTTCTTTTTTTATAGAAAAATATATAGGCAAATTATGGCTTGAAAATAGGGTTATATTTAAAAAAAATCCTAAATATCGACATAGACGTAAATTGAGAAATTTCAAGTGAAAATATTTTGATACAAATATCACAATCCAAGCCAATTTTACATCACAATCCAAGCCTATATTATCACAATCCAAGCCAATTTTACATCATAATCCAAGCCTATTTTATCACAATCCAAGCAAAATTGCATTACTCGTGTAGCAACAAATTGTTCTACCCAGTTTCCCATTTAATCAGAGCACAAGATAAACGTCCAATAAGCATGACAGAAAACTTCAACATAACCCAACTGGTGATTGTTAGTTGAAAGTCTTACCAATATTGCCAGGGCCTCGACAAGATCACAATTACATGTCAAAGTTCAAGTTTCCAGTTGTACAATATGAAACAAATATCCTCCACTTACTATAAACCGAAGGCCAGGAACTAAATTGTGTGTGTGTATACTCACCTATTTGTGTTTGCGGGGGTTGAGCTTTGGCTCTTTGGTTCCACCTCTCAACCGTCAATCAACTGGTGTACAGATTCCTGAGCCTATACTGGGCTCTATCATGTGTGTGTATGTGTGTGTGTGTGTGTGTGTGTGTGTGTGTGTGTGTGTGTGTGTGTGTGTGTGTGTGTGTGTGTGTGTGTGTGTGTCCACTACCCTTCCTGCAACAGAGTGAAGTACACTTGGACAAACGGAAGAGCTCTCATACTATCAAATGGGTCAGGCAGGGAACCTCTCTCTCCCTCTCTCTCACTACTCTCAACATCACATATCTGCATGTAGATTATTTAACTATATATCTCTTACACAACAATTCCCTACAATTTTCTCTGTGTATTGAAAGAGAAGCGTCAGAGGTGGAGCTACTGGGCGACATAACCAGAGAGCATGGGGAGGGGGATTGTGTGAAATCCTGGTTTAGGCTTCAGTGGAAGCCTCTGGAATCCTAGTGGGTGCGGTAGTAGACCAGGTTGTAATTCTTTTGACGGTGTCGTGGCGCAGTGGACTAGAGCGTGCCTGGGAACACCCAGAGCATAGGTTCGAATCCTCATCACGGCTAATGTGGATTTGTTCTTTTATATAACTCTTAATGTCTTATTTTCTCTCGACCCAGTGTGACCCCTGGCACGCTGTGACCCCTGGCACGCTGTGACCCCTGGCACTGTGTGACCCCTGGCACTGTGACCCCTGGCACTGTGTGACCCCTGGCACTATGTGACCCTGGCACTGTGTGACCCCTGGCACTGTATGACCCCTGGCACTGTGTGACCCCTGGCACTGTGACCCCTGGCACTGTGACCCCTGGCACTGTATGACACCTGGCACTGTATGACACCTGGCACTGTGTGACCCCTGGCACTGTTTGATCATGCATATCGCAGTGCCAGTGCCACAAGGACTCAGGCAGCACCAGGATCACTCATATCCTATGTTCAAACTTATATCTTTAGTTCCAGTGTGGGGTCCAGTGTGGGGTCCAGTGTGGGGTCCAGTGTGGGGTCCAGTGTGGGGTCCAGTGTGGGGTCCAGTGTGGGGTCCAGTGTGGGGTCCAGTATGGGGTCCAGTATGGGGTCCAGTGTGGGGTCCAGTGTGGGGTCGCTTCAATACCAGACCTGACCTAATCCCTGGAGTGTCCAATCCCGCTCAGGTTAGATTGGCTGCCGTCTAGACCCCACCAATCAGCCCCCCCCCTCACAACCCACAACCTCTCCACCTTCCCTTGCTTCTCCTCCCGTGTAAGTTCGGGAAGATATCTGACACTGAGATACCATCAAGGGTCGAGACTGTGTTTCCAGCGACGTGAGAAAGAAAAAGTTAATCATAAGATCCGTTTTTTGTTACGAGGTTGAACAAGAAGACTTCGGAGGTTCATCAGTTACTCTTCAACACTCAACACTGCTTCGTCCCACACAACACTAATGGGTTTGTTTTTCCGGTATCTCATCATCTTCCCAAGAAGCAACAAAATAATTTCCGTGTTTTTCTAAGTGTCTAACGACTGGACTGAGGTGATTCTAAATTGTTGAGCAGCCTGGGAACGATGATAGTTTTGCGTGTTGTGTTGGTAGAAGTTCTAGTTGCATCATGGGGGAGTTAAGACACTCTGCGGGCTCACCATAGCCCGTGCTACTTGGAACTTTTTGTTCCAGGTAGCGAATCTTTAACAACATCATCATGGGGGTCTGGTGACGGCTCAGTCTTAGCGTCCAGGTCGGCAGTAGACAAACTTTCTTAATTGGTTTGATGAGAAGGGTTGATGCTCTGAGTGTGCAGCTGATAGGTGTTTACTGTAGAGGGATTGTGAAGGAAACAATCAGTACCTGAGCAGCTGCAGCCGTGCAGGTGGTAGAGTGTCAAAGGAGGATGGATCAGACTCATGATGAAGACTATTAGTGAGTCTCACTCAGGTGCAGAGACCACACAGCCCTGAGTTACTCCTGACAGATTGCAGCAACTTGCAAGACATAACAAGTAAGTGAACCAAGTGCTATATCCAGGTATATCCAAGTGTTATATATATCCAAGTGTTATATCCAGGTATATCCAAGTGTTATATATATCCAAGTGTTATATCCAGGTATATCCAAGTGTTATATATATCCAAGTGTTATATCCAGGTATATCCAAGTGTTATTGGTCCAGGGAACCAAGTGTTATATCCAGGTATATCCAAGTGTTATATATATCCACGTGTTATATCCAGGTATATCCAAGTGTTATTGGTCCAGGGAACCAAGTGTTATATCCAGATATATCCAAGTGTTATTGTTCCAGGTATATCCAAGGTTATATCCAGGTGTTATATCCCGGTAAGAAAATTTCCCTGGAACATAAGTAAGATATAACACTTCCGGTTCCAAGGAAACTTGAAGACGCTGAATGATGTCTATTCTGGGACAGTGTTGGCAGAATGATTATCATCAAGAATGAGAATGGAACACGACACATGATTTATCTCACTTTGACCAGACCACACACTAGAAGGTGAAGGGACGACGACGACGTTTCGGTCCGTCCTGGACCATTCTCAAGTCGATTATCTCACTGGTGGTGGAGGCGCTCGGTGCGATAGAGTAATGATTTGGGACTCTAAAAGTGCTTCCAACTTTCGCTTGATCATTCGTGTGTACCACCAAACGATACTCCATACATCCTGAAAAATTAATAATATTTTATCTAATCTAGCCATAATGTTTTGGGTGGAGGTGGCTTCTATAACTTCACTCAGTATATTCCACTTGTTAACTACCCATACAGGATACGCAAACCAGTATTTCCTTACATTTCTTTGGTTCATTTGCATTTCCAGCTTCCACCTATGTCCTCTCCTTCTACTTTCTCTCAATTTAAGGAGGATATATTCAGACTCATCTTGTCTATTCCTCGCAGTATCTTATATGAAGTGATCATATTTCCTGCTTCTTCTCTCATAATATCAGGTTATAAGATTTAGTTCGATTAACCTGTTTTCGTAGGCGCAACCCCGTTTATTCTAATCTTGTTGCAAACTTCTCAACTTTTCAATGCTGGTCTTGTGTTGCACGGGGCCGGACGTGTTGCACGGGGCCGGACGTGTTGAACGGGGCCGGACGTGTTGCACGGGGCCGGACGTGTTGCACGGGGCCGGACGTGTTGCACGGGGCCGGACGTGTTGCACGGGGCCGGACGTGTTGAACGGGGCCGGACGTGTTGAACGGGGCCGGACGTGTTGCACGGGGCCGGACGTGTTGCACGGGGCCGGACGTGTTGCACGGGGCCGGACGTGTTGAACGGGGCCGGACGTGTTGCACGGGGCCGGACGTGTTGCACACTACAGCACAAAGTAGCGAGAGCAGCGCCATCTGACACCATGAGGGTCGGGGCCCAATGTTATATGTACTCGGCGACTGTATGGTGGGGCCCAGGAGCTGCTTATATTCCTTAACACACTACACATATAGATGATTACACATGCACATATAAAAGCACAAGTACACACAGACACACAGACACACACACACACACACACACACACACACACACACACACACACACACACACACACACACACATACACATACACATACACACACACACACACACACACACACATACACACATACACACACACTCACTTTCAT
Source organism: Procambarus clarkii (assembly GCF_040958095.1). Classification (NCBI taxonomy): domain Eukaryota; kingdom Metazoa; phylum Arthropoda; class Malacostraca; order Decapoda; family Cambaridae; genus Procambarus; species Procambarus clarkii. Next base: position 29,696,199 of record NC_091172.1, read on the forward strand.
TTAGTTAAAGCGGTGCCTGGAGGCGTCTCTCCTTCTCTCCCTCAATATCAATCCAATACGTGTGAAGTGGAGGCGTCCGGCTCCAGCCGGACGCACCTCACCCCAACATGTTGACGCCTAGCTGGCTTTTTCTTGTTGATGGGATCACCATAACCCGTGCTACTTGGAACTTTTTCTTCCAGTTAGCTAATCTTAAACAACAACAGCCTAGCTGGCTCTTCAAGCACCCCGTCCTCCTAAGGCTCCCCAAATGTCATGAAAACCCGTCAATTTAAAGTGGTCTCTCCTAACTTACCAGAGGACCCAAAACAGAAAACGGGACAGTACGTCACTTTCGCCAGCCGCTTCCATTTTCTAGTACGACAATTTTTGGCCCTTAGGTAACGCATACGAGCGAAAAGCGACGTTTGTTTGTGGTTGAAGACAGGTTGTAAAGACGACCCGCCGACCTGTTAATAGGTCGTGGCTCTTCACGACCCGCTCGCCGCAAACATCAGCAGGAATAGTGTGGACAGTTTAAACATTAGCAACAGCAGCAGCAGGAGGAACAGGAGCAGTAGCAACGAAGGAAGAAGCTGCAGTAGCAGCAGCAGAACAGTAGCAGGGAACAATCGCAGCAGTGGGAACAGCATCAGATAACAGTAGTAACATCAACAGCTTCAGCAGCTGTGAGAGAATCTGGAGCAGCACAAAACAGTAAGAATAATAAGAGCAACAACAGACGCAGCAAGAGAGAGTAAACACAGCGTGTAACAGTGATAATAATAATAAAACCAACAAACACATCCGAGCTTGACAAGTAGCACAAAACTCGCCACTTTCCAATAACTAGACAATATGAAAGCAAAAATAAGCCTTTAAGAATATTTTGAAATCCCAGAATGCTGCCATCGCACGAACGTACGCACGCACGCGCACACACACGCACGCACAGGCACGCACGCACACACACAAAAATAAAAAGGAAGAGGAAAAAAAGCAAGAGAAAAAAAGTAGTTAGTAAACAGTTGATTGACAGATGAGAGGCGGGCCGAAAGAGCAAAGCTCAACCCCCGCAAACACAACTAGGTGAATACAACCAGGTGAATACACACACACACACACACACATACACACACAGGGGGGATCTAGGGGAGCCGGAGGCCGAGCGGACAGCACGCTGGACACGTGATCCTGTGGTCCCGGGTTCGATTCCGGGCGCCGGCGAGAAGCAATGGGCAGAGTTTCTTTCACCCTAATGCCTCTGTTAACTAGCAGTAAATAGGTACCTGGGAGTTAGTCAGCTGTCACGGGCTGCTTCCTGGGGTGTGTGTGTGTGGTGTGAAAAAAAAATAATAGTAACAGTTGATTGACAGTTCAGAAGCGGGCCGAAAGAGCAGAGCTCAACCCTCGCAAGCACATCAAGGTGAGTATAATTAGGTGAGTACATACACACGCATATTATATGCTCAAAATTATCAAAATAATTGTTATTCCGAGTCTGACACCACCACCACAACCACCACCACCCCCACCACCACCACAACCACCACCACCACCACCCCCACCACCACTACCACCACCCCCACCACCACCACCACCACTACCACCACCCCCACCACCACCACCACCACAACCACCATCACCACCACCACCACCACTACCACCACCCCCACCACCACCACCTCCACCGTCGCGTCAACAAACAAACAAACAAACAATTCTGTGGCATGTTTCCGCTTCCAAATTGACCAGGAAAATTAAATCGCCAAAACAAAAAAAAATAAGCCCCGGTCCTGGCCGGAAACTGGTAAAAGCCGACAGATAGACGCAAGCATTCCGGCCAGTCGAGCAGGAATAAAAAGACCAATGTTTACCTTATTTCCGGCTTGAGCTACAAGGAATATTTTTGTTTCCAATGTGAGCGTTGGAGAAGACCTCGTGTGTGTGTCCCACCACACCATCGACGGTGTGGGACACCTCGTGTGTGTGTCCCACCACACCATCGACGGTGTGGGACACCTCGTGTGTGTGTCCCACCACACCATCGACGGTGTGGGACACCTCGTGTGTGTGTCCCACCACACCATCGACGGTGTGGGACACCTCGTGTGTGTGTCCCACCACACCATCGACGGTGTGGGACACCTCGTGTGTGTGTCCCACCACACCATCGACGGTGTGGGACACCTCGTGTGTGTGTCCCACCACACCATCGACGGTGTGGGACACCTCGTGTGTGTGTCCCACCACACCATCGACGGTGTGGGACACCTCGTGTGTGTGTCCCACCACACCATCGACGGTGTGGGACACCTCGTGTGTGTGTCCCACCACACCATCGACGGTGTGGGACACCTCGTGTGTGTGTCCCACCACACCATCGACGGTGTGGTGGGACACCTCGTGTGTGTGTCACACCACACCATCGACGGTGTGGTGGGACACCTCGTGTGTGTGTCCCACCACACCATCGACGGTGTGGGACACCTCGTGTGTGTGTCCCACCACACCATCGACGGTGTGGGACACCTCGTGTGTGTGTCCCACACACCATCGACGGTGTGGGACACCTCGTGTGTGTGTCCCACCACACCATCGACGGTGTGGGACACCTCGTGTGTGTGTCCCACCACACCATCGACGGTGTGGGACACCTCGTGTGTGTGTCCCACCACACCATCGACGGGGTGGGACATAATTGGTAATAATTAAATATAAGGTGGCAATAATTAAACCCAAATAACATTGCAACTTCTGACATTCGGACTGACAGACAGACATTCTCTTTCCAGCCCGTCTTCCAAAAATAGGGAGGTAAATGTAACAGCCCCATAAGTGCAATTATGTACTATGCATGGCAGTCAGGAAATGTACTTATTATACTTAGTATTAAAACGTACTGTCACTTCGGAGGATGGGTTGACTTTTTACTATAGATAATAATGGTTATCGATCGAATAGAAGAAATCTATTCTCTCCACCGATCTTTAGTGGTGCAGTTTGTCACCTGTGGTGGTTATCTTGAGGTTATCTTGAGATGATTTCGGGGCTTTAGTGTCCACGCGGCCCGGTCCTCGACCAGGCCTCCACCCCCAGGAAGCAGCCCGTGACAGCTGACTAACACCCAGGTACCTATTTTACTGCTAGGTAACAGGGGCATAGGGTGAAAGAAACTCTGCCCATTGTTTCTCGCCGGTGGCTGGGATTGAACCCAGGACCACAGGATCACAAGTCCAGCGTGCTGTCCGCTCGGCCGACCGGCTCCCTTCTCTGGTGTCTCTCCTATCTGAACCCGAGGACCAGGTCACATCCTCGGTGTTTCCACGTGGCCATTCTCTCTAAAGATAATTGGATAATTATCATGCCTATCTTCTGTAATAATTCTATATCTTCCCTCGTTTTAGTCCTCTCCCTGTCTTGTTAATTATCTCTATCTCTCCTTATATCTGGTTTTATCACTCTACCTATATGTTAATCCAGTGTCCCTCTCTCTCTCTCTCTCTCTCTCTCTCTCTCTCTCTTTTCCCCTTCTTTATGTCACTCTTATCATCTTCGTGATGGGAGCCCTGACGTACAGGAACGATATAAGGCAAAAAAAAAACACTTAAGATTGGACAGAGGCAAATTGCTACTTGATATTCTGCATGACGTGAAGTCTATCACCCAAGGCCGTGTATGTGTGTTGGTGTATATGTGTGTGTTGGTGTATGTGTGTGTTGGTGTATGTGTGTGTGTTGTTGGTATGTGGATATGTTGTGTGTATGTCACTGTATTTACTATTTGTGTCTGCAGAATCGAGCTATTAGCTCTTGGACTCCGCCTTTCTAATATTGTCGGTGTATATATGTGTTGTTGCGAATGGGTGTATGTTACTGGTGTATGTGTGTGTGTGTGTGTGTGTGTGTGTGTGTGTGGGTGTGTGGGTTGTGATGTCTCTCTTTTCGCTATAGAATTTAATGCAGAATAAGAGCGTTCTTAAGGAAGTTTTGTTAGAGATGAACCCCTGTCTCCTTGCTGTACAACAGAGCTCACTCCCCTCCGGTTTGATACATCTGCTTCTGGCTTAATTAAGATCGCAAGACGGGCTCGAAGATCAAGCGGTTGAGTGCGCGTGAGTGTGCGTGAGTGCGGTTGAGTGCGCGTGAGTGTGCGTGAGTGCGCGTGAGTGTGCGTGAGTGTGCGTGAGTGCGGTTGAGTGCGTGCGCGTGTGTAACTAACAGGCCAACTACTGAGCATCTCCAGGCCACAGTCACAAAAGAGACTGTCTAACTCCCATTTGCCTATTTACTGTTTGGTGAACAGAGGCATGAGATGAAAGGAAACGCTGCCATTTTTGTTTCTTCTCCTCCGGCTGGGCTTCGAACCCCCGGTCTACGAATGAGAATTGAAGTCGTTCACCGCTTGACCACTGAGACCTAATCCACACCCTCCTTCTCTCCCTTCCCTCCCCCCCCCCACTCCCTCTCTGTCTCCCTCCCTTACATCTCCTCCCTCATTCTCTCCCTCACTCTTCCCTCAGACCATCCACATCTTTGTAAATTGTCCATCATTCCCTCACCCACTTCCCACACTCCCACTTGCTCACCTCCACCCCACATCTTTCACCCCCAATCTCTCACCCCCACTACTCCCTCTCCCCCACTACCCCCCTCACCCCACTACCCCCCAACACCCACACCACCCCCACCATCCCGGCAGAAGAAGCCCTTGTCCCCACACAGCCTGAAGCTCTCTCACGCCTACAGATGTAAATTCTGAATATTCTGCTAGTATGGTAGTGAATTGTATAGTGGTGGTGGTGGTGGTGGTGGTGGTGGTAGTGGTAGTGGTGGTGGTGGTGGTGGTGGTAGTTGAGGGGGGGGTGGTGGTGGTGGTGGTAGTTGAGGGGGGGGGGGGGTGGTGGTGGCTGGACTTGTTATAGCGGTGTGTGTGTGTACTTACCTACCAGTACTGACCCATCATCAACAATAGGGAGGGTGAGACTTGGCTCTCTATGTCCTCCACCAATTGGCCTGATCACGTTTTTCATTTATTATTTTTTTCTTTATTACTTTTACTCTGATGGCGTTTGTACTATTATTCGTGTCTAGAATTTAAGTTGTGGATGGAGGAGGCTTCTATGACATCTTCCTTCAGAGCGTTCCACTTACTGACGACTCGTATAGAAAAAGAATAATGTTATATATTATTTCGACGCCTTTCTCTTTACGGCTTTCACTTGTGACCTATTGTTTTCTTTTCTTCTAATGTAAAGAAGCTGTTCTTTCCCACCTTGTTCATTCCCATCAGTATCTTGCATGAATTGATCATGTCCTCTCTGTGCCTTCTCTAGGATTGTGAGTTTCAATTTCCTTAAATTGTCGTAGGAGCTTAGTCCTATTAATTCAGTACTGGGCTGTTGGCTAACTAGAGCACTGTTTAAAGTTCAGTTGTGTGGTTTGTGTTTAGTTGTTCTGTGTCCTTGTTTTAAACCAATGTTGTGTTTGTTACCTTTTCATATGCTGCTTATGTTATCCTGTTTAGGTGAGTCTCTGGTGTCTGCCACTCAATTATATCAACTCTCACAAATCTTAATTAAGTCTTGCAGACGAGGAGTTACAATAACGTGGCTGAAGTATGTTGACCAGACCACACACTAGAAAATAAAGGGACGACGACGTTTCGGTCCGTCCTGGACACAATCCGACTTGAGAATGGTCCAGGACGGACCGAAATGTCGTCGTCCCTTCACCTTCTAGTGTGTGTGATCTAGTCAACTTAACAAAGTCTTATTCCGGTTTCTGAAGTTGTCGTTCACTTACGTTATCGAGTTCTTCCGGCCTCTTATCTCCTTTCCCATCTTAATTATCTTAGTCTTCTTGAGATTTAACTTACAGAAATTAGTTATGCCCACTATTGGAGTTCATCAAGGTCTCAGCACAGCTGCAACCATGGACACGTAACGAGTTCAGTCCCTCGGCTTGAAGCTTCAAACAAATTAGGAACATTAATGATTCTAGAACCGAGCCTTGAGAAACTCTCCTCTTTACTTCCGTCTCAGAATGTGACCCTTTGTTTTCTGTCTGTCAGGTACTCCTCCTTATCCAGTGTTTTCCCAATTGTCCTGTTTTGTCTCATGAAATTAGCATTTCATGAAAAATAATGTTACATGTTTTTTTCTCCAGTACAAATTCGGCCACACTTTTGCCAAATAAAAATTCGGACACGCCTCGTAAGTCTAGTGTTAATGCACACATGTTAGGGAAGGGAGGGAATTATCAGGAGAAAGTACGAAACCATTACAACTATATAGCACTTAGAAGTGGTCAGGATAAGGATTTGGGATGGGACTGGGGGAAAGGAATAGTTCCCAACCACTTGGGACGGTCAGGGATTGAACATCGACTTGCATGAAGCTCTACCGTCGCTCTACCGTCGCTCTACCGTCCAGTCCAAGAGGTTGAGGAGCCACGTTAAGGGTGTCGATATTTGATTATGATACGAAGTGTATACGCATGCGCACCACGGAGGAGTCAAGTGCCTCTCCGTGCAGCATGAAGAGGGCGCCACTATGCGCCGTGTGGAGGCCCTAGGAGACTGAGCCATCAAAGACGGGTATATGGTCTTGATTGTGTGCTCCAATACACACCTAATTAGTGACTTCATATGAGCAGCTTGTTGAGAGAGCCGAGGAGCAGGCGTCTTGTCTGTGAGGAAATGGTCGTGAGTGTCTGAGGGAATGTGTGAGTATGTTTATGAGAGTGCTTCAGAGAATGTGTGTTTGAGTGCATGATAATTTATATTAGTGAATGTGTGTGTGTGTGAGTGAATGTGCTTGTGTACAAGTGTATGTTAGCAAGGATATGAGAGTGAATGAAAGAATTGCGTGCGTACGTGAGTGTGTATATGCTCACATAATGGTGCTAGAGAAGGTTGAGCTTTAGCTCACTTGTCCCGGCTCTCACCCTTAAACCAACTAGTACTCACCTAATTATACAAACCTAATAGTGAATAGATACCCGAGATTATCGGTCTCTTAAGAAATTTGCATATAAGACGGCTTATAGAGTCTATAGACTTCAGAGCTTACTCTTACACTGGAAATGTTCTAAATAATAAGTCACATTTCAACACAAGGTTTCGATCTGTGTCCCCTTGTTCCTGTACCACCCATCTCAAAATATTATGTCCCTTGTCCTCCATCTCAATACCTCCACCCCCCCTGAGAATTTTGTACGTGGTAATCATGTCTCCAACACTCCCTTCTGGTGATATGGGGTTTAATTTATAAAAATAATTTATTCACAAGAAGGTACAATGAGTTGGGGAGATTACATATGATTGGCGTTTGTACATTCTTGTAAAGTTACTAACACTCATAGCATTTTGGGCAGGTCCTTAATCTAACATATCAGGTTATATGAAAAGGTACATTGTAGTACTTGCATTTGCAGTAATGTACATTGTAATAAGTACATTATAGTACTTATTAAATATCTATTAGCTATAACGGTATTAAGTACTGTTGTTCTTAATGTAACTACAACCAGTAGTTACGTTACATTCAACGTCACCTCATCTCCAGCAACTCATTTATTCGATGAGCTTTCTAAAGTTTATTCCAAATAATTTTAGTGAAAACTAATATTTGATACTAATTTGCATATTAATAACTGGTCGAAGGTATGTGTATACCAGAGCCTCTTAACTCGTCAACTGGCATGATTGACGTGTACCTAAACATGCCAGTCAACCGAGGAATGACAGATCGCTGATGAGATCAAGATCTGTGTCTGTCAAGATCGTACTTGACGCAAGCACAGCAAGCATAAGGGTGTTGATGACTGAGAGAGAGAGTAAGGTAAAGATGAGAAGATGAGGAGAATGTAAGAGACAAAGGAAGGGGTAGGGATTGGGGGAAGAGGGAAGGGGGGGGGGAAGGGGGAAATAGAGGGTTGACGAGTGAGAACGTTGGAGAGGAGATGAATGAAGATGAGAAGTGTGGAAAGGGAAAGAGAGTGAGATAAGAACAAGGGGTTTGGGAGAGAGAAAAGAGAGTAGGAAGTAGATGATGAAAGTCAATAAAAAGTTGAGAATGGAAGTAAACAGAGGAGGAGGAGGAAGAGATGATGATAAAGTGAGTAAGAAGGGGAATACCAAATATAATGTTAGGTAGAACTGATGAGTCAGAAGCTAAATTCACTCACCTTCACTCACCTGTATTGAATATATTCGAATATCCACTGAGAGTGAACCTGAGTGAACAGGTTCTCCCAAAATGCTATAGAACCCTCCATTACACGTTTCCCTTCAAAGGCACTACGGGCTCACCATAGCCCGTGCTACTTGGATTTTTTTTCTTCCAGGTAGTGAATCTTAAACAACAACAACAACAACAATGTTTACCTTCGTGCGAGATCCACCACGCCTTATAATAGAGGAAGCAGTCACTGACATAAGTGTCCGTCCTGCGCTTGAAACAATGAATCCAAACACCCCTCCCAACCCCCATTATATACCCGGTAACGAGTTTTATCACAAGCCAAGAATCCTATTACCAAACCAGCAAATATATGAGTCTTTTCTGAAGCTAAAATGATTCAGTTTGGATCTATTGTTTGGTGATGTAATGTGTGTGTGTGTGTGTGTGTGTGTGTGTGTGTGTGTGTGTGTGTGTGTGTGTGTGTGTGTGTGTGTGTGTGTGTGTGAGTGCGCCCCGTGATGCTATTGCCTGGCTTCTCGCCGTTTTGGTATTAATGTCCGTATTTTGTACGTGGTAAACATGTCTCCAATACTCCCTTCTGTCTTCCAGTGATATGAGATTTAATTAAAATTTTATTTAAATTAACCTAATATATATATATATATATTCTGTAAATATATGTTGAGCGAAAGCATTTTTTTTAAAGTTTTGCTTTCATTCTCTCCCACTGCCTTCACTGCCTTCACTGTCGCTGCCTTCATTCACTGCTGCACCGTGGGACAAGCGCTGCCTTCTCCAGTTACGCGGCACTCTGCCAATTTCCTGTACTGGCAGCTTCACATTCCAGTCACCCAGTTCCCACTCTGGTTCCCCTTAACCAATTATTATTTTGCTGCCCACCTCACCCCTCACCACCGACTGTGAGTTCCCGTGTGTGTGTGTGTCTTCCTTACCTCCCCTCCAGTGAGGTAACTCACACATGAGTTTACCTCCTAGCCCTCCCCTCCAGTGAGGTAACTCACACATGAGTTTACCTCATAACCCTCCCTTCCAGCTTACCTCACACATGAGTTTACCTCATAACCCTCCCTTCCAGTGAGGTAACTCACACATGAGTTTACCTCATAACCCTCCCTTCCAGCTTACCTCACACATGAGTTTACTTCAAACCCGCCCCCCCCCCATCCCCCCCCCATCCCCCCCCCCCTGCGAGCCGACAGCGCCGACACACCGAACAACGGACCCGTCAATTCCCTTCAACCTGTCAAAAGTGCTAAAAGAAACAAGCAGTTACTGGCCGCCTTAGGACGGGCTCAGGCGCCGTAAAAACACGACTGCCTTAACAACCTTCAATCACTGGTAACTTGGGTTGTTAGGAAGGATGGGGCGTGGATGGGGGTGACGAGGGAGATGGGAAGGAGGAGGGGGGGGGAAGGGAGAGAGGGAGGAGAGGCAACGTGAGGGGTGGAGGAAGAGTAACGAAGCAGAGACAGGTAATGTGAGAGAGAGAGAGAGAGAGAGAGAGAGAGAGAGAGAGAGAGAGAGAGAGAGAGAGAGAGAGAGGAATGAGGTAACGGAGGTAATGAGTGACGGAAGGTAACAGGAGAAGATAGGTAATGAGATGGGTAACGAATGAGGGAGATACGAGGAAGGAACGAAGGACAGATGGGCAACTTGGTAGGGAGGTAGTAAGGTAACGAAAGAGGTGATAACGAGGGAGGCAGGTAGGTAGGTAGGGAGGGAGGAAGGTAGCGAGCCGTGTAAATAACGAGAGAGAGAGCTAACGAGAGGCAAGGAAGTGCGAGAGTGATGATTGGTAACAACAAGTTATAATGAGCTGTTGAATGCATCTCGTCTCGAGTGAAGAATGGCTTCAAGATGTTAATGGCAGAGTGAAGGAGCACTTCAGGAGCAAGACAAGCACTCCAGGAGCAAGACAAGCACTCCAGGAAGCAAGACAAGCACTCCAGGAAGCAAGACAAGCACTCCAAGAGCAAGACAAGCACTCCAGGAGCAAGACAAGCACTCCAGGAGCAAGACAAGCACTCCAAGAGCAAGACAAGCACTCCAAGAGCAAGACAAGCACTCCAGGAGCAAGACAAGCACTCCAGGAGCAAGACAAGCACTCCAGGAGCAAGACAAGCACTCCAGGAGCAAGACAAGCACTCCAGGAGCAAGACAAGCACTCCAGGAGCAAGACAAGCACTCCAAGAGCAAGACAAGCACTCCAGGAGCAAGACAAGCACTCCAGGAGCAAGACAAGCACTCCACGACCAAGACAAGCACTCCAGGAAGCAAGACAAGCACTCCAGGACCAAGACAAGCACTCCAGGAACAAGACAAGCACTCCAGGAACAAGACAAGCACTCCAGTACCAAGACAAACACTCCAGAAGCAAGACAAGCACTCCAAGAGCAAGACAAGCACTCCAGGAGCAAGACAAGCACTCCAGGAGCAAGACAAGCACTCCAAGAGCAAGACAAGCACTCCAAGAGCAAGACAAGCACTCCAGGAGCAAGACAAGCACTCCAGGAGCAAGACAAGCACTCCAGGAGCAAGACAAGCACTCCAGGAGCAAGACAAGCACTCCAGGAGCAAGACAAGCACTCCAAGAGCAAGACAAGCACTCCAAGAGCAAGACAAGCACTCCAGGAGCAAGACAAGCACTCCAAGAGCAAGACAAGCACTCCAGGAGCAAGACAAGCACTCCAGGAGCAAGACAAGCACTCCAGGAGCAAGACAAGCACTCCAAGAGCAAGACAAGCACTCCAAGAGCAAGACAAGCACTCCAGGAGCAAGACAAGCACTCCAGGAGCAAGACAAGCACTCCAGGAGCAAGACAAGCACTCCAGGAGCAAGACAAGCACTCCAGGAGCAAGACAAGCACTCCAGGAGCAAGACAAGCACTCCAAGAGCAAGACAAGCACTCCAGGAGCAAGACAAGCACTCCAGGAGCAAGACAAGCACTCCACGACCAAGACAAGCACTCCAGGAAGCAAGACAAGCACTCCAGGACCAAGACAAGCACTCCAGGAACAAGACAAGCACTCCAGGAACAAGACAAGCACTCCAGTACCAAGACAAACACTCCAGAAGCAAGACAAGCACTCCAAGAGCAAGACAAGCACTCCAGGAGCAAGACAAGCACTCCAGGAGCAAGACAAGCACTCCAAGAGCAAGACAAGCACTCCAAGAGCAAGACAAGCACTCCAGGAGCAAGACAAGCACTCCAGGAGCAAGACAAGCACTCCAGGAGCAAGACAAGCACTCCAGGAGCAAGACAAGCACTCCAGGAGCAAGACAAGCACTCCAGGAGCAAGACAAGCACTCCAAGAGCAAGACAAGCACTCCAGGAGCAAGACAAGCACTCCAGGAGCAAGACAAGCACTCCACGACCAAGACAAGCACTCCAGGAAGCAAGACAAGCACTCCAGGACCAAGACAAGCACTCCAGGAACAAGACAAGCACTCCAGGAACAAGACAAGCACTCCAGTACCAAGACAAACACTCCAGAAGCAAGACAAGCACTCCAGGAGCCATACTAGACACGCAAAACTCATATGTGCTCACTTAAGAAACTTTTAATACGTACGTCATTAAGTTAATTTGAACTGGTTCACGGAGCTTCGGCGTGTAGTGAGAGCTCGTTAAGACATGATCATTAATGATAAGTCATACCGTTAAGATATGACATGTCAGGTGAAGTAGAGGGTAGATATGACATGCCAGCTGAAGCAACGAGTAGATATGACATGTCAGGTGAAGCAGAGAGTAGATATGACATGCCAGCTGAAGCAGCAGGTGTCAGTTGAACAGGTAGATATCAGTTTTCAGGAGAAGCAAGAGGTAGATATGAGGGTGCCAGCAGAAGCAAGAGGTAGATAGTAGACAAACCAGTTGAAGCTCGGCAGACCATTAACGAGCGAACTCGCTGATGCGTGGCTTCCCATTGGCTGCCCAATATCACGTGACCTTCTAAGGGTTATCGACGGGTACGTGACGTCAGAGCTCTTCCGTGTGCTATCTTGTTCAGTCAAATAAATATCGACCTCTCCTCCGGGAGGATATCCGCTCTAGGGAATGGGTTGGGGATGATTACATAATTTGTGCTGTTATCTACTCTCTATCCATGGTTAGGTTAGGTTAAGGTGACTTTAGGTTAGGTTAGGTTTCATTACATTTGGTTACGTTAATACGATATATTATTTAAGATAATGTTATATATGGAAATCGAAAACTATTTCAGTGTGCCCTCTAATTCCGTTAATATAAATTAAAATTTCTTAAAGAAAACGTTATCAGCATAAACTTTGTATATTTTAAACCAAGTACTTCATTACATTAAAGTTATAACTTGAGAATAATCTCTATTTACGACAAAGTTTCATTAAACTTGCCAGTTTACATGTAAACTATTTCAGGAACCGTAATATGCTTTCAGACCCTCACAAATACCTAGATAACTATCCAGGCGGATTGAGGCTGGGTATGGCTTCTCATGGTAATGGATTTGCTGTGATGACAGGCTCATTAATGTATTAAAACTCAATATGCTCCTCACTACATCAATTTATGCTCCCCAAGATTAACAAAATATTCCCTGGGAAGGTAGCCATGTTGCCCGTCACTCTCCAGTTGCGGCCAGTGTGAGCTGGAACACAGGGGGGGGGGGGTGGCACGCGCGTGCAATATATCTCATTCTTTGGTCACTAGGTACTGCAATTTGTATAATAGGGGACACTTTAAGTGAAATATGTCCTTGTTAAACATTACTCGTCATGATTACCCTCTATTTATCACCTGCAGCACCATTTTGCCTGATGCTTGTGTTTGTGTGTGTGTGTGTGTGTGTGGGGGGGGGTGTGTGGTGGGGGTGTGTGTGGTGGGGGTGTGTGTGGTGGGTGTGGGGGGGGGTGTGTGGTGGGGGTGTGTGTGGTGGGGGTGTGTGTGGTGGGTGTGGGGGGGGGGGGTGGGGGGGTGCGTGGGTGGTGTGTGTGTGTGGTGGGTGTGGGGGGGGGGGGTGTGGGTGTGGGTGTGTGTGGGTGTGTGTATGTGTACGTGTGGTGGTGGGTGTGTGTGGTGGGTGTGTATGGGTGTGTGTGTGTACGTGTGGGGGGGGAGGATGTCTGTGTGTATTTTTACTATTTGTGTCTGCAGAATCAAGCTATTAGCTCTTGGACCCCGCCTTTCTAACCAATCTATTTTTCCTCTATTATATCTACTACATATATTTATCTCTAACACACACACACACACATCCTCAGGAAGCAGCCCGTGGAAGCTGTCTAACGTCCAGGTACCTATTTACTGCTAGGTGAACAGGGGCATCATGATGAAACAATCTCTGCCCATTTGTTTGTTTCCGCCTCTGCCGGGAATCGAACCCGGGCCCTTAGGACTACGATCCCTGAGGGAGCGCTATCCCACTCGGGAACATCACCTACTCTCATATATCAAGTTCACCAGTGGTTATTTACTTAATAACTACTGGATTAATATCTTCCTATGATTAATTATAATTTGATAAGACATATTTATTACACGTTACAGGCAGAAACTGCATATATTAGCTAACATGAAGGGCTTCTGGGACTCACCACCAGAAATATATTTGTTTATTATTCAATTTCGATCCTCGGGGTTGTGTAGTAGAGACCAACTCAAGTTATATACGGTTTACGTAAAGCTACGACTGGTCTGGAGATGTCGTAGCGCAAGGCGGTGTTCTTAGGAAGACTGGCGTTCTTAAATGCCTTCCTGAATCCCGACGTAACCGCCACGACCATGGTAAGAACGGAAACTTTGCGTAACTGCTTCGTGAATCTGGCCCCCCAGGTCCACCCCCCATCGAACTTCCTTCCTGGGACCCAGATTCACGAAACAGTTACGCCAGTACTTACGAATGTGTAAATCTTTCCATAATCTTTGGCGGCTTTGGTTATATTTATTAAACAGTTTACAAGCATGAAAACTTGCCAATCAACTGTTGTTATTGTTATAAACAGCCTCCTGGTGCTTCGGAGCTCATTAACTGTTTAATAATTGTAAACAAAGCCGCCAAAGATTGTTAAAAGATGTATAGGTTCGTAAGTGCTTGTGTAAATGCTTCGTGAATCTGGCCCCTCGTTATTTCCTCACTCTGGGCTAAATCAGCGCTCCTCTTACCCGTCTTTGGGAAAGCTGGGAAAAATTTATCAAGACTGAGGCTGTGATCCTCACCTGGGCTGAAGGTTTAGTGCTAACCCTTCCTGCAAACACAAAGGATTTTTATATAGAAAAACAAAATATTCGTGGTGTCAGTACCAGAGTGTACTAATCTTTCTTTTTCACGCGCTACGTTCTACAAAGCTTCCGGCTTGTGTACTCTGACACAGTGATAAAATGATAAAGCATCATGTTCGTGATTGTGTATGTCATGTTCGTGGGTGTAAAAGAGAGAACAGGGGGGGATATAGAGACATTGGACAGAGAGCTGGCATGGTTCTCTCTGAGGGAGGCGGTGACAGAGAAGAGGATCAATAGAAGCATTTGTACGATGACCTGTACTGTGAAGGGTGAGTTTATTGCTCGCTCGAATTGTGTGTGCATGACTGTGAAGCAGCTGTGTATATAGGACTGTCTTTGCAACGGGCTTGTATATAGGACTGTCTCTGCAACAGGCTTGAATCCAGGACTGTCTTTGCAACAGGCTTGTATACAGGACTGTCTCTGCAACTGGGTTGTATACAGGACTGTCTCTGCAACTGGGTTGTATACAGGACTGTCTCTGCAACTGGGTTGTATACAGGACTGTCTCTGCAACTGGGTTGTATACAGGACTGTCTCTGCAACTGGGTTGTATACAGGACTGTCTCTGCAACTGGGTTGTATACAGGACTGTCTCTGCAACTGGGTTGTATACAGGACTGTCTCTGCAACTGGGTTGTATACAGGACTGTCTCTGCAACTGGGTTGTATACAGGACTGTCTCTGCAACTGGGTTGTATACAGGACTGTCTCTGCAACTGGGTTGTATACAGGACTGTCTCTGCAACTGGGTTGTATACAGGACTCTCCCTTAATACTGGGCATTGTCAGGGTCAATATCTCGATAGAGAAAGAGGCCATAAAGGTTATTGCAATAATTTTTTTTATTACTTGCAAGAAATACTTTATTTGCAACAATATTTTTTTACTTGCAACAGAGCTTTATTAGTGGCATGAATTACTGCATTACTTGCAAGAAATACTTTATTGCAATAATAAAAATATTGTAAGAATACTTTACTACTTTACTAAGGTGTTACTATAACACTTTATTACTTCAGGCGATTACTTTCTTCCAAGAATGTCTTTTTTTTTCATTAATTAATTTATTACGTCCAGTATTTACTTTATTACTTACGATAATTGATCAATAATTGATCAAATCGACTTGAGAATGGTCCAGGACGGACCGAAACGTCGTCGTCCCTTCACTTTCTAGTGTGTGGTCTGGTCAACATATTTCAGCCACGTTATTGTGTGACTCATCGCTTGTATTGATCATTAACTTGAAAGGGTTAAAGAGAAGAGGCGAGAGGACTGTCTTCGGTAACAGGTAATTTGGAACAGACGGTCCAAAGGTCTAACAGGAGGTCATTCAGTATAGTGACCGTTGGTAAGACATTTGCAGCACTCTGACCTCTGACAAACTGAGGTCAGAGCCGGCAATCTTGTCCTCAGGGTGATAACCTCAAGATAACCTCAAGATAACCTCAGGATAATCTTGAGATTATCTTGAGATGCTTTCGGGGCTTAGCGTCCCCGCGGCCCCGTCCTCGACCAGGCCTCCTTTTTTGTTACACACCCCCAGGAAGCAGCAGCCCGTAGTAGCTGTCTAACTCCCAGGTACCTATTTACTGCTAGGTAATAAGAGCATCAGGTTGAAAGAAACTCTGCCCATTTGTTTCCGCCTCCACCGGGGATCGAACCTCAGGACTACGAATCCGAAGCTCTGTCCATTCAGCTATCAGGCTCCCTACAATTTGCAGAGTTGGTTGATGGTTGTGGTTGAGTATTTCCCTAACCAAGCAGTTGGCTGAGGTGTGGCAACACTGCTCCCCGGTCAAGTTGGGAATACAGGTACTTGCATGATGGAGGAGGCTGTGTAGATGTGGTTGTTGGGCGGGTCGTCTCAGGCGCTCGTCTGCCTCAGACAGCTTCAGCACGCTTGTAGGGCCATTCAGACGAGCTGGTAGTTAGGACTCCATAGCTCAGTACGCAGCGTTGGTTGGTCGCCTGGTAGTCCTTGAAGCGGTGATCTTCGACACAGATGTTACATTTTGCGGCTTGAAGTGTACACGTCTTAGTGTAGTGAGTGTAGGGAAAACACTTGTGGCACTGTTTTAGGGTACAACACCTCTCCTTGCTGATTTGACGAGGTGTGGAACACATCACAAAACATCGGGATCCATTTTCAGCAGCATGGGGGCAGCCTCAGCTGGAGCTGGAGACTGCCTTCATAGGTGATCGTTGACTGTCGTCCACCCAAATGAATTTCGCTGCAGTCAAGGTGCAAAAGCAGAGGTGCAACAGGTACTCTGAGAGAGAACTCTATCAACATCAGAGGCCGGAGACTGTTCAACACGCTTCCACTACATATAAGGGGCATAACTGGCCGACCCCTCACAGTGTTCAAGAGAGAACTGGATAAGCACCTCCAAAGGATACCTGATCAACCAGGCTGTGACTCATACGTCAGGCTGCGAGCAGCCGCGTCCAACAGCCTGGTCGATCAGTCCAGCAACCAGGAGGCCTGGTCGACGACCGGGCCGCGGGGACGCTAAGCCCCGGAAGCACCTCAAGGTAAGGTCCGGTTATGCAAGCTGCTGCCGGCGGTAACATCAGGAACAGGCCGATCAGAGACGATGGTGCTCACACGGCGAACGAAAACAGTTCTCACAGCCTGTTACTGTCTCAGGGCCGTATAGAGCCGTGTTGGCTGCCTTTAGGGCATCCTGAAGTGGAGTTGAGGTCCATTGCCGTCGTCATCGATGTCGACTGAGGCAACGTTGGTGATTCCAGCTAAGATATCGAGAATTACGCCCTGGTGTTGGGTGTGGGTTCCTCTCAACCGCAATCTTGTGTATCATTGTCGACGTGTACCAGGAGCGAGGGCGAAGTCAGAACAATTCACCTGGTATCTTCCTCAACGGGCTGAAGTACCGATGGAAAAAAATGCTGTCTCGCTCTCTGTAAGGCTCGCCGCTCGCTGGACGCTGCGGGGGTACTAGACGACATGACTTCTGACTCAGCAAGCTTAGCGGTCCAGCTTAAATAGCTCATCTTCAGCCTTATGCTCCCTGCTTGTTTTCCCATGGAATTCGAGCCTCTGATCTTCGCAGGTCCGTGGTTGCTCACTACGGGCTCACCATAGCCCCTGCTACTTCCAACTTTTTGTTCCAGGTAGCAAATCTTAAACAACAACAACCCTGGTTGCTGCTGGGTGAGCACGAGCAACTAATTAGGAACCAATGCCCAATCGGTTCCTCTTTTGCAAGGTTCAGACCGCCACCGCTCGCGAGGCGTGCCACTTAAGCGGGCTTACATTGTATCGAACACTTGCTTCTCAGAGCCTACGAGAGATACAAGGAATTGCAAACAATTTGCCTAATCACACACACAGAAACACGTCCCATATTTCAAGCAAAATTGCAGCAACTTACGAGACAACTCAGCTCAAATGAATGACATGGTTGGTAGTTTTAATTCCCAGTTGGTACAAGACACCGTCCTCAGCTCGATATTTCCACCCTTGTCATTCTCTGTCACTAGAAAAACAACTGTTTGGGAGCATTGTTCTGCAGTTTATGATGACAAGTATTAATTACTAGCGGGACATTTTTGTCTAATTATGAGTAAAAGAACGCCAGAGTGCGATTACTGGCTAATGAGCTAATGTGGAGAGTATTTATCAACTGGCGACCCCCGCAGGGTAAGGTAGAAGAGACAGTAACAAGGAAGGAACAAGAGGGATGGCAACGTGAAGGGACGGTAAGGTAGAAGAGACAGTAACAAGGAAGGAACAAGAGAGATGGCAACGTGAAGGGACGGTAAGGTACAAGAGACAGTAACAAGGAAGGAACAAGAGAGATGGCAACGTGAGGGGACGGTAAGGTACAAGAGACAGTAACAAGGAAGGAACAAGAGGGATGGCAACGTGAAGGGACGGTAAGGTACAAGAGACAGTAACAAGGAAGGAACAAGAGAGATGGCAACGTGAGGGGACGGTAAGGTACAAGAGACAGTAACAAGGAAGGAACAAGAGAGATGGCAACGTGAGGGGACGGTAAGGTACAAGAGACAGTAACAAGGAAGGAACAAGAGAGATGGCAACGTGAGGGGACGGTAAGGTAGAAGAGACAGTAACAAGGAAGGAACAAGAGGGATGGCAACGTGAGGGGACGGTAAGGTACAAGAGACAGTAACAAGGAAGGAACAAGAGAGATGGCAACGTGAGGGGACGGTAAGGTAGAAGAGACAGTAACAAGGAAGGAACAAGAGGGATGGCAACGTGAGGGGACGGTAAGGTACAAGAGACAGTAACAAGGAAGGAACAAGAGAGATGGCAACGTGAGGGGACGGTAAGGTAGAAGAGACAGTAACAAGGAAGGAACAAGAGGGATGGGGATACAAGTGGGAAGGGAGAGAGAGAAAGATATTTTACATAGAGGAGCGTCCTAACAAAGAGGTGGTGGGCGCGGAACACAGTATTAAAGAACACACCGCAAGCTTCATTCTTAGAGACCGGAGCTTAGTCTTAGTTGGAGACTGGTCTTAGTCTGTCTCTGATCCTCTTACCCCGCTCACTTCTCCTTACGGTCGACCGGAACGGAAAGGAGGAAAACTTTGTACTTCAAATAAACAGATATATTATCTTTTCCTGATATACTTAGCTGAATATAGCCCATGTGTTTTTCTCTATGGCTTTCACATGCTTTACCATTCTCAAGGAAAGGAAGTCTGGTAATGATTATCGATCTTCCCCCACTGTTTTTTTTTTGGGGGGGAGGGGGAAGTAAAGAAGATGGAGAGACATAAGCGAAGAGAAACGTTTCGAAATTGACAATATTGTGTGAGATATGACATGAGGCGGGCTGTCCGCCTTGCTGACACGATGTGAGTGTGTTGGCAGCTAAGCTAAGCTTGTCCCTCTCTCTTGTTAGGGAGTTGTGAGTGTGTGTGAGGTTCCTCCCATGTATTCCTGCACATATGGGCCCCAGTCAGACGCCCAGTCACAGGGCCCCGGCGGAAGAGGTCCTCAGTCGTAACGCCAGGCCCTCAGTCGTAACGCCAGGCCCTCAGTGGTAACGCCAGGCCCTCAGTCGTAACGCCAGGCCCTCAGTGGTAACGCCAGGCCCTCAGTCGTAACGCCAGGCCCTCAGTCGTAACGCCAATCACCCCCAAAGACTCGGAGATGAACCCCCCACACAACCAGGGGGAGACAACCCCCCAAAACTGTGCACAGGTAAACTCAGGATATAAATGTAACAGATGTTATTTTAAAAGCGGCCAAAAAATTAGTCGGAGCTATGAAGAGGCTTCGAACCAATGCTCTGGGTACTCTCAAACACAGATTCGAACACGCCTCACGGCTCCTACTGATCTCCCCATTGGTACATCACGCTAATGTGATTTGTGTGTGCCTTTAAAACAGTGTAACTACTGTGAGACACATTATACCGAAGACATGCATTAGACTGAACAACAATGTCTCAAAATGGATGACACTGCGACTTGTTATGGACTAGGGTAAGGCCGTAACTATAAATTAATTAAAATGGCTTGTGTTAAAATTTGCATACTTGTGTGCATGTGTGATTACATACTTGATTAATGTGATTAATTAATTTAAGTGATTAATTTGAATATCACCTTATTATGTACAACAAATATTTGCACAATGTACTGCACAATATGTAATATGTTGGCCTATCAAGGTAGGCCTAGGTAGAGATAATTTGAGTTAACAAGATTGGATTACAGTGTATATACAGTCTCTAATGTATACTATCAACTTGCTTTAGAACTCACAAGGAGATAATGGCGAATGATATTATTTAAGCTGGAAGTTCCATTTACGTCAATTATAAAGAGTTAAAAATATTGGAATTAATCTATAGATTAAGTTTTTTGTGGACACTTCCAGCTGTTGGTGGAGTAAATTATTAATGCCAGGCTGGACACGGCCATGTTGACACTTGTCAACTGTACTATGAGAGGAAGCGTGACAACCTTACTTGTAGGGAAGTGTTAAGTGTTACTGGAAGGTGCTGGTGTAGCTGGATACTGATTATGGAGTATAGGGAAGTATTTACGAATAGCTAGAAGAATTAATTCATATTGTATTGGAAGATACAACTTGTCTGCCCAGGGGTCAGATTCACGAAGCAGTTACGCAAGCACTTACGAACGTGTACATCTTTCTTCCATTTTTGGCGACTTTGTTTACAATTATTAAACAGTTAATGAGCTCCGAAGCACCAGGAGGCTGTTTATAACAATAACAACAGTTGATTGGCAAGTTTTCATGCTTGTAAACTGTTTAATAAATGTAACCAAAGCCGTCAAAGATTGAGGAAAGATGTACACGTTCGTAAGTGCTTGCGTAACTGCTTCGTGAATCTGGCCCAGGATGGTTAGTGTAGCTGTGGTAATATTAGCATATAGCTTTGCACTTGCTCCCCTGGTCAACATAGTAGATGTGTAGGTGTTGCAGGTGTTAGGGCAGAGTGCACTGCAACACGACGCAACATGATAAATGATAAATAGGCTTAAAAGTTCCCGAAGATGAGTGGAAATGTCAACACTAAGGAGAAATGCCGACAGACCACTGGAACATTATCTAAAAAATGCGGAGTTTCGAACCAAATATGATTTCAACGAAGATTCAACAGAGCAGAAGTTGATAAACACATTGGACATAATCTTACCAAAGCGAACATAAGAGTCATAAATACTCATCCACCGCCTAAGTAAAACTGACACGAGAAATGAGTAACATTTAGTGGGCCAGCCAGAGGCTAGGCTCCTCCGTGGGTCCTAACCCGCGCAACACTATCCCTGCGAGAAAAAAATATATGATACTGATTTACTTAGGTTAACCGTTTCTTATGGTGAGTACTTCCATAGTCATTGCCCAACCACTTGGGCTGGAAGGTAGACGTTCAATCCCCGACCGTCCAAGTGGTTGGGCACCATTCCTTCCCTCCGTCCCATCTCAAATCATTATTGTGACCCCTTCCCAGTGCTATATAGTCATCATGGCTAGACGCTTTCCCCTCGCTTAATAATACATGTCAATACAATGTCAACTGCCTTGTGTTGAAGCTTCGTGCGCCTTACTCAGTCGTTTCTATATATATTGGAATTTGGATCGTAGCGGCATTTTTTTTTTCTGAGTAAGCTGTAAATTACCCGATGTCATGAATATATTTTTGTTTTAATACTGTTTTATCTTTTACCTTATGTCTCATTTAATTTCTACATCACTGACTTACAGAGAAGACATACCTGTATTTTGTATCCAGTTGGAAGCTGAACTGTTAGCTGTACCTGTAAGTAATTAGAAACATTAGTGCAGTTATTCATAATATGACTAAAACATTCTTATCAGAAAAAAAACATTTATAAGCATACTAAAAATGGGAAGGGTATCTAGAACAGCAATTTATCATACTATCAAGAACAATCAAAACAAATTGAAGCATCAAAATGAAATTATAAAGTGTATATAGCCAGCTAGAAGGCCTGGTCGTGGACCGGGCCGCGGGAATGCTAAGCCCCGAAATCCTCTCAAGATAACCTCAAGGTAGGCCAAAACAAACCCCAGAAGCTTCAAGATACTCCTAATAAACACTATAGACTATACAACCGCTGATCAGGTTTCACCAGGAGTCTACATGATAACTCTCTACTCCCCATGTGAATATCCGAGGAAATATATGCATGGATATCCTTAGGACATACTTAAGGATATCCGAGCCTTCAACAATATTGCAACACACCTACAGTCATACAGTAACCAGTCTGCAACATATATACAGTCATACAGTAACCAGACTGCAACATATCTACAGTCATACAGTAACTAGTCTGCAACACACCTACAGTCATACAGTAACCAGTCTGCAACACACCTACAGTCATACAGTAACTAGTCTGCAACACACCTACAGTCATACAGTAACTAGTCTGCAACATATATACAGTCATACAGTAACTAGTCTGCAACACACCTACAGTCATACAGTAACTAGTCTGCAACACACCTACAGTCATACAGTAACTAGTCTGCAACATACCTACAGTCATACAGTAACTAGTCTGCAACACACCTACAGTCATACAGTAACTAGTCTGCAACACACCTACAGTCATACAGTAACTAGTCTGCAACATATATACAGTCATACAGTAACCAGACTGCAACATATCTACAGTCATACAGTAACTAGTCTGCAACACACCTACAGTCATACAGTAACTAGTCTGCAACATACCTACAGTCATACAGTAACTAGTCTGCAACACACCTACAGTCATACAGTAACTAGTCTGCAACACACCTACAGTCATACAGTAACTAGTCTGCAACACACCTACAGTCATACAGTAACTAGTCTGCAACACACCTACAGTCATACAGTAACTAGTCTGCAACACACCTACAGTCATACAGTAACCAGTCTGCAACACACCTACAGTCATACAGTAACCAGACTGAACATATTACAGTCATACAGTAACCAGACTACAACATATCTACAGTCATACAGTAACCAGTCTGCAAGAACACTGCAGCCAGAATCCAACATGATGTCCAATACAAACTTTACGAAGTATAGCAAATCAAATTTTTCCTCTAAAAATGCTATTAATAATTTCTCACCGCACCAACACGGTCAACAAACAGGTCACTAATCTTTCCGCTCTTGCACTTATGACCTGTTATATTTACTGGGTCTTAAATTACAGTTTTACGATTGGGAAGTGGGTGGTAACAAATGCTTAGTGCCACACTAATATTGAGTGCCACACTTGGCACACACCCGGGTCTCACTCCCCCTTCCTGCAGTGCCACTGTCCACTTAAGAGGAACACCTCAAGTCACTTAGGGGGAAGAGTCCTACACTCAGCCTTACAACCCCGTGGCAAGTGAGGTGAACCGGCCGGTCCCGGGTCTCCAGCCTAAGCCTCCACAGACACTAGCCGGGGCTACTTGCTGGAGATTTGCCCGCCACAAAATTTGATAGCCTAGGTCGCCAGTCTAGCTAATGCTCTTATCAAGACCAGGGGTCCAGATTCACGAAGCAGTTTCGCAAGTACTTACGAACGTGTACATCTTTCCTGAATCTTTGACGGCTTTGGTTACATTTATTAAACAGTTTACAAGCATGAAAACTTCCCAGTCAACTGTTGTTATTGTTATAAACAGCCTCCTGGTGCTTCGGAGTTCATTAAATTGTTAATAATTGTAAACAAAGCCGCCGAAGATTGAGAAAAGATGTACAGGTTCGTAGGTGCTTGCGTAACTGCTTCGTGAATCTGCAGATAATTTATATAAATACAGTGGTAAATTTGCCCCAGCTAAAAAGTTTTCTTAATTGTGTTCAGTATTCCAATCCAGCCCCAGGCAAACACTATAGAGGGTGAAGATCAATCCAGCCCCAGGCAAACACTATAGAGGGTGAAGATCAATCCAGCCCCAGGCAAACACTATAGAGGGTGAAGATCAATCCAGCCCCAGGCAAACACTATAGAGGGTGAAGATCAATCCAGCCCCAGGCAAACACTATAGAGGGTGAAGATCAATCCAGCCCCAGGCAAACACTATAGAGGGTGAAGATCAATCCAGCCCCAGGCAAACACTATAGAGGGTGAAGATAGGAGTAAAACAAAAAAAAACTATGAAAACAAATAATAAAACAATTTACTAGAACCAAAGTACATTGGCTTAGGGCCAAAAATATCTTAACTGTCACTAAGTGGCAACATCACGCGCTGAAATTCAGCAACAATATGGCAACACTTCTCAAAATTAATATTAGCAGAACGCATTAGGCTTTTACTTTACTCAAATTTTCCAGCAGAAGCAATTACTATAAATTCACTTATATTATAGTTGCCTTTATCTTTTCATCAACAACATACACACACAGTTAATCTGGATCAAATAAATTATAGTGCAACACAAATCTATACTTACTTTGAAGACATTTTATTTGTAATTTTTTTATATCGTAACAGTACGAGTAATTTCCCTAATTGTTGCAGCAGCTGAAGCAGTGAAACTGAACCGGCTGTTGCATGGTGCGCTTGTCTAAACATGTCATGCAACCATCAAATTTGTCATACAATTACGAGGTGAACCCAGCATGCCTGACATTTCCGCTTCACTTATCAAAATATTCCTTCAGTCATTATGTCTGATGTTATTACCAAGTGAGGGACGACGTGCGCAACATATTCATGAGATATTCAGTCCAGTATTTTACACACTAAGAGACAGAGATAACGACAGAGTGAGTACACAACCTGGAAAGATTTCAACCACTAATCACCTCCTTCCTCTGCTCTCTAAAGATACAAATTAGCTTACAAATTTATATACGGCCTAGATTTATTGTCAGTTAGGCAACCTATCCTTACGCTTAATATACTGTAATTCCAGCGTATTCATGTAATTCAAAGCACCACAATATTGATGTTTCTTTGGACTAACTAGAAGCGTCCTTGACAGATTACACGGGTGCTGACAGATATTCTCAGGACTGCCAGAGATTATTTGTGTTAAGATCTCTGAATGTATGTATTGAGACTTTATCTGAACTATAGTGTGTTATTTTGGGTATTCAGAGTGGCAAGAGCTCTGACGTTATTCCCTTCGTCACCACTCAGATCACGTGACAAGATGGGCCAATGTGAGGTAATTTGAGTCATTGAGCGTCACTTATCAAATATCAGAGGATGCTCAATCTATGGTGCTCTGTGGTCAGTCTGAGTGCTCGCCTATTTAGAGCCCCTCTACGCTGGTCCAAGCCCATAGCTTGAGCAAGGACGTTCTCAACTGAAGCATCTTCAACAAGTTTAAAAGAAAAAGCTAAGCCCTCAAGAAAATAATTATCAAAAGAACGCACCAAGAACTAAACTTTCAAGTGACATTTATTTCTCACAAAAATCTAATAAAAACATAGAACTCGGTACAAAATTTCTCCTCGTTCGCAGGAGAAATAACAGTTAAGCTGAGAAACTGGCCTGGGGAACAATTAATTAATAGTTTCCTACCAGAAGGGAAAGTTGTGAAAACTTGTGTTGCTAAACATTGTCCAGAGAGCCTCAGGAGTCTGGTCTACTTACACTGCCCCCAGTGTAGGCCCTCTCATACCTCATAAACTCCCCTCACATATACACTGAGTGCTCACAGAAAGCAACCAGCTCACAAGTCAGCCCGTCCTCCTAAGGTTTCAAAACGTCCAAGAAAACAGTTATTTTAAAGCTTCCTCTCCTAATCTAACAGGCTAAGCCAGAGGACCCAAAACAGAAAACGGGACAGTACGTCACTTTCACGAGCTGATTCTATTTTCTAGTCGACAATTTTAGCCTTAGTAACACATACGAGCATATATATATATATATATATATATATATATATATATATATATATATATATATATATATATATATATATATATATATATATATATATATATATATATATATATTATATATATATTCTTACATGCTTGTACGGTCACTAGCACTCACAGCGTTTCGGGCAGGTCCTTAATCCTAATTTTCCCCGGAATACGACCCACCAAATCGTTTAACAACCAGGTACCCATTCAATGCTGGGTGAACAGAGGCTACAGTTAAGAACTGACGCCAAGTAAATCCTCCCCGGCCAGGGTACGAACCCAGGCCAAAGCGCTCGCAAAACACCAGACAAGTGGTGTTACCGCTTCGCCAAGGGGACTACATACACTGTATGTGGTGGACATACATCGTAAATGTATGGGCCACGTCTGTGGTAGAAAATAATAGCTAAATATAAATAATAAACAGTTCAAGAAGACATGAACTGTATACACAAAGACTGGTGCTGGACCAGTCTGTGTCATGACGGTATTCACCGTTGTCATGAGTCTTCGGGTCCAAGTTCGAGTGAGGCTTCGGGTCCAAGTTCGAGTGAGGCTTCGGGTCCAAGTTCGAGTGAGGCTTCGGGTCCAAGTTCGAGTGAGGCTTCGGGTCCAAGTTCGAGTGAGGCTTCGGGTCCAAGCCCTATGAGACGTTTAGGGCTGTAACTTTGTACTCTACTGTACTCTACTTTGTACTCTACTTTGTACTCTACACAGGTGAGTGTTGCTGCATCTTGACAAATCTAAATTTATTGTGAAATTAAAAATGGTAGACTGTTTCTAACATAATTTTTCAAATTGTACCAAAGTGAAAAATTACCACAAGAAGAAATGGTAGGCCTAAGGAAGCCTTAGGACGTCTTATCTTCAACAGGCAAAGATAAATATGAGAAAACAAAGAATAAAAGACAAAAATAAAAAAAATCTTAAAAAATATAAATAAAAAGTAGATAATTAATAGTATTTTTTTCCTAAATACTATTTTCGTTTTCCATTATATATAAATTTGCCTGGAAGTACATTACACTGAAGTTATAAGTAATCATGAAGTTGCTAAATTAAAAGATTACTGAAGGTTGTACTCTTACGAGGGTTATCTTATCTTGAGATGATTTCGGGGCTTTAGTGTCCCCGCGGTCCGGTCCTCGACCAGGCCTCCACCCCCCAGGAAGCAGCCCGTGACAGCTGACTAACACCCAGATACCTATTTTACTGCTAGGTAACAGGGGCATAGGGTGAAAGAAACCCTGCCCATTGTTTCTCGCCTGCGCCTGGGATCGAACCCGGGACCACAGGATCACAAGTCCAGTGTGCTGTCCGCCGGGTCGACCAGGTCCCTCTGTCTGTGCTGCTCTGTCTATGACTTTGTATCTTTAGTATATTTTTGTCTGTTTTTTTGTCTTTCTATTTTATTGTCGATCTCCGTCTCTGTATTTATCTCTCTGCATGTCATTTCTGTTTCACACTGTCTGTTTCTATGTCTTTCTCTGTCTCTTTGAATATCTAAGTGGTAAGTCAGTGTTGAATACATCAGTGGGATGTATTCCCACTAGATAACTAGGTAGTTATCTAGTGTTGTATAGTTGTATACGTCAACAGGCAACTATCAAGTGTTGTATGAGACAATTGGCAGCAATTCACTATTATATACACCACCAGACAGCTATCAAGTGTTGTATACATCAGCAGGTGAGTATCCAAAGTTCTATACATCTCCGGGAAGTAATTGAACTTAACTCCAAACGTATCACCTGATACGTCCGTTCTTACACTACTCGAGACGCTATTGCGAAAATTATTTTCACATGCTCCACTTTTCAGGTCATTTGTGATTTATATAACAAGAATTTCGTTTAAATTGTCAAGTAACATGTAAAATCGTCATGCCAGCACCAGCTGCACTCACCCATGAAGTCATGATTCGTCATTAGTAATGACAAGTGGTTGTATTAGTACAATCATGCACAGTGTAATTACCGAAAAAGACAAGTGAATATGAATTATGGGATAGAAAGGCAAAACTATAGAGTAGATTTTTTGTAACAAGGTAAGAGTAATATAAGGAATATATATATATATATATATATATATATATATATATATATATATATATTAGTATATTTTGGTAGCAGTCTTTCCTGTAGACATATTTTATTAAATATGACCGAAAAAGTAAGATTAATAATTCTAACACGAATTTTCTCAATCTTTCGTACATTATGCTTCACTGTTGGAGGTAAATCAAAAATCACTTCTCCAAAATAAAAATGAATTTTGGAGAAGTGATTTTTGATTTACCTCCAACAGTGAAGCATAATGTACGAAAGATTGAGAAAATTCGTGTTAGAATTATTAATCTTACTTTTTCGGTCATATTTAATAAAATATATATATATATATATATATATATATATATATATATATATATATATATATATATATATATATATATATATATATATAAATATAAGAGTAGGGAAAATAGAGCACTGATTAATAAGCAAATATAGCAACTACCAAAGAACTAAACAAGGGGGGGGGGGTAATAACAAGCCAATTACCCAACAATAAACACCAGGAAACAGTGACCTTAACAATCCTACAATAGACACAAGTGCTACTTTACACAATACACAGTTTATACATCATTGTATTATCTGGCCACAGCACCACAACACTCTGCCAAATTGTTCCCCCAGTTAACCTACCCCCCCCCCCTACCCCATTGCAAGTTCCTCAGCCCCATTGCAAGCACCGACATGGTTTTCCCGCTTCTCACCCCCCATTCTTGCAGTCCCCCAGTATGGTGTGCATGCCGCCCGCTTCCTTGTTCCAAGCTCTGGCATGGTGGTTCCAAGTCTGCTCAATTAACTACCCGCCGCCAATGGGGGGCGCGCCCCCTGGGGGGGGGCTCATTAAGTGTAGTCAATTCAAGCGAATTAATGATATTAACACTGCCTTGGGACAACATTGCCAACATCATGATACATTTACCTGAAAGGGTAAATGTGTTTGAGTTTATGGGGGTGCTCTGTATGTTTATGGGGAGTTCTGTATGTTGTCCTGTATGTTTATGGGGGTTCTGTATGTTCTCCTGTATGTTTATGGGAGGTTCTGTATGTTTATGGGGGTTCTGTATGTTCTCCTTTATGCTTATGGGGGTTCTGAATGTTCTCCTGTATGCTTATGGGGGTTCTGTATGTTCTCGGGGCCCAGTTTGTTTAAGGGATCACTGAAAGTTTAAGGGATCACTATATATTAAAGGGAGCACTGTATGTTTAAGGCTTAGACACCCGGGGGTGTTGGAGCTGGCTTATTCCTCCCTTACTCATGTCTCATGTCTTTGTTCTCTCCTCCTATCTTTTATTATAGGTATTCCTTTATCTCCTCATTTTCTAGCCTGCCTCTCCCCCGCTTCTTTTATTTCTCCTCTTCTATCTATCTATCCTTCTTTGCCTTACTCTTTATCTCCCTCCTCTCTTCCCTTTCCTCACACTCTCTCACTTCCCTGCTCCTTGCCTCTGAATTCCCCTTCCCACGCTTTCTCCTCTTTCTCTCGGCTCCCTTTCACTTTCTCTCACTACCACTCACCTTCTCTCACTTCCCATTACATTCCTTCACTTCTCCTCCCTTTCTCTCACCTCCCCCTCACCCAGTCTCTTCCTCCCCCCATCACCGCCCTTCAACCGCCCCCCCCCAGTCCCCTTCAGTTAATTATTAAAATGACTTGTCTTTTGATGGCTTTTCAGAATGGCAATTTCAAAATCCAATCTGAGTTTCGACTGTGTTTGCCTGCCGTTGGCCAACACTATTAAACATTAATCTTGGGTTTATTTCTGTGTTTTGGGTTATTATTTCTCACTGTTTTATTGCAGGACTGCCTTCCCCACCACCACCCCCACTGACGCCACCACCAGCACCTCCACCACTATCACCACCAGCACCTCCACCACTATCACCACCAGCACCTCCACCACTATCACCACCTCCATCAACACCAGCACCTCCACCACCATCACCACTACCTCCATCATCACTACCACCTCTTCCGTTAGCATTACCAAGACTACCGCTTTCACAAGCCCCATCACAACCACCACCACCACAACCACAACCACCACAATCATTACCTCCTCCACAACCACCACCACTACCATGGTCCTGTCATTGACTAAGCAGGGGGCAGTAATTCATGTTTGTTGTTTAATGTCTTTGACAGGTTGTTGTTGTTGTTATAGATTCAGCTACTCGGAACAAGTTCCAAGTAGCACGGGCTATGGTGAGCCCGTAGTGGACTTACCTGGCACAGGAGCGGGGCAAGTAGCACGGGCTATGGTGAGCCTGTAGTGAACTTACCTGACACAGGAGCGGTGGTCTTGACAGGCTGATAGACAATGCCAGATAAGTGCAATTATCTACGAGAAGTGACGTGAATATTGTGGAATTAATGGGATACGACGTAAAGTGTTGGCAAGTGAGGTGGAGCGAGGGACCGTGTACCACTATGACCAGGTAACTAATTTAACGACGCCTGATACCAGGAAAAAGAACAAAAAGATCACTAGTGCCAATACGATAATTACCGAATGAAATTGATGATAAGTTGGTAGTAGGAGGAGTTGAAGTTACAAGAAATGGTGATAGATAATGTAAGAGGTGTGAGGCGTGAGGCGTGCAGCAAGAGGCGTGAGGCAAGAAGCGTGAGGTACGGCATGACCCCACAAGTCTAGCTACAGAGGCCGTCCATCAACACACAGCAGGAGCTGCGCCTCACAGATCCCAACCTGCCGCCTCGTCACCCCAACTTGTCAAGGTGGTGGTGCAGGAAATCAAGAGATATCACGACAGGAACCACCCACTAGCTGAACCTCTCGCAGTTTTTCTCCTGGCGGGGAGTGCAAGCCATATTTAGTCACTCATACCTTTTGGGGGCGTTACTGTAGGAACACCTAAGAGATAAAAGATAAGATGGTTGGGAAGACGAAGGCAGGAGAGGCCAGTGATATTGAGGGAGAAATGCCATCTCAGGATGTGAAGCGTCAAGAAGAAATAAACTGAGGGAAATGGAAGATATGGCGGACGCAGGGACCATCTTGCCAGCCAAGACGGGCAGGAGTCACTTACCAGGACGCCCTGGGTGAAGATCAAGTGCCTCCAGAGCCGCTGTTGTGACCATACCACACTCAGGGCTGGTCGGGGTCGCCACAATTCAAAAGAGAACAGCGTGTCAGGGTCACATTCAGACCCCCACGACGATTTTTGGCACTGCCCGCCTGCTACACACTTAAATATTTTCAAAACAAACTTTAATAAACAATTTATTTTTTCTAATAATAATATGCACCATTATTCACTAATCTCGAGAAAATTAGTAGAAATTTTCTACTGTCGATAATTTACCCATAATCGCATAAAGCCAAAGCGATTCCTCCACTGCTTCAAAGGTTTCTCAAGCCACAGTCTCTTTTTTCAGATTTAGGGGTAACAATTTTTTTTTTAAGTATTTCTCACCGCTATGCCTCACTCACTGGCGACCACCCACACGTTAGACAATTACATATTTTATAAGGGAAAGTGACAGAGAAAGATTTAGGCAAAGACAGGGAAAGAGAGACCGAAAAAGAGACAGAGACAGTTGATAGGTGGATAAATATATATTATGGATAGATGGATGAATGGATGCATGGAGAGATATATACATAAATGGATAGATGATGGATAGGGTCATCATGAGGATCCTTCCTCAATCTTTGGTTCCGTTCAGTAAACGGTTTATGATCATAGAAGCTTCCCAATGATATGTAATTGTTATAAAGAGTCTCCTGGAGCTTCGGAGCTCATAAACTATTTAAGAAATGTAAACAAAGCCGCCAAAGATCGAGAAAGAATGTACAGTTTCGTAAAGTACTTGCGTAAATGCTTAATAAATCCGGCCCCGTGCTAAGGAAGTCCAGCAACAAAAAACGTGATGGAGCGAGAAAACGAAAGACCCGACAGGGGTGACTATCATATACCTTTCCGCTATCAGAGTTGATTACCCGTGATACCATTACCCAAGCCGGCTACTGCACCCAATTACGGGAGGTTCATCCCGTATATTCCGCTTAGTGTATGACCTTAGCTGGGGGTAAACAGAGGGGACGCAAACAGTATACGGGAAACAGAAGCAAACGGTACACGAACAACAGGAGCAAACCAATCACTGCACGCCGTAGTGAGGAATGCTTTGAAACAATTTCTACAGGAATTAATAATTAGATATATGTTAAAATGGACGTATTTTGTAGAAATATACAGGAACAGGAGCACTCTGCTGGCATACAGGATCCCTTAACCACTCGACCAACACGACCGGACAAAAGAGGATGGTAGTGAGGTGAGGTGATTTGATAAAATATCATGCCCAAGATTACCAACCGAGTGCCAGCGGGGGGATGGAAATAGCCTCGGCTACCATCCTCTTTTGTCCGGTCGTGTTGGTCGAGTGGTTAAGGGATCCTGTACGCCAGCAGAGTGCTCCTGGCAGTATGGGTTCGAGTCACTTCTGGGGTGTGAGTTTTCAGTTATATATATATATATATATATATATATATATATATATATATATATATATATATATATATATATATATAATCATGTTAGGAGCCTATGTCTTAGGCTATGTTGGGTTAGGTCTGGTTGAGTTAGGCTGCGTAAGGCTCTGATGAGTAAAGTTGAGACAATGAATGAAGTCTCGATGCTTGCAAGAGCATTGCTTCCTTCACAATCATTGAATGCTTGTGTGCTACCAATTGCAAACTGAACTCCATCGAATATTTGTAATTTCATTGGATATTTAACATCTAAAAATGAGTACTAACAGAGTCTAGTTCAGCGAAGTCACTTGTATACTGTTTGAGAGAGATTACTGGCAAGAGATTTAAGAAGTTAACAATTAATATGCCATTAGGTTTGTTAGTGAGTGAGAGTAGTGTGCGAGCACCTAGGACCGACTAGAGGTTCTAAGGTGACGTCCATCAAGCATTGCATCTTCCAACACAAGTTGAGACATCTGATGTTCTGTTGAGACATCAGATGTTCGGACATCTGCAAGATGTCCGAGCATTCTAAAGAACATTCAGGCAACACTGAGCGGGCAGTGTTGCCTGTTCGCTATATACTGACCTTAGGGCGAGTTCCAACACATTTTCCATGCGGTTCACAAAACTTTTGTCCCTTCGATTACATACAATTTTACGTTATCATCTGATTAACTTGGTTAACAAGTTAAACAATGCTTCAATCAATTGGAATGTTAAATTAGTCAGTTTTGATACTTGTTCTCTATTTGCTAATGTTCCTGTGGATAGTATACTTTTTTTATCTATCATAAGTTGGTTCATCATGAATAACTTTTGTCATCTGATATAACTGTCAATCTTGTAAGACTGTATAAAAGAGGATAAATTTATTTTTAATAATGAGTATTATCTTCAGCCTTCCAGAATGGAAATGGGACATCTGCTCTCTCCATTTCATTAGAATTTTGACATGGAATTAAAAATATTTTATAAATTAATCCCTGGAATTTAGTCGAAAGTTTAGATAAGTTAAAATATTTTGTGCATTTGGTCTTATTTAAGTGTAAACTTAGAAAAAAATTATTGATCAATTCTCTCCTACAACATTTACTATAGGGACTAAAAATAATATATGTTTGCCATTTCTTAATATTGAAATTCACCGGGAAGATTTTTCTCCTAAGTATAGCTTATACTGTATAGACAAAACCTACAAACATGAATGATGACCAAACAAATCAGAAAGTCATCAGAAAGTGGAGAAACGACGGAGTTTCGGTCCGTCCTCGACCATTATCAAGCCTAATCGTTTCGACGGACCGAAACGTCGTCGATTCTTTATTTTCTGGTGTGTGGTTTGGTCATTATGTCTCCAGCCACGGTACTGTGACTCGTCTACAAACTTGTACATGTAATGTTAAACAATCCATGTTTCCTTCTGTGTATTTAAGAGCGCGTCGCATTGTTTGTTCGGAGTTTTTGGGTAGAGAGGCTTCAGAATAGTTTCTATTGGAGTTAAGCTTTTCTACCACACCTAATTTTTCTGGAATTCATCAACATCAAATCGTTCCTCCTACGTATGCATGTTTAACATGTTAATACTCATTTGAAAACGCTGTTAACAGCTTAAAATCATTTGATTTACATGTGGTGTCGACTTAGTGGAACACAATTGGTAAACTATTAGCTAGGAACGTAGTGATAACTGAATCATTTACAAAGTACTATGTAAAGTTTGATGCACTTTATACAAAAATAACTCAGCAGTAAACCCAATGTGGCAAAGAACACACTGGGAACGATCTATACACTTGAGAACTACACTACACAAATTCTAGCCTCAAAAAAATGAAAAAGAGATTTGTTTCGTAATTCTTAATTTCCACTTAAAGAAATTATTTCCCACCATTATTTCCAAGAAATAATAAAAGAGAACAGAACCAGATGATCAATATATCAGAGGATCGAACACAAGACCAGCAAAGTTACTATCATCTTAACGAAATCAAATATAGAAGCCTAAAAACTCGGCGTGGCGCATTAAGTAATGACAAACTTTGGACCCGTCTTCTTCAAGTGAGGCCAATTTTAGCGTGAATTTGTGAGTAGTTAGTAATGTTGGAGGCAGCCTGCCGCGTCCTGCAGGCTGCCTACCCCTGCCACCTCCTGCAGGCTGCCTACCCCTGTCGCCTCCTGCAGGCTGCCTACCCCTGCTCATACACTCACAACTCACTCTCTGCGATGTGTCTGGCTCTATCCGGGAGTTAGCAAACTGTTGTGGGTTGCATCCTGGGGTCAGTCGTTGGCCTGAGGGGGGGGGGGAGGTATGGGTGCAACCAGGGTGAGTCAAACAGGCTTCTTGTCCCAGACAATGGGAAATGAACACTCATTTTGTTGATGTATGTACCTATCTAGTTGTGCCCACGTAATTGTACCCGTTGTTCCGCAGGTGTCATCAGCCTCCATCTTCGCCATCAACATCTTCAAGGTAGACTAAATTAAAAGTTACCAACACGTGCAATGTCGTAGTTATCATCTTTAACCAATGTTGCAGTAACTTTTCGAGCCAAAATGTATAATATATGAACTCAACGTCAATGACGAAATTTGATTTCCAGTCCTTTCACTCTGCGTTTCCTCGTGCACTCTGTACGGAACTCGGGGGAGGGGAAACGAGTTTAAGTATACATCAATTCTGATAAAGTAAGACGCAAAAGCCAAGGGCTCCAGAGCAGAGTAAACGAAGTTCGGCGCGTTCTATCCGCGACCGTCCAAGTGGTTGGATACCATTCCTTCCCCCCGTCCCATCCCAAAAAATGAGAAATATTGAATAGATTACAAACATTCTCCCCGGCGTCTGAGAGTCGTCAGTCGCTTCCACAACGGCCGCCTTTCCAACCTCGCTTGAGACGCCGCACGTGAAGGGGGCGCTGCCCCTCCGTCACACGCAGGGGGGCGCTGCCGGTGCTGCTGGAACTTGAGACCGAATGAGTAACTCCTTTGTGAGTCAAGTCCGTTGCATAGTTACACCTCAAACACCTTTCCAACAACGACACAGACCTCCACCCCCCCCCCCCCCCACCAACCACTCACACACCCCCACAAACAAACCGTACACACTCAAAGCACCGCTGGATGTTAGTCAACAACTAGAACAAATAAACATGTGGTCTCAGTGTCCTGTATTTGTTTCACTTGCACATAAACATTCGGTTACACGATGCCATATGCCCCATTTTCTGTTGGTTTTCTAATTGGAATTCGATAATTATGGTCGACTGCGCAATACTCGACGAACCCTAACGGTTAGGCTGTAATCAGCAGTTGGGGGAAAAAAAGAGACTCTTTTTAAGCAGTTTCAGCTCGGACAAAACAGTTTATTGAAAATACAAATGTGCTTTCAAATATTTTGTGAATTTAAATAATTTGCTAACAACGTCAATGCACAAAGTTACTGGGATACAATAGTCTCATTTACACTGGTTATTGAGAGCGGTAACAGCGGCTGAAGTAGTTACTGTTCTGTCATCTGTACACCGTCAGGGGAAACCGTGACTCCTGTCCCCTGACAACCCGTTCTCGCAAATTTAATAAGTCAATATTGACTTATTAACTACGTGCATAGGTGATATACTAAACATAATAGATACCCTTAAAAAGATTCATAGAAAACACCGACCTTACCTAACCTTGTTAGTATCTTAAGATAAGCATCTTATTGCTTCGTAATTACAATTATTACTTAACCTATACCTATTATAGGTTAGGTAATAATTGTAATTACGAAGCAATAAGATGCTTATCTTAACATACTAAGTAGGTTAGGTAAGGTCGGTGTTTTCTATGAAGCTTTTCAAGGGAAACTATTATGTTAAGTATGTCACCTATGCACATATTTAATAAGTCAATATTGACTTATTAAATTTACGAGAACGGGTTGCCCCTGACCCCCACCTGTCCCCTGACCCCCACCTGTCCCCTGACCCCCCACCTGTCCACTACCTGATAAAGCACACGAGAAAGATTCACAAACTTCAACGATGCACAACAAGAATAGTCATGCTATGGAGATGAGCGAGCGGGACCATCAGAGGAGATACGATCACAACATACAAGATACTGAGGGCAATTGACAAAATACAGTAGATAAAGCTTTATCTAATTACATTTCTATTAATAATGGCTTGTCGCCCAAGATTACTTATTCTGAAGCACTGTTTCACTTCCCCGATGTCTGTATTTAATGTAATAAATAACACATTAATGTTATGACAGATAACATCCGGATAACGAAGATAACTTTGGCCGATAATTGTAACGTATAGATTGAGCACAAGGTCAGGCAAGGCTCGGACAATACAGTAACACTTGAAACAAGCTACAGGTAAATTACAAGTAATGAGTACTTTCCCATCCCTGAATTACTGCGTTGATAACTTCTATCCCCTCCACCACCCTTATCCCACGTGACTATAAGATTACTACACATAAAACTTAAAAAAAAAAATTAAACGAGCAGAAAATCCCAGATTTTACCTCTACAACTCCATCTGAAAATTTATCCCTCCTGGGGGGACAAATTTTCCCTTCCATTTCAGGAAAAATTCCGGCACCGTGCAATGTTCCCTGCCCCGCACGGCTCAAGTGTTCCCTGCCGATACACAATTTCCTTAAAACATAAATAGCTCCTTCCGCTTCACAAACCTTTTCAGATCCAGCACAGACCTCCTCTGCGTTAAAGCCTCCTCGACTGAAAATGCCTGGTCTGACGCAAACAGAATCCAGCTTCATCTTTGGCGGCGCTGAATATGGCACTCCAAGACGCTGGAAATCGCGTCAAATGAAAACTGATTTTCTAAATAGGTTCTTAGAGTTCCCAGCGGGGAAGCGAGGCGTCGGGATTTTGAAGTATGGGGGATGACTTTAAGTCACTCTCAGCTGGTGTTTGGTGGTCTGGTGCCAGCACTCAGCTGGTGTTGCCATGTCCTTCACAGCCACCACCATGGCCACAATGGTGGCCACCTCGCCATGGCCACAACAACTGCCTGGCATGGTGATGGCAGGATAGGCTTCATCGGCTGGCTTTATTAGTTAATGAGTTCAACAAACTCATTAGTGTGGGAGGAGGAGGAGCGAGACTCACAGTGACTGGAGACGTGGAGGGAGCGACCGGGAGACCTGGGTGGTGGTGGTGGCAGCTGGAACACACACTCCCTTACAACACCTTTCCTGCCCAACAGTCTCCATTCCTTTTCCCCTTATCTACCTTTATTTCCCCCCTCTCTCTCCCTCCCTCAGCTTGGCTGCGAGAGGGAGAGAGCACACACACACACACACACACACACACACACACACACACACACACACACACACACACACGAGAGAGGGCCAGAGACCAAAAGACACAAAAATGGAATCAATACAGGAAGAGGCCAAACCCCCAAACATACCAGCGATACAAAGATGCGAGAAACAACTACACAGCAGTGAGGAAAGAGGCAGAAAGAAATTTTGAAAAAGGGATTGCGGACAAATGTAAAACAGAACCAGGTCTATTCTACAAATTCATAAACAACAAATTGCAGGTAAAGGATAATATCCAGAGGTTGAAAATGGGAAACAGATTCACGGAAAATGAAAAGGAAATGTGTGAAACATTAAACGAAAAATTCCAAAGTGTGTTTGTACAAAATGAAATCTTCAGGGAACCAGACACAATAAGAATTCCAGGGAACAACATAGAGCACATAGAGGTGTCTAGAGATGAAGTGGAAAATATGCTAAAGGAGCTAAGTAAGAACAAAGCAGTTGGTCCAGATGGAGTTTCACCATGGGTTCTGAGAGAATGTGCACCTGAGCTCAGCATTCCACTTCGGCTGATTTTTCAGGCATCCCTGCTTACAGGAGTTGTAGCTGATGTGTGGAAAAAGGCTAACATAGTTCCAATCTACAAAAGTGGCAGCAGGGAAGACCCCCTTAATTATAGCCCTGTATCATTGACAAGTGTAATAGTCAAAATATTGGAAAAAATAATTAAAACTAAATGGGTAGAACACCTGGAGAGAAATAATATAATACCAGACAGACAGTATGGTTTTCGATCAGGAAGATCCTGTGTATCGAATTTACTCAGTTTCTATGATCGAGCCACAGAGATATTACAGGAAAGAGATGGTTGGGTTGACTGCATCTATCTGGACCTAAAAAAGGCTTTTGACAGAGTTCCACATAAGAGGTTGTTCTGGAAACTGGAAAATATTGGAGGGGTGACAGGTAAGCTTCTAACATGGATGAAAAATTTTCTGACTGATAGAAATATGAGGGCAGTAATCAGAGGCAATGTATCGGACTGGAGAAATGTCACAAGTGGAGTACCACAGGGTTCAGTTCTTGCACCGGTGATGTTCATTGTCTATATAAATGATCTACCAGTTGGTATACAGAATTATATGAACATGTTTGCTGATGATGCTAAGATAATAGGATGGATAAAAACTTAGATGACTGTCATGCCCTTCAAGAAGACCTGGACAAAAGAAGTATATGGAGCACCACTTGGCAAATGGAATTTATTAATGTGAATAAATGCCATGTTATGGAATGTGGAATAGGAGAACATAGACCCCACGCAATCTATAAATTATATGAGAAATCTTTAAAGAATTCTGACAAAGAAAGAGATCTAGGGGTAGTTCTTGATTGAAAACTATCACCTGAGGACCACATAAAGAAAGTTGTGCGAG
This sequence comes from Procambarus clarkii, assembly GCF_040958095.1. NCBI lineage: Eukaryota > Metazoa > Arthropoda > Malacostraca > Decapoda > Cambaridae > Procambarus > Procambarus clarkii. Next base: position 29,735,324 of record NC_091172.1, read on the forward strand.
GAGCCAATGCCACGCTTTCTAACTTCAAAATTGCTTTTAAATACATGGATGGCGAAATACTAAAGAAATTGTTCATGACTTCTGTTAGGCCAAAGCTAGAATATGCAGCGGTTGTGTGGTGCCCATATCTTAAGAAGCACATCAACAAACTGGAAAAGGTGCAAAGACATGCTACTAAGTGGCTCCCAGAACTGAAGGGCAAGAGCTACGAGGAGAGGTTAGAGGCATTAAATATGCCAAAACTAGAAGACAAAAGAAAAAGAGGTGATATGATCACTACGTACAAAATAGTAACAGGAATTGATAAAATCGATAGGGAAGATTTCCTGAGACCTGGAACTTTAAAAACAAGAAGTCATAGATATAAACTAGCTAAACACAGATGCCGAAGAAATATAAGAAAATTCACTTTCGCGAACAGAGTGGTAGACGGTTGGAACAAGTTAGGTGAGAAGGTGGTGGAGGCCAAGACTGTCAGTAGTTTCAAAGCGTTATATGACAAAGAGTGCTGGGAAGAGGGACACCACGAGCGTAGCTCTCATCCTGTAACTACACTTAGGTAATTACACACACACACACACACACACACACACACACACACACACACACACACACACACACACACACACACACACACACGTATGTACGCGCGCGCATACACTACGGAACTTCATCTGAGAGTAATCACCAAAGCTGTTTATACGCGGAATATTTTCACCAACAAGTCACGTTTTTATATTAGTCAGATTAAAAAACAAAAACAGATGTATCGTGCGCTTAGACATTGTTTATCACAAGCCCCTCCAACACAATTATGAATATACATGTGTGTGTTGTTGTCTGTATGTCTGATTCTGTCTGCCTGTCAGTTTCTGTCAATGTCGGTCGTGGCGGAGGAGACCAATCTGCACCGAGAGACTGTTTGAAACGTGTGTGGGTGAAAATTGTTCCGTTTCACGACACTCTCAGTACAACACCAGAACACTTTCCTCTCGTTCGCTTGTGGTGGATTGTAATAATTATTCAGGTATCGCTGGATGGTGGCGGCGAGCGAGAGGCAGCTAACCTTAATGACAGATCACACCTGAAGAGAAGAGGTTTCCTGGGAGGGCGACAGACAGACAGACAGACAGACAGACAGACAGACAGACAGACAGACAGACAGACAGACAGAGAGACAGGAGAGGGAAGGAGGAGGAGGAGGGGTGTCGACAAGGAATGATAGGTGCGTCCTGGAGAAGGTTGCCAAGTCTACACGACCCTCCAGGAACTGAGTCAGCGTGGCCATCCGGCTGCCTGCTGCTGCTGCTGTCACTTCTGCCAGCCCCTTCTGCTGCTGCTGCTTCTGTTCCTGCTGCTACTCTTACTGCTTCTACTGCTGTTGCTGCTGCTCCTGTTCCTGCTGCTGCTCTTGTTCCTATGTTGCGGCTGCTTCTGTTCCTGCTGCTGCTGTTGTTCCTGTGCTGGTGCTGCTCCTGCTGCTACTCCTATTGCTCTTACAGCTGCTGCTGCCGACGTCACCACATATGTGAAGTCACCACATATTTGGGTGCTACATGTATTAGTCATAAGATGTCCTATATTTGCACCATCAGATGGAAGACGGGTTGCAGGCGCCTCAACCAACATTGTAATCACATCTCGGCTTCTCTGCCTGTGGGGGTGAGGTTCACGGTCTCGCCAGGGCGCTCCAGCGCGGGTAGCTAAGCTGGACCTGTGCTGCAGGGCTCTGTGTAGGCTAGCGGGGGTCACAGGAGTCATCCTGTGACCCCCAACATCTGTCATGTTGGATGTTTTCCCAACTCAGATGTTTTCGCGATTGGACAAGCGTCAGATTTAAGGTAGTTTTTGCCTATCCTTATTACGCTGTTTTAAAATTTTACTAAAGCATCAAAATTTAGACGTTGTGGTTCAGAGCGTCAATATTTAAGTGTGTTTTAAGTGTGAGGACAAGTTGCATCCTCAGAGGAAGTAATGTTCTTAGTCTGCTTCGTATTCTTTGTCCGTCTATTGAAATTGAAATTGAAATTGAAATAAGTTTATTGAGGTAAAATACACACAAAGGGATGAGGTAGCTCAAGCTATTCTCACCCCGTTCAATACATCGTGTTAATACATACATATAAACACATCACAAACAATAAACATATTACCAAACATTCTGAGAGATAAACGTCTACATTTTCTCCTATATACAAGTAATCTATTCTACAATCTGCTGTGGTGGCAAGACTTCCCGACATTAGTTAAGATAAGAGGCCCAATGAGTTGCTTACAGGAACTGATAGAACCCGTCGTCTAATCAAATTCGTTACCATGAGAAGCCATAACCCACCATCAAATCACCTGGATAGTTATCTAGATTTTTTTTAGATGGTCTGAAAGCATATTAAGGTTCCAGTAATAGTCTACATGTAAACTGGCAAACGAACCTTTGTCCTAAACAGGTATTATTCTCAAGTTATAACTTTATTATATTATAAATCATTGGATTATAATATACAAAATATATTCTGAAAAAGTTTTTTTTTAAGAATTTGGTGTCCTGTCAACTGAATTCGAAGGGACACTAAAATAGTTTTAGAATTCCATATTTCACATAATAGTCAATAATACACCATATTAACGTAATCAAACATAATAAAACCTAACCTAACCTAACCAAAAGAGACCTTAACCTAACCTAACAATAGATAGAGAGTAGGGGCCAGATTCACGAAAGTACTTACGCAAGCACTTACGAACGTGTACATCTTTCCTTAATCTTTGACGGCTTTGGTTACATTTATTAAACAGTTTACAAGCATGAAAACTTCCCATTCAACTGTTGTTATTGTTATAAACAGCCTCCTGGTGCTTCGGAGTTCATTAACTGTTTAATAATTGTAAACAAAGCCGCCAAAGATTGAGAAAAGATGTAAAGGTTCGTAAGTGCTTTCGTGAATCTGGCCCTAGATATTTATGTAGTCGTTCTATATCAATTTCCATGAGCGAGTTTCCCCCCCCCCTCCCCCTAAGGACACGTGATGTGTGCCTTGCGGTGGGGAGGGAGGCAGGCGGGCCGAGCAACATTGCTAGTGCTGGTTACAACGTTGCAACCTTGTGTGTGCAATAACAGTAATGACAGACAAATGTATTGAAGTCGCGGTTGGTATTAACAAGCAGATGAGGTGATTTAGACACATTTTGTCCAAGGTATTTTAAGGAGTATCATTCTTTCGACAGTAATTTGTTCGTTCTGGAGGTAATATGAAGCTTCTTGAAGAATCTCTAAATCTTGAAAGGCGTTCCACCGTTCAGAGCAGATGCTGCGGAAGCCGGTGGTGGTGGTCCAGCTACTGGCGGTGGATGCGACACATTTCCTCCTCTGCTCACTCCCTGTCGAAGCCCAACCACTTGGGCTAGACGGTAGAGCGACGGTCTTGCTTCATGCAGGTCGGCGTTCAATCCCCGACCGTTCACAAGTGGTTGGTCACCATTCATTTCCTCCGTCCCATCCCAAATCCTTATCCTGACTCCTTCCAAGTGCTATATAGTCGTAATGGCTTGGCGCTCTCTCCTGATAGTTCCGTTCCTTTCACTCCCTGTCAAGACCCAGCCAAGAACTCCTCCACTCCCACCACACGGGTGAAGCCACTCGCTCCAGCCGTCTCCACCTGCATCACGGCCAAAACGTCCACCCATTATTGTAATGATTTGTATTAGTTGTTAGGAAAAAAGTTTCTCGAATCCTAATACCACCTCACACCCCGCAACATCCACTACTATTGAAACCACCATAACCACGGCACCACCACCATCATGGCACCACCACCACCATGGCACCACCACAATCATGGCACCACCACAATCACGGCCCCAAATGAGTTACCATGTAACCCTTTCGTTCCCCCACCCCCTAGCACCCTGGTCCAAAGGCACCCTGACCCCCCAGTCACCCTGGCACTCTGGCACCCAGGCACTCTGGCACCCGTGGCACCCGTGGCACCGTGGCACCCAGGCACCAACCAGGGGATAAAGAGTCAGCCCCTGAGCTCAGCCCGAGGAAAAGCGTGGACCCAAGAAATATATGAGGAAGGTGAGGGCGGACGAGGCGCAGAGAACAGCAGCCCTTCACTCTCTTATTTTGTGACTTGCAGTAGATGATGATAGTGAGAGGGGTGAGAGATGAGTTAGGAGGCGCGATGATGAGGATAATGCTGATGGTGATGAAAGTTGCATGGCCTGGCGAGGCTGGACATGTCACACTTCATGCTGATGAAGGTATAAAGTGAGGGGTTTAGTGACCACTTAGACGACGAGAGGGCGCCTCCAACAACACCATTCATGTATCAACACGACAAAATTGCTTGAGCAAAACAAGGGAGAAACATGGCGGACAAGAACGGAGCAAGAGGACGGAACACAGGAAAGAAATGAACAACCGAAACATGTATATTTATATATATATATATATATATATATATATATATATATATATATATATATATATATATATATCAGTCAGTTAATTATATGAACTAAAAAATAACAGTAAATTACGTGAAGATATTCAAAAGAGGGAGAGAGTGAGAGAGAGAGACAGACAGAGACAGACAGAGACAGAGATAAAGTGAGAAGCAACAAATATTCACGTAATCAGGGAAACATCCAGGTGACAGATGACCCGTCAAAACAAGATACTCTTCCGCACATTTGGTTATCATCTGTGTCTCCGTCTCCACTATCCATCACCTCCTACCCCCCTCCCCCCCCCCCCCCCGAGGCCCCCACACACACCTCACACTCCACACAAGTCTTCCTCTGACACCGCCATAAAGGAACACCTCTACGCACCGCGACACAGACAAAGGAACACCTCTACGCACCACGACACCACAAAGGAACACCTCAACGCACCACGACACCACAAAGGAACACCTCTACGCACCACGACACCACAAAGGAACACCTCAACGCACCACGACACCACAAAGGAACACTTCAACGCACCACGACACCACAAAGGAACACCTCTACGCACCACGACACCACAAAGGAACACTTCAACGCACCACGACACCACAAAGGAACACTTCAACGCACCACGACACCACAAAGGAACACCTCTACGCACCGCGACACCACAAAGGAACACCTCTACGCACCGCGACACCACAAAGGAACACTTCAACGCACCGCGACACCACAAAGGAACACCTCTACGCACCGCGACACCACAAAGGAACACTTCAACGCACCACGACACCACAAAGGAACACCTCTACGCACCACGAAACAGAAACTTCAAGGATTTTCCTCCATAAATCGTGACGTGCACTTAAGTGCGGCCACAGAATTAATGTTGGTCCGGAAGGTGGAACTTTTCTACTGCACGTCACCTTGAGTAATGGTCCCGGAAAATTCATAGCGCGCTACCGTAAGTCGCCGCAATATATATTATCCCCCGGGGGCCGTTGTCAAGTTGCCGGAGCCTCAATATTGGACTTGACCCGTTAAGTAGGTTTTAAATGTATCAGTCTACTGACAGAGGGTTATAATCATCTCTGATTATAACCAATCAAATAATCACCTCTGATTATAACCAATCAAATAATCACCTCTGATTATAACCGATCCTGGGCAGTAATAATTGTCCAGGACTACTCGAAACGTTATCAATTCCTTCGTTTTCAAAAGTTTGGGTTGGGTGTCCAGTCCATATGTACACTGATTACATATTTTCTTCCGTTTTTTTTTTAAGTTTTCTTGTTATCAAAATAAAAATATCTGAAAATTCTATATTAGATCGAACCAGAACTAAAATATAAATTAAAGTCAACCATAAATAATAGTTTATAATTGAATCAGGTTTTTATGATAAAAAGACTATAACGTAAACCGCGACAATGAAACCAAAGGTATGTTGGAGTGTGTTTTTTCAGTTGAGGGTTCCATGCCGGTGCTGCGTATCTGGGAGTGGCTCACATCATCACCAGCAACACCACCATCATCACTATCACCACCAGTAACATCATCACGACAACCATTATCACCAACACCATCACCACTGCCAACATAACGGGGTGAGAATAGCTTGAGCTACCTCATCCCTTTGTGTGTATTTTACCTCAATAAACGTATTTCAATTTCTGCCAACATCATCACCATCACCATCAACACCACCACCATCACCACCATCACCTCCGTCAGCACAATACCGCCACCACCATGAGACTCGTGAAATGGACTGAAGACTACCTCACAGGGAGGAAAGCCAAGGTCTGCTTCAACGGAGCAGCCTCGAGAACAATGAGTATGGAACTCGGGGCCCCCCTAAAGGAGGGGTCTTGAGCCCCTCACACTATTCAAAATACTTATGAACACCATTGCAAATATTGACTTTCCGGAAGGAACACAACAAGTGGGATATGCAGATGATGTACTAATACAAGCCCCAACCTTGAGGAGAAATAAAAGTCCTTTGAGCTCCTTAGAAGGAAATGTGTTGAACACGGTTTCACTCTCTCCCACAAACAAAACAAAAGCACATTGTCATCACAAGCGAAGAGAAAATGAAGAACTACAAATTAATGGTGTAACACTTGAATGGGTTGACCACTATCGGTACCTTGGCGTCACTGTCGGCTCTAACAAGGGAAAGAAAGAGGAGGTCAACCAACTCATACAAACATGCAAAAGTCGACTCAGGGCACTGAAAGCTATGACCTGGAATGGACATGGAGCCTCTATTGCCGTGCTTAAAATGATGTACACAGCCTATGTGCGCTCCGTCATAGACTATGCCGCACCAGTTTTATGCACCTATCCCAAGCGATATGAATAAGCTTGAAAGCAGACAAAATGACAATCATAACAATCATTCTTGGAGTCCCAAGAACTGCTGAAACATGTAATCTACGGGAGGAGTTGTGTCTCACCAGTGTTAGTAGCAGAATCAGGGAACTGAATGCTAAGCTTGCAATTAAGATAGCCAGAGATCCCCATTACAATGATCTTGCCAAGAAAAAACTGAGTTCTGTGGTACTCACAGGAGGAAACAGGGAAAACAAACAATGGCAACACCGGTCAGTCTGCTACCTGGAAGAACTTCACCTGCTTGAACAAGCCCGTGAGCTCCTGCCTGTAGAGAGGTTACAACCCCTCCCCCCCCCCCCCCCGGGAGGACGACCCATGTAGGATTATTATCAACGAGATGACAATGAAAAAATCTAACATGATACCACAAGAAAAGAGCCACAAGTATCTTGAGGAAATTTATAAAGAAGCTGCAAATGAATGAGATCAAATCTACACTGATGAGGTCAGCTAATCCTGCCAGTGACAGGGCTGGTGCAGCATACACTGTAATTAGGAATAATGTCTTTCAAAACGCAAGTGAAGAAAACACATATTGACAACTATGCATCTTCAACGCAAGTAGAACTAATTACCATTATTATAGCATTAAAATTTCTTGAAAGAAACACTAACAGTGCAGTGATCTGCAGTGATTCAAAAGCAGCACTACAAAGCCTTAATAAACATCGGGCACAAAACCTTGCCATAGTTGCTGAAATCAAGAGAGCTGTGAGAGTACTAACCAATCAGGGAAGAGTCGTCAAATTTCTGTGGATCCCCTCCCATGTTGGATTCTGGAAATGAACGAGCAGATGTGCAGGCTGCTGAAGGAGACCATATTGTATACTGCATACCCACGACTCCTCTACATATTAGAGGTATTGTCAGGCAATATCCCCGTGACAAGGTAACTGAGGACAGAAGCACAAGCCAGTGAATCTGTACGATGGTACAATGCGGTTGCAGTTGGCGATCCTAATCATTATGAACGAAGAGGAGGTGGCCGCGGGAGAGAATCAGCAATAGCAAGAATTCCTCTTGGATACAAATATCCATGGAGATTCGGGATGGAAACAACAGTAGAGCAGCGGAGTTGCAGAATCTATGATGAGAGTGACGGATACCGCCTTGACCACTACCTGAAACCCCCACATTGTTTGAGTTAGGAAAATACTGTCAAATATAAATGCTGTTCTCAAAAGATCCCCCCATTTTGCACCCGCAGGATAACGTAAGATTTTAAGAGTTGACAAAAGTTAATCTTCTTGTTTAATAAGCTGTTCACTTGAGACAGTTAAGCAAGTCCCAGCTGTGTCTGGGTACAAGTGACAGGATGAACAACCCAGCGGGTTTTCTTCCAATTGAGGGGGTGTTGTACATGCTGCTATGGCGGTGTGTCCACTCACAGGATGAGTGGCGCTGCCCAATACTGTCACTATGGCGGTGTGTCCACTCACAGGATGAGTGGCGCTGCCCAATACTGTCACTATGGCGGTGTGTCCACTCACAAGATGAGTGGCGCTGCCCAATACTGTCACTATGGCGGTGTGTCCACTCACAGGATGAGTGGCGCTGCCCAATACTGTCACTATGGCGGTGTGTCCACTCACAGGATGAGTGGCGCTGCCCAATAAGCTCGCCCCTAGGGTTAAACACCTAGGTAGGTGTTTAACCTTAACTGATTAAACTACAAACCAATTAAGATTTCAAACAAGCTGAAAAGTGCAGAGGTGATTCAACACATTGAACAAAACCTTACTGAAGCCAAGATACGAGTCATAAATACTCCTCCACCGTCTAAGTAAGACAGAAGTGAGTTACACTTAGTGGGCCAGCCAGAGGCTTGGGGCCCGCGCAGGAATATTCCCTAAAAAAAAAAAAAAATCACCACCACCATCACCACCACTACCACAGCCAGCACCACCACCATCACCTTCAGCACAATTTGCAGACCAATTTTCAGACCATTAGTGGAATACGCAGCACCGGCATGGAATCCACACGTAAATATTACCACCCTAGAGAATAGAAGGAACAGAAAGGATATGATCACAATATCCGAGTTACTAAGGGGAATAGATAAGGTGGACAATGATAGCTTCTTCAAATTGAGGAGAAAGCAGGACAAGAGGACACGGGTGGAAGCTGGAAACGCAAATGAGCCGACGGAATGTAAGGAAATACTTGTACCTTGTACGGGCAGTCAACAAGTGGAATGCACTGAAAGAAGGAGTCGTGGAAGCCACCTCCATCCACAACTTTAAGTCCAGATTCGACGAATAATTTGAATCTCAAAATAAATTATAACGCAACGGGCACAAAAGGGGCCACCAGGCGAGACACAAGAGCTACACCTCACTTTCCCCGACGTCACTTAGATAACCACTATCAGGTAAACCCCCACCACCACCATCCATAAGCACTACCACCATCCATAAGCACTATCACCACAGCCTCTACGCATGGTAAGCCCTCCTTCAACAATTAATAATCCCGTAGAGCAATAATCCATATACGAGGACATGTAATCCGCTGTGACAAGAGGTAATCCCCCCGGTAAATATCCTCCCCCATGTTAGGTGAAGCCTCAACTCCCCCCCAGAGGTCCGCTGGATAGAGGGGGAGAGGCAACAAAAATCACGAAAATCAGCTTACCCCAAGCTCAGGATGAAGGGAGAATGGTGGGGGTGGGGCAGGGTGATGGTGGGGAGGTGAGGCAGGGTGATGGTGGGGAGAGAATGGTGGGGAGGTGAGCCAGGGTGATAGTGCAAGAATGATACATCATTCAGAATGAATGATACATTTTGTATCATCTATATAATACAAAAGATGTAACAAGTATAAAATACAATAGCTGTGTCAGGTATGTAATACAACTGGTCCATCTTGGTCCAAGAGCTCCTGGACCAGGGTGACTTGACGTGACGCATCTTTGACCCACCACGATCTAGGCGTCAGCGTGACGCATCACAACCCAGGTGAGACTAAGTGTGACGCAACACAACCCAGGTGAGACTAAGTGTGACGCAACACAACCCAGACGTCCCTCAGTGTGACGCAACACAACCCAAACGTCCCTCAGTGTGACGCAACAGAACCCAGACGTCCCTCAGCGTGACGCAACAGAACCCAGACGTCCTTCAGCGTGACGCAACACAACCCAGACGTCCCTCAGTGTGACGCAACACAACCCAGACGTCCCTCAGTGTGACGCAACACAACCCAGACGTCCCTCAGTGTGACGCAACACAACCCAGACGTCCTTCAGCGTGACGCAACAGAACCCAGACGTCCCTCAGCGTGACGCAACAGAACCCAGACGTCCCTCAGCGTGACGCAACAGAACCCAGACGTCCCTCAGCGTGACGCAACAGAACCCAGACGTCCTTCAGTGTGACTCAAAGTGCCCCAGTGAGCCCACCAGCCCGCCAGCCAGCCAGCACCGTCAAGAGAGATCACGTCCCTCACTACCACAACCCCCCAGACAAGTTCCCTCATAAAACAGGCCATTCACGTCCTCTTTATTATTCGGGGAAAGCAGGGGACCAGCCCCCCAAAAAGGACTATAAAAGCCAACCTTATTGGAAAGTTTAATTAATTTTCCGCTGAAGACAACAACGTTAAAACTGTGTTGACGGACTTGAGACACACTCACGTCCTAGAAAGTAAAATGCAGCAGGGACAGCCTTACTTGAGTGCCTTGTTAACGAGGTCAAGTACATAAGGAAAGGCAGTTCTTTGTGGATTATTTGACCCATGAGTGCTTACCTAACAAAAGCTTACATCAAAAGTTCATCATCAGCGGCGAATGTGAAGCTGGTTAACATCAGAACTGTCTGTAGAAACTAGTGTAAGGAATCATTTAGAAATTTGTGCACCACATATGTGAGACCAATCCTGGAGTATGCGGCTCCAGCATGGATTCCATATCTTGGCAAGCTTAAGATGAAGCTGGAGAAGGCTCAAAGGTATGCCACTAGACTAGTCCCAGAATTAAGAGGCATGAGTTACGAGGAAGGGGCTCGGAACTCATGCCCCTCTTACCCCACTCCATCCTTACTTCTCTTATCTCTTACTTTCTACCTCCCTTCTCTTGCCTTCTCCCTTCCCTCGCCTCCCCTCTTTTACCCTCGTCTTTCCTCTCTCTTTTAGCCTCTCTTCCTCTCGGTACTTTCCCTGCTACTCCGAATGTTGCTTGTTGAGGCTACGCGGGCGGGCGTATCAACTCTTGCGATGTAAACACAGAGAGGTCGGTTAAGGTCCGCTTCCTGGGTCCCGTCGTTATGAAAGTGAACTAAAGTAAATGATTTACATATTTAATTTCATACAACGCATTTCCGTTAGAAATAAGGACGTGAATCCGATTTTTTTTTAGTTTGAAAATCGATGTGGGAATAAAATTTCACGGGACAAAATTCGAAAGAGCATAAAATCGAGGGAATACAGTACTTTTTCCTCTACTATATTTCCCTGCTATTTTCTCCCCTCTCTTACCATCTTTATCTCTTTTTGTCTGATCTCTTTCTCTCTCTCCCTTTCTCTTTTCTTCCGTTTTCTCCTTATTTCCCTCTTTTTTCCCCTTCTTTTTCTTTCCCACATTTTCTTCTAAGTTATTTCCCTATTTATTTCCCGAGAGAGAGAGAGAGAGAGAGAGAGAGAGAGAGAGAGAGAGAGAGAGAGAGAGAGAGAGACAGACAGAGAGAGAGACAGAGACAGACAGACAGAGAGACAGAGACAGACAGACAGAGAGACAGAGACAGACAGACAGAGACAGAGACAGACAGACAGAGAGACAGAGAGAGAGACAGAGACAGACAGAGAGAGAGAGAGAGACAGAGACAGAGAGAGAGAGAGAGAGACAGAGAGAGACAGAGAGACAGAGAGACAGAGAGAGAGAGAGAGAGAGAGAGAGAGAGAGAGAGAGAGAGAGAGAGAGAGAGAGAGAGAGAGAGAGAGAGAGAGAGAGACAGAGAGACAGAGAGACAGAGAGACAGAGAGACAGAGAGAGAGAGAGACAGAGAGAGAGAGAGAGAGAGAGAGAGAGAGAGAGAGAGAGACAGAGAGACAGAGAGACAGAGAGACAGAGAGACAGAGAGAGAGAGAGACAGAGAGAGAGAGAGAGAGAGAGAGAGAGAGAGAGAGAGAGAGAGAGAGAGAGAGAGAGAGAGAGAGAGAGAGAGAGAGACAGACAGACAGACAGAGAGAGAGACAGAGAGAGATAGACAGAGAGAGAGACAGAGAGAGAGACAGAGAGAGAGACATAAACAGAGAGAGAGAGAGAGACAGAGAGAGAGAGAGAGAGACAGCGAGAGAGACAGAGACAGAGAGAGAGAGAGAGAGAGAGAGAGAGAGAGAGAGAGAGAGAGAGAGAGAGAGAGAGAGAGAGAGAGAGAGAGAGAGCTCTGGTGTTCTACAACCCAACCCATCACTACATCCCTTCCCGCTTACCAAAGAATGGAGGTAATTATCGCATGTCGTTAAGCCCACGACCAGGCCACTTTATCTGCACCCCCTGTCATCACCATCAGCTGTCACTGTCATCGTTACCATCAGCGATCACCTTCACCATCAGCCGTCACTTTCTTCATCACCATAACCCATTATATTCATCACATTAGTAATCTTGTTCAACGTCACCAGCTGTCACCATCTCAAGAGATATTGTGGAGGTCAGCAGTGTTCAAGAACTGTGGCGAGGACTCTTGTCATGAACCGATGAAGTGGCCTCCAATGTGTTACGAGAAAACTCCAGAAACTGACGTGATGCTCCTGTGAGAACACTCCAAAGTGCTATGTTCCTGTGAACCAGCCCGTCGTCCTCTTAAGATTTTCCCCAACTTCAGGAAAACGGTCAATGTGAAAAGAGTGATTTGAAGGCAACAATGTTACCTAGCAGTAAATAGGTACCTGGGAGTTAGACAGCTGCTACGGGCTGCTTCCTGGGGGTGGAGGCCAGGTCGAGGACCGGGCCGCGGGGACACTAAGCCCCGAAATTATCTCAAGATAACCTCAAGAAGGACACATACAATCGTCATACTTCAGGATATTGGCTAAAAATAAATACAAGACTTTCAGGCGTAGTTGATAAGTCGTCCTTTGGTGACAAATGAAAAACAAGAACCAAAAAGAGTTTAAATGCGTGAACATATATCCACGAAAGAGGAACAGGGCAAACCTTTGAAAAGGGAAATGTTGTAAACTCTTTGGAGGTAGATTGTGGAGAAAACTTTAAAGAGAGAAGGTTTGTTGCATATTTTTGGGTCCTACAAGAGCCAAAAGGATATATATAATCAAGCGAGCAGAAATGGAATTTGGAAACGATTGAGTCCTTTTCTTCAATCGCGACCTTTGAAGGGCGGTGAACGATGCTAAGTTTGGGCACAAAGTAAACTGCGTCGGAATGTGAATAGCGGAGTTATATGAGAATGGCTGAAACGTCAGAATGAATAGGCATATGGCTGAATGACTGGATCAGTGTGAAAGGAGGCATCTTAGAATGGCCACATCAGTGTGAATGTTATGTATAGCAGAGCAATTTCTACCTGCAAGGCCTTGTTTTTATTTTGCGAGGCTACTGTACCAGAATTATTTTCGTGAACACATGTCCTCTTAAAATAAGGAGGCAGCAGTGACAGTAAACATGACACGCCATGTTTACACGCTGTAAATACTTCATCCGTGTTTACTTAAATCATATTTACGACCCAAAAAGGAATAATTATCTCCCTCGTAGAACAAAAATGACAACTAAAATTATTTCAAAATATACTTGAATGCTCGGACGAATATATAACAGCCTGGCAAGCAAAGATATGAGATGAAACAAAGAGATCATCTCTCTATGTTTGAATTGCTTGTCCATTCCACCGCCTGGATATGGCCATATAAGCGCGAGCGACACAGTCGTAACCGAGTCCAAATAATCAACTCTCTCTCCACCACCTCCTCGTCTGTCATGCCCGTCGTGGCGGGGGACGGGTCCCTGGTGGTGGTATTCTTCACGCTCCTCGTCTCTGGGTGGAAACAGGAGATAATATGTGCACTCACCTAGTTGTGCTTGCAGGGGTTGAGCTCTGGCTCTTTGGTCCCGCCTCTCAACTGTCAATTAACTGTTTACTAACTATATTTTTCCTCTCCACACCACACACACACACACCCCAGGTAGCAGCCCGTGACAGCTGACTAACTCCCAGGTACCTATTTACTGTTAGGTAACAGGGGCATTCAGGGTGAAAGAAACTTTGCCCATTTGTTTCTGCCTGGTGCGGGTATATCATTATATAACAACCTACAATTCCCTTCCGTACTTATTTTCATATCTAGTTTTACATCGCTCGGGCTCCTGTACGTAAGACAGAGAGTGAGAGAGGGTTTATGAGGGAGCGTTGGCGAGAGGAAGCGTGAACGAAAGCACGACCTAGAAAGAGAGAGAGAGAGAGAGAGAGAGAGAGAGAGAGAGAGAGAGAGAGAGAGAGGCGGGCATGACGGAAGGAAAACAGTAAGAGGAGACAGTGATGGACACACCTCTCCTCTCCGTGCCTGGGAAAATGCACTTTGAAACCCCCGTTGTTATTAAGCATTATGGACGACGACGAGAGCGGACGGTAAAAAACAGATCCAAGGGAAAGCAGCGAGGAAGACGGGGAAATAAAATAGAGGAAAAAAAGATGGGAGGTGGAGAGAGAGGGAGGCGGGGAGTGAGGGAGAGGGAGTAAAAACAGGCGGGGAGTGAGAGAGGAAGTGGGAGGCAGGGGGGATAGAAAGGTAGAAAGTGAAGGACGGAGAGGGAGGGGGGGGGCAAGGGTGGGAGAGAGGGGAAGAGCGAGCCCCGAAAGAATAAACTTCAAAAGTTTCTATCTGTAACACCCACCCCATCTCACCTTCCTCGTCACCTCTCTACAGAGGCTAAAGTTCCTAGCAACAGGAATTTTGACATTTGTTTTTTTCCAAACCAGCAAGTTAAGGGTCCTCTGGTAGGTTAGGAGGGCAGGAAGTTCTCCTAAGGTTTCAAAACGTCATGAACACCGTTAATTGAAAGTTTCCTCTCCTAACAGCCTAAGCCAGAGCACCCAAAACAGAAAACGGGACAATACGTCACTTTCGCCAGCCGATTTAATTTCGAATTACGTCGATTTTTAGCCTGAGTGCGCATACGGGCGAAAAGCGACGTAATTAGTAAGAGGAATGGGTTGCACTGTAGGCTACAGAGGAAGAGAATAGAAGGTCTTGAAGATTAACCATATTATTATTATTCTCTAAATACCCCGGGACCTCACAAAGCACCAACACCATCTGTTGCAAGCGGTGTAATTGTATTTATTCCCTCCTTAAACACACATTTCACGTACGTTATTAAAAATTTTGGAATACACGGACGCAAAAATAACAAAATAAAACTAGTTCAAATACGAGAGAGGAGGAGAAAGTGCACGGCACAGATGTTTTGAATGGTACTCAAACAAACACTGGTGAGTGCAATGCAGCTATTTGAAATACACATGAAACACATCATACAACATGGAATAAATTTGATCAACTCACCAGATAATGGTGCCAGTCTCCAGTGACAATGAGGAAACTGAGGTGGACACCTGCAGCGGGCACCCCCACCGGCCGCCGGCTCCAGCGCCTCTCTGAGGGCGCCGGAGACGCTCACAAAACACCAAGGAAATCTTCTCTTGCAAACATTCCCTCATACACAACATACTTGCAAACACTAACAAATCAACCATAAAAATTAACATTGAAAAATCAAACAAACTGATATTTGAATTAAAGAAAACATTAATAAAAAAATAAAAGCTATTACACACAGAAATCACAATAGCGTATGCATCAAATGAACAAATCCACAAGGGCCGATTCAACGGTTCAAATCCTCTTCACGGCCCTTGTGGATTTGTTCAAATAAAAGCCAGATATTACATACCATACATTGTACAAAAAATGGAATGGAATTACATTGAACAGTTCAATGTTACAAGTTACCCGTCCTCATAATGTACCAGCATTTGTTCGCTACATTAACCGCAGCGTTCAAACTCAATTTCTTTTCTGGAATTTAGACGATACAGTTCGCATGCATTCCTTGAATAGTGGTTTTTTTCAGGCATGAGATATTAAGCGAATTTATCTACAGTTGTACACTTACATTTTGGCAAAACCATTTCATATTAGACGTTTATCAACTCGTGAGAGAGGCTGACAAAAAACCCTTAGCCTAATCTAATCTCCACCTAATTAGCCCAAGGAAGGGTTCATTATATAATTAAATCAACGTAACAAAACACTTTTCCTAACCTTAAATATGCACAATCCTCCTATATATATAATGATGTTAATATTTGCCTTATAGTCTTGGAGTGGAGGATGGATTAGAGAAATTAAGCACCACTTAAATAAGTTATTCCGTCGTTAGTAACTTGGCCAGATTAGGTATGGTTAAGTTAGGCTAGGCATATTAGGCTATTCTTGGCCAGATATGTTACATAAAGTTAGGGTTGCTCAGGTGAGGCAAGGCTAATTATGTGAGGTTCGTCATATTCATTGAAATATTAGCAGAGGTCCAAACAAAAGAGTATATATTGTGTGGTTTCCGCCATCAGCTGGGCCGTGCCTGCATAGAGGCCAGTCATGATGCTTTAAGGTGTTGATGGGGTAGGCTTCTGATTTTTCCTGACATCGGACAACTCACCAATTATACAGAACCGCGATATTCCAATTAATTTAATTCCATCTCCCCCTACCCTTAACGGTTGTACTGAGGCAATCACAGTAAAAGTTGCCCATTAACACAAGCTCTATCAACCATCCAACCAGAAATTTCTAGCGCTTACATACGTGAACAGAGCAAGGGGTATACACACTGAGAGGTGTACCCAGCTTCAAGGTGAATATGCACTCAAGAGTTTACTTTAGTCCTGGGCTACGTTCAAGACTAAAGTTCTACTAAACAATATTTGGTTGTGAGTGCGCTATGGTGGTGCGCTTAATAACACTCCCAAGGTAGGCAATGTGATTGTTATTAAGGAGAGTGGGAGTATTATTAAGGTCATTATTTGATTACGAATTTGGTGTTACAACACCATATTCATCATCAATTTGGTACCATCAACTAGGAACCAGATAACAAGGGTTTACAAAGAGAAATTTAAACTCAAGGGAATTCTGAATGCGTCAGGATGTTTGTTTACAAAATGACATCAATTTTCGAGACGTTGACAGCCGACTAATTAATATTTCTTATAAATGTAACTTTTAGTATTAATAAGCACTCTAAGAATTTAGTTTCCTTTGAGTTTCATGTGATACCGCCATGACCCAACATTATCCTGGAGAGGCTACTGTAAAAGGAATGTTACCACCACAAACTCCAAGTCCTCTTCCGAAGCAGAGTCTCTCGGGAATAACCTCCGATGGAAGATTGATGCTGCCGATGTAACCAAATTATTTCCACAACAGTGTACTAGTGGACCTTGCAATCGTGGGTAATTCAATTAGCAATTGCAGATTGTGTTCTGAGAACATGGAACTTAATAACCTAGCCCCGGTTCTAGCCTCGTAAATGAAATCAAAACATAGTTGTTCTTAACAGAACTTAGACGCGAAAATTATCAATACGTTAAGAAAAAGAAAATTAACATGAAGGATACACATTTTTGAACAACAAAAACCAACATGCACACATCTTTAACTATGTACTGCATGTTTTGATAGTTAAGCTTCACTAATTTTGTGATTTTTGTTTAGTCTATTTGGGTTCTGGTCTCCACGCTGTGTACAGCTGGGTTCTGGTCTCCACGCTGTGTACAGCTGGGTTCTGGTCTCCAAGATGTGTTGTGTTCCCTCCCCGTGTAAGTGTCTTAAGGTTGTGTACGAGCCTTAAGACTGCGTTTCCTCCTCGTGTGAGAATCTTAAGGCTGTCTTCCCTCTCCGAGATAATTAAAATGGTGTTCCCTCTACGCCACCATTACTAAGAGGAGGACCGGAGAGGCAAGTGAACTGCCATTAAAAAGTTAGGAGGGTCAATGCTCCACGCGAGATGTACCTTTTGCTGCTTCAAAGACCCAGGTAATTCTCCGATGCGAGCGCCATCTGCAATGTTTACCAAGTATTACTATGGTATGTGCATCCCTCGCACCCTTATTTGAGGGTATTTGGAAGTTTTATGACCATTCGACTACATCTTCACGATCCTAAGTTGCGAAATTTTGATTAAAAAAAAACACCAAGAAGTTCCTGGAAACTGTCATTGAAATTTACAGCACATTTAGTAGCGTTACCGGGCGTTAGTGAGCCATGAACTCCCGACTTAGCCATTAGTACAAGACGTAAGCTTTAAACAGGAGTAAAGCCGTGAAGAGGCTATCTTAA
This sequence comes from Procambarus clarkii, assembly GCF_040958095.1. Lineage (NCBI taxonomy): Eukaryota > Metazoa > Arthropoda > Malacostraca > Decapoda > Cambaridae > Procambarus > Procambarus clarkii. The sequence goes on from NC_091172.1 coordinate 29,753,537, forward strand.
GCTGGCGACATGGATACAAGACACATCGTACAGAAGACAACATTTTTACGTTTAGTATATAAATTATTGGTCAATATTCAAACCAAATGTTGAATTGCTCGTTACTGATTCGTACACCTCTATGACTATTTTGATTTATTTACTTGTAATTTTAATTTTCGCTTTGTTTAATATTATATTCTGGCTTATTTGATATTTAAAATAATTTATTTTATTATTATCTAACTCTGAGTGTTAGTGGCTTTGCAAGAATGTCAAAATACCAATCCTATGTAATTTCACCAACTTGAATACCTTCCTGTGAATAAATAATTATTATTTTCATATCAATAAAGATATTTCAGGTGTTGAATGTCTATTAATAGTAGACGCAGCTAACTCCATCTATCGGTCAGCTACGTATTCTGGCAATAAATGCGTCGCAGGTTTATGATGTTATTGATTCCTGAGGCCACAAGTCTGTGAATATTTTGGTGTTGTTGGTTAGTTCGCGGGCGGGCGGCCCCGAGCTGCTCAGTTCTGGCCTGCACCTTGTACAGTTTGGACTCCTCGCTTACGGCTGATCATATTGCTGGGCTTGGTCGACTATATCCAATGTATTTTAAGCAAAGTACGTTAACATTTTCATTTAATTCATCTGGTTCTTGTGAGCTTCGTAGTGTTTTGTGCATTTTTAAGTTTATAAAAAATTTCTCTTTCCAGGATTTGGGATGAGTGTGGTGGCGGTGATGATCTTGACCATGTTCTTATGTGTGGAAGATGCTGCCGGTATTAATTACCCTAGTTTTCCGGACTCTGACCATCCTATGCTACCCGTGACCCTAATGCCTCCGTTCTTCCTGGACTTTGAGCGTGCGTTGCTGCAATTCCAAGAAGTGCAAGATTTTTTGGCTATGCTTCCTAAAGATCCGGAGACATCTTTGAAGACTGCCAAAGATAAAATGTTATCTCGTAGACACAGATTTGATCCTAATAAATTAATAAACCTTACAGCTGTACTCGAGCAAACTGGAAAGAAGCATCTTGATATTGAGGATTTGTTAAACGTACTTAAAGAGTCCATTAATGAAACCAAAGCTGGTTGAATGATCTTGGATGATTTTGTAAACGGATCGACTTTGATGGGCAATTAAAGTGTTACCTAATTATTCTTTCTTGCTTCCCACTTCGTGCTAGAAGCTTTTGGTAATCTTCAGAGGCTACAATCTCTGATTAGTTCCCTACTAGAAAGTAACTCTGCATACTGTTTAAATTGTTGGTAAATGCAAAAAAAAAAAAAAAAAAAAAAAAAAAAAAAAGCAAACCAACTTTCTATGGAAAGCTGGCAGATATATACTTGTATTTTAAGACCAGACTCTAGTCTTTTGATTAATACTAGAGACTTGAACCAGTCACGCGTGGTTTATCTTGGTCCCAACAAGCTAAAACGTGAGCGTCACATTGCAGACTGTGGCTTAAGGATATATAAATAGCAGATTGATTGAAGATTAAGCCACCCAAAAGGTGGTACGGGCATGAATAGCCCGTAATTGGTGGCACTTTTGAGCCAGTACCAAGAGCCGATACTAGACCTGTGGAGGTGCGACTGCACCCTGCGTGACGGGAGATGTCTCCCATCCTCTAAACAGCCGGACGCTTGGCTGTGTATATAACCGTCGGGGTATTTTGGAAAAGTCTTGACCCGTATTCAAACTAAACCTGGCTCTAATTTAACCTACCAAAAGATTACCACTCTTTAACTACTTAAGCGGTAATTTGCACAGGACTTGCCTAAATCTTGGTCTTTCCCAGTTTTTTTTTTTTTTTTTTTTTTTTAATTTCATATGAGTGTAATGCACGCTCCACCATATAAGGTGTTGAATAGAAACTTCTGACGTCAGATTAAGGTGCACAATCCTGCAGGAGACCTACTGGCAACTTCGTAGGATGTAGTAAAATAAATTAAGATTAAAAAAAAACCCTGGCATGTAGTGCAGTAGTCTGGTGAGGGGACGCTGCTAAAGCTGCAGCCTTAAAAGCAAACTATTTTTACCTAACAAAACATTGAGGCTGGTTGACTGAAAGGTTTTCCTAATCAAATTTGGGCCAAACAATGTTGTAGACCAGAATCTACGTTAATATTAGTTACCATAGGCTTTGCTTTACATCGCCTTAAGGGATATTAGACGGCAACAGTATGAATAATTGATCTTCAACGGAGCAAAATATTATGCTGTTAAATACAGCAGAGCCGCAATTACCTGAAGATTATCGCTAGCCAAAATAGTCTACCATAACTTTTTAAGCTGCACTGCTCCAGCTTTACGTACACACAAATTGTAGTTTGCTGAAAGTGTCGTTCGCCTTATGCGTTTTTGTTCTCGTATTGGCATCCTTGGTTATATTTAGCGTCCTCTGATTATTCCGCACATTTGGTGGTGCTACATAGCCTTCCCGGTTTGGTGCCTTCTTTTGATAATTACTTACTTACTTTTTGATAACTAATTACTTGCTGAAAGTGTACTAAACATCAAGCCTAATATAGTGAAGAGGGTGTTTTGGCACATTATGTAAATTTCTCTTCCAGTACATCTTAATTGTTAGGCTCGTATCGGAGCCTTTACAATATTGTAACTAGTCGCAAGCTGTTTCGAATGCGGCTGCGACCGTACCGATGAAATTGATCGTCATAAAACTTCGTCCTGTCTTCCCCGGCCAACTATGCACACATTGAAAAATAAATCTAGCCAGGCTGGACTGAGGTAATTAAGCTGCACAATGTACCCGTGCCAATGTTACTGCATCAAATATCCCATAATTATGACCTGCGTCCCGGTTATTAAAAACTACGTATATATTGTTAAAGTTAATAACATGTTTAAAAAAACTATGGGCATACACTTAATATTACTAGGATATATTAATCATAGACTATAATAAAAACTCGAATCATTTAGTAATTCCCTAATAAAGTGCTGGTTCTTGCCAGTGTCTTTCGGACTAAATATTTTGTTAATTACTTCTCAGGTGCTTGTTTGCTTGTTTATTAGTTACATCGATCTTGGTCGTTCACAGGGTAATTTAGCTGGTGGTGGCAGATACAAGACTGCCAAAAAAGGGAAATAATACGAGTATCACTACTGTCTGCCTTCAGAAGTTAAGTTTATTATATATATACTGTATATAACCAGATTGGGTATCGGGTGGTGACCGGGTAGACTTCAAAGGGTTGTGCCATTTAATTATTGACAGCCCCGAGAATGCAAATTATAATATGCGTTTTGCATGTCAATATGAACAGATATTTCTATGGACTTCGTAATAAACCTTTTATCTCCCCTGGCATCATGTGAGCCCCTTTACCCATCTATTAACATCCCATTACACCCGTCAATCGCTCTGCAAAATTTGAGGCTAGCCGCAAACATTTGTCCTCCAACCTCAGACAGACACATTCGATTTCATACTGTTTATCTTAATAAATTATACTCGGTACATACGTAGATATAGATGGATCGTAAAGGTAATTCAAGTATGTTTATTGAGACAAGAAAAAATACATCTCAATGGGATAGAGTAGCTTAGGCTATTTCTACCCCCCCCCCCCCCCCCGTTGATAAGCTATTTTGTCTACCCATATCCATATATCATTATGTACACTTACAAATCTAAAAGAGCCAACTGAAGAGGTCACAATGAAAGTTTGGAGAACAGGTCTGTCAATCGCCACACCTCACTCCAAAGATAACACTGTGTATTCTGTTATGATCAGGGATGGTCTTGGATGGTGAACCATGATAATGTTGTAAACAGGGAAAGTGAATACATTGAGTTTGGAAGCAGTTGAGCCTGCATTGCTGCTTGATGTTTAAGTGATAATTGCTAAGTAAGCTCGTGGCTAGTTTTAAGAGAAGATAATGTGTAAATTAGTGAATTAATAAACAGCCAGAAGGTGCCGCCTCCTGTGCTTCGGCGGAGTGTGTTGTAGCAGCCCTCTGTGCCGCTGCCCCATGTGCTCTTCTGTGCTTCCGCCCTGTCCGTGGAGCAGCCCTCGGTGTTGCAGGATGTTCCTGTCTTGCATAGGTGACATACTTAACATAATAGATACCCTTAAAAAGATTCATAGAAAACACCGACCTTACCTAACCTTGTTAGTATCTTAAGATAAGCATCTTATTGCTTCGTAATTACAATTATTACCTAACCTATAATAGGTATAAGTTAAGTAATAATTGTAATTACGAAGCAATAAGATGCTTATCTTAAGATACTAACAAGGTTAGGTAAGGTCGGTGTTTTCTATGAATCTTTTTAGGGGTATCTATTATGTTTAGTATATCACCTATGCACGTAGTTAATAAGTCAATATTGACTTTACGAATTTGCGAGAACGGGTTGCCTGTCTTCATGCGTCGACCCCGTCACGTATTAGCAGGAGGGCCGGGGGGGGGCGCTTCGTAGGAGGAGTGGGCGCTTTGGGATGCGTATTGTGCCAAGTATCCTTGCCAATTGTTTCCTCAGAAAATGTGAATTAGTGGACTCGTCGGCGGGTGTGGTGATTGTTCCTTGTTTTGCTTGATGTTTTATTTCTGTTTTTTTTTTTGTGCTTCGGTGCCCTTTTTATGTTGTTTTTACCTTGTTTTGTCACGATTACATTCCTCCTTATCCTTGTTTTGTTATATGTGTTGATGTTCTGTATTGCTTGTTTTGGTCATGTGTCATGTTGGCACGCCCCGTCTGGGTGATGCGGTGTTTCTTTTGTTATACACTGTATATGCAGGTAGTTCACATGTTTTCTTTGTTCTGTGTTTGTTTAGTTTGGTTTGATGGGGCGATTCGGTGCTTTGGCTTTTATGTTATATTTATGTACTTTTGTTATACCACAATAATGCTTTTGTTATACCACAATAAAACACCGGCTTGGTGTTGGACAGAAATGAGCTAGGTCCATTTATGACCAACAAATCCATCTTCGTGGACCTTTTGGACTAACAGGTCCAGGAAGATGAAGGACAGGCGCTACGTCCGGAACAAGTTCACTCGCAATCTTTTCTCAGATATGTGCAGTTGGATGTCCACAGTAATGGTGAAGATGTAGGTCTTCCAACTCTCGCGTTCAGCTGGACGATGACATGGCGGGGGTCACTGAACGTGACTTCCAGAAAAAAGAATAATAGACTCAGAGGAGTACCAGCTCAGAATGTGGTACGTTCACTCTCGGCTATAGTGTACAAGCTCACCATATCAACGTAACCAAAACACCTTATTTAATCTGATCTAAGCCTATGCCTAAACTCACTATATATAATAATATTTATTTCTATTTGAGGCAAATACGTGTATTATACCGTCTGAAAGGTTGGTGATATCAGTTGATAGTTCGGTGTTTAAGTCAAATACTGGCTTATTAAACTCGGCGTATGTCAGCTTGGGCTAGATGTCCTACCTTTTTTCTGTAGACTAGATGGGGGTAACCAGCACAGCCCGGGTCTCTCTCCCCCTCCCTTCTCTTATCTCCCCCTTCTTTCCTAATCTCCCTCCTCTCTCACCCCCTCTCCCCACTTTATCTTCCCTTCTCCCCCTGCAACATCTTTCTCTGCGCTTTGCTCGACATCCCAACTCGCCCCTCTCCTTTAACATGTCCTCACTTCCCCTCTCCATCTATCTCTCGCTCTTTTCCTTGCCCTTTATTCAAACTTCCCACCACCCCTCTTCCCCCTCTCTCAGTAAATTTAAGTTTACTAAGAACGAAAACTGACAAATACCTCTAAGAAAACACATCCTCTAATTTCAATCTTAACTTCATTAAAATCGCAGGGGGTCGCTATAGATACCAATATTTCATAATGTAGCATTGGGGCCAACCCCGACTGGCCATTTACACTCCCATACCCCATACGTGTCATCTTGGAAAGTTGGGTGAGCCTAGACCCAAGTATATACCCTCCGACAGACTCTTTTTCTTTGTTTGTTTAGATAAAGGTTACGTTATAAACTAGTACTTTGTTTTCATTGATGTTAAGGGTAAATGGCTTCAGAGTTCATACTTGGCCAGCTGTTGTGTACAAAACATGCAGACAATGCGACGATGGAACATGCAAGCAAACACTGTTTACATTGAACTGAGTTCAAGTGCAAATTGATGAAAGCCCCCTTCATCACTTTCCTCAAGGGGCTCACGTACAAAGGGATGTGAGCCCCTTGAGTAACAAAAATTATAATTATATATTTATTTATTTAAATTTTAATTGTTAACTATGTATTAATGGGAGGTGCAGCTAACTCCATCTATCGGTCAGCTACGTATTCTGGCAATAAATGCGTCGCAGATTTATGATGTTATTGATTCCTGAGGCCACAAGTCTGTGAATATTTTGGTGTTGTTGGTTAGTTCGCGGGCGGGCGGCCCCAAGCTGCTCAGTTCTGGCCTGCACCTTGTACGGGTTGGACACCTCGCCTGTTGTTGGGTAGATTTACGCTTTGACATATAAAATGTTTCGTGAGTGATTGCACTTTAATGTTATTTTTATACATTGTTTAAAATTTCGAAGTGTATTGAAATGTGGCGATAATGTGGAAACTAAGTCATTTATTGGGGTTTTAACTTTCTTCCTAGGTCTTGGAATGAGTAGCCTGGTCGTCATACTGGTTGTGGTGAGTTTGGCGAAGGATGCAGACTCTGGATTTTTTTCGAAGATTGGCGAATTCTTCAGGTTCAATAAACAGGAAAGCGCAGAGAAGGCTCGCAAACGAGCTTTATTAGAAGAAAAGTTTCTTAACTCTTACGTGGTTGAAATGTGTGGGGCTTTCCTTTTAATCATGACTATCCAACGAGATCCGGATTTGGTGCTTGCCCATATAAAATACGAGGCTTATCAAATAAAGCCCAATTCTGTGCAAAAGTCACTCTACTTGAAAATGGCTGCTCTTTTACAAGAGCAGGGTATGCCTAGGGAAGCGGCGCAACCCGTGATTGCTTTTACAACTTGTTATAATTACTGGTCAAACATTACGGACCCGATCTTCACGTTCGCGCACGATAAAAATCTGTAAAGAAATAAGCATCGCATTTTAATTGTTAATAAACCTTGATTTTTATTTTGAAGTTTCTAATCTTTTATGTACGTTCTTAATCGGTAGATTTTAAGAATCTAAACTAGCAGGATTTACAGGTAGTCATATGTGGTAAAAATGCTTGCTTCTTTATTGACAGCAGAGGAGCGTTAGTCTTTAAATAGCAGACGCCCAGTATATCAGAATATTGTGATAGTGTAAAGAGAATGTTAAGAGACTAGAAAAAACTGGGTATTAAGTAAGATTCGTGTGGATCCCTTAACATGTGGGAATACTGTTGAATGAGGTAGTTGATGACATAGCGAAGAGAGCCACTGAAAAAACTCTTGTTGATGTATGTCGGTTAACCTTGAAACAAATAAACAAGACTCGGGTGATTCAGGAGGGTGAAGAAATGATAGAGAATGGCAATGGTGGACAGTAACACACTTAAGAATTATTCAATAATAAATACAAATTCGTCCTTCACTTATGGTAAAGGAAAGTCTACTTGGAAGGATTCAATTCACATGAGATTACGATTAAGATATAAATATATCTGGCAAGACGGTGTTGATGTCGGTGAAAAAGATAGTGTAAATTATGTAGTATGCCGCACGCCCACACCTTAGAACATTGTGTATTAGTGTCACCTTGTTGAAAAATATAGAAATAAGGAAATAGTGTACCACATAAAATTGTTTGTGTGATAATGGTATAATAGACAGTATACTTAGGAGCTACAAGAATTTTGCCCCAAGAAGGTAACAATTATATGCTGTACTTGCTGTATGCAATGTTAAATGGGATTCTTGTACTGTTATGTCTTTGTACTCACTGAATTTGTGCGCCCCTTGAGGGACTTGAAGTAGAGGGGGGTAGAAATAGCCTAAGCTACTCTATCCCTTTGAGATGTATTTATTGCTTATCTCAATAAACATACTTTAACTTAACTTGAACTAGCAGATTTAAGTCGATCCCAATCTTGGCGCTAATGCTTCCTAGGAGAGGATAATCGTGGACCAGACAAAACTACCCTAACAGTAGCAATCTTGTGGTAGATGGCCCCAAACTGACAGGTCTATACAGCACCAAGGTAGTTTCCTGCTACAACTAAGACGTAGAATCGAACGATTCCTGCGTAATGTAAGTGCGTTAGAATGTGTTCACGCAAAAACTACACTGGGCGATACAGTCACGGCTTTGCTTCACGGGGTCTTCCGCTTGTTACCCACATGGTTAGTGTGGTACCGAACCTGTGTTCCCACAGTAATGTCTGATAAAACTTTGTTCTTGCATTCTTGTGCAGCCACTATCACGTATGGCGTCTCTGGCAAATCCTGAATAGCATGGTTTCCCTACTTGTGACCCCAACACCTCCCAAAAAAAAAATAACCAGGTACTCATTTTACTGTAGACACACTACAGTTGAGGCTTGACGCCCAGTAAATCTTACCCAGCCATGAACATCAGAGGTCCACGGTTGTTCGTCCTACCAGCGAGCATCAGAAATATTACAGGAACAACCGTGGACATCTTCAAGAGGAAACAATCTAGTTTCCTTCAAGGAGTGCCTGACCAACCGGGCTGTGGTGGGTATGTGGGCCTGCGGGCCGGTCAAAGCAACAGCCTTGTGGGCCAAACTGTCAAGTCTGGCCTCGGGCCGGGCTTGGGGAATACAACTCCTAGAACCCTCATCAACCAGGTAAACCAGGATACGAACAGAGGACAAAGTGCTAGCGTAACGCCAGGAGAGTGTCTTGCCACTACACCACGGGAATACATGGTGTTAAATGCTACTTGACGGTTGCTCCGAAATGTCATTTTGTGGGTGTAACGTTAGAGAAGTGTGTTTTATTGTTCACTTGAAGTTGTTGGGTGCTTCCATTTCAAGTTTTGTGGTCTGCCTAAAATATTGCGGTTGCGTGTTTACTCATATCAAACAGGAGTATTGGATATTAACGTCAGGCAAGACCACTTACGTGATGAGGGAGGTGGGCTTTGTTAGACTGCTAACTAACCAACGTGTCTACCTTTTATATACCAGATATAAGGGGGCGATCTTCCTCTAGAAGGTAAAAATAGTTTCTTACGTGGGCGCCGTGCCTAGTACCCATACCATGGTAGAACTGTTATGAACTACTTTAGTGAGGCCGTTTGAGATTCGTGGGAAAATTAACTGAAGCTCATGTTGATGTTCTGAAAATTATCCATTTATCTCCCACCCACTCCTTGCATAACAGCCAACATTGTCGGTATGTATAATCGCCTAAGTATAGGTAATCCACTCCCTCCCCACTCTCTATAGTCTTCCCACATGATGGTGACTAATACGTAATTGTTTTTTTGTCACCTACAATTTCTTTAATAAATTAGTGTTTTAAGTTATTACGGTGCTTTCTCAGCCGCGAGGAAGGTTGTGCGATGCGGTTTACCACCCATCAATTCTTGCCAGATTGGACTAAAACTATAGAAGTGGACTATTTTTACCTGATTTGAACAAATCCACAAGGGCCGTGACGAGCATTCGAACCTGCGTCCAGGAGCATCCCAGACGCTGCCTTAATACCCCCTTTGACATTTACCTGATTTACTTGAGGGCCACTAACCCTATTGGCCTCAACGAGGACACGAAGCCGGCGGCTTGTCTAAAGTCCCACCATTTGCCTTTATCTTTTCAAGGTAGATTTTAAAATATGTTTTGGCATCTACGGCTTCGGCAATAACGCCTGTGGGTGAAAAAGCCTCGTCTATTACACACATCGATTGATTGATAAAGACTAAGCCTCCCAAGAGGTGGCACGGGCATGAATAGCCCGAAAGACAATCACAATGACGTGATATATCAAGTGAACAAATTCACAACGGGGGGGGGAACACCGCTCCTGTGCCAGGCAAGTTACGGGCTCACCATAGCCCGTGCTACTTGGCAGTTTTGTCCTTGGTGATGTCCTCCGATTATTCCGCACATTTGATGGTGCTACACAGCCTTCCCGGTTTGGTGCTTTCTTTTTGATAATTACTTACTTGGAACTTTTGTTCTAAGTAGCTAAATCTAAAACATCCTCCGCAAGGGGCCATGATCAAGGGCTTATCCCCGACCTTGTGGCTTTGTTCATCGCCTGTTGCCAGATTGCCAGTCCCACAACGTGGCTTGTTGATCTTGAAGCCGTTGCTCCTTGTTTGTTACATCTCTTTTTGCAGAAATTGTGCGGACCAACATCCTCTAACTAGTTCAGTATTTAAAAAAACAAAAATTGAAATTTTGTTTGTAAACCCCCAGAGCTGCTAATTGAATTTCTCTACTCGTAGGTATCGTAATCATTCATGACATTATATAACAACGTCCCAATGTCTCCACTAGCATGGGAGACGTCTCCCGTCACGCAGGGTGCAGGCAGATCTCCAGTATCAGCTCTTGATACTGGTAATGGCTCAAAAGGGCCACCACTTACGGGCTATTCATGCCCGTGCCACCTTTTGGGTGGCTTAATTTTCATCAATCAATCTCCACGAGTCTCTTTGGACAGCTGGCAGTAACCAACGAGCTTCCCGTCAGGTCAAACGGTCAACCTGCCAAGTGTAGAGGAACAATCTGGGTACAATACAAAGTCAGGAGGACGCATATATAAGACTGAAGGAGATAGCACCAGCACACGGGAGACATCTCCCGTCACGCAGGGTGCAGTCGCACCTCCACAGATCTCCAGTATCATCTATTGATACTGGTAATGGCTTAAAATGGCCACCACTTACGGGCTATTTATGCCCGTGCCACCTTTTGGGTGCCTTAATCTTCATCAATCAATCAATCAGCACCAGCACCAAGTTACAGCCCCGCTCTTGTGCCAGGTAAGTCCACTACGGGCTCATCATAGCCCGTGCTACTTGGAACTTTTTTATTCCAAGTAGCGAATCTTAAACAACAACACGACCAGCAGACTTTGACCCAAATATCAGAGTAAGAACAAATCCACAAGGGCCGTGACGAGGATTCGAACCTACGTCCGAGCACATCCCAGACGCTGCCTTAATCAGAGTAAGAAGATTATCACGAATAACCGAACTCAATTACGGGCTCACCATAGCCCGTTATACATGGACATTTCGTTCTGAGTAGCTAAATCTAAAACAGCAGCAGCAGCAGATATTCTTTACGGGCTATTCATGCCGGTGCCACCTCTTGGGATGGGTTAATCTTCATCAATCAAGGACTGAGGACTGACAACTGAGATGTGCACGCAACACGGTATATACCACACCAGGACTTAGGTCTCCCGGTGATATTAAAGGAGACCTGGTAACCTACTAGCTAACCATCCAATTCCCTTGGATCGACACAATCAATTTGCAACTATCCTTTTACAACATAAATCTTTCCTATGTTGTTTTAGATTCAGCTACTTAGAACAAAAGTTTCAAAGTAGCACGGGCTATGGTGAGCCCGTAGTGGACTTACCTGGCACAGGAGCGGGGCTGTAACTGGGGATCTTTCCTAACATCTATACCACCTATATACGGCTACTTGTGCCCGCGTCTCCACTGAGGTGGCTTAATCTTCTTCACAGCACCAGCTGTCCCCGCTCCTGTGCCAGGTAAGTCCACTACGGGCTCACCATAGCCCGTGCTACTTGGAACTTGTTCCGAGTAGCTTAATCTATAACAACAACAACAACCAGCTGTCTAGTTTCAACTCGGCCACTAGGCGCTTCGCATAGTGTTTCCGCCCGACACGCTGTGTTAGTGGATTTTGCAAGAATGTAACAATATCAATATTATATACTCTCACAAACCCCCCTTGTACCTTCTTGTAAACAAAATAAACGCATGCCTGCCTCGGAGCATGGCCTCGGATACCATAGTGGTGAAGTTTAAGTAAGACGTAGTTATGGTTTACAGTATCACAGGCCTTTCCAGGAAGAGGTCAATGAAGAGGGCAATTGGGAACCCGGTTTTTGTCAAGGGCTGTGTAGATTATATTAAGCAGATTAATAATGGTATCATTGGTACTCTTTTTGAGAACGGAAGGCAAACTGACAGAGATTTAATATGTTGAGTTTTACAAAGTAAGAATAGAGCTATTTATAAATGATTTTTTTCAAGTATTGTTGAAAATATAAGTTGACTTGATATTGGTCTGTAATTGTTTGTCAGCTCCTTTATAAACTGGCGGCACGCTTGTTTTTTTAAGGATATTGGGAAAAATATGAAATTCTAGAGATTTGTAGAATAGCAGAGTTATGGGTAGTGCAAGAGCAGAGGCAGCACTCTTATATATTACAGATGGTATTTCATTAATGCTCCCAGCTTTGGTTTTAAGTGATTAAATTATGAATATATTATTTGTCGGGCTGACTGGTAAAAGGAGTAGAGAGTTAGGATAGCTGCCTGTGAGATATGTAGTAACTCTTGGGTCTCTTGGGTCTTGGTATGTTTAGGTCTCTGGGATTTTTCTGGCAAGGTTAGCACCAATTGATGAAAAGAAGCTATTGAATTCAGTTGCAATATCAAAGTCTTGCACTCAGTCAATCTCTGCCGCAAATACTAACAATGGCCAACAGAACCTAACCATCTTGGTTAAGTCTAACTATTATACACATTCTGTTATGAAATTTTATAAAATACAAATTTGAATAAGCAATACGTTAAAATTTTAATGACTGCATCTTGGGCGATGGCCGCTTCTTTAACGAGCCTGGCCTGAGAACAGGTTGTTAAAGCAACGTAACCAAAACACAGTATCTGATCTTATACAGCAAGCCTAACTATGCCTAAACCCACTATGCATATTATTTATATTTGAGAAAAATACTTTAATTATACCATACGAATGGTTCGTTATGTCAGTTGATGGGTGTTCATGTCAAATACTAAGTTATTAAACTCTACCTACACTTTGGCTCAATGTTGTGCTACATGATGCTTAGATTTCATACACCGTTAAGTTACTAATACCTTTTATATGTAGAGTATAGTTAGTATACTAGTATAGTTAGTATACTAGTAGAGTTAGTATCACTGATGTTTAGTGTTGATGGTTCCAGTTATACTTACCTCGCTGTTGTGAACAAGGCGTGTAGCTAATGTGACAGGTCATGCAAGCAAAAAACAGTTTATATTGAAATCGAGTACAAATGTTGCCTTGTTGCGGGGCAAATGGATGCGAGCACTTTGAGGGACGAAATTTATATAGTAACATTGAGGGATTAAATTGATATAATCCCTTTGGGGGATTAAATTAATGTACATCCATTGAGGAACCACATTAATGCACTTTGTATAAAAAATTATAAATTAATATTATAATATATTAGCATATTGTGTATATATAGGCATAGGTTAGGTTAGGTCAGGTGTTTAGGTTCTGTTGGCGATTATTTGTATTTGTAGTACGTGGGTGAAGCATTTACAGCGTTGTGATTCGAACAAAATTCGTCAGTGAAACACTTGTTCCGGATATGTTCGAAGGTCAGCAGTTGTGAGTAGTGTGTAAACCGCTTTTCATTCATAAACAGGGGGTTTGGCGGGTGCATGGAATCACTTTTGGATCTTTGTTTGGAGGACGGGCTGTGTTATTGATTCCTGAGGCCACAACTCTGAATATTTCGGAGTTGTTGGTTAGTTCGCGGGCGGGCGGCCCCGAGCTGCTCAGTTCTGGCCTTCACCTTGTACAGTTTGGACTCCTCGCCTGTGGTTGGACAGATTTTTTTTGCACTCTGAAGTATATATCAACTATTTCTGGGGAACTTTTAAGATTTATATTTTCCCATTTTTATTGTCTTAGAATTTCAAAGTGCATTACTGTGTTTATATTGTGGAAGCCCGATCAGTTTATTGTTTTAATTTCTTTCCAGGTTTGGTGATGTCTAGACAGCAGCTTATTATGTTGGTGGCGGGGGTAATTTTGGCCCAGTACATATACATGTTAATCGGATTTTACTGGAAGGGACAAGCTAAAATAGCGCTTAAACCTAACTATGCTCACAGTATTTTGCTGATTGCAGCTGAAAGTACTTTAAACTTTTACTTGACTCTCAACAAAGATCCAGAGACCATGTTGAGAAAAATGAGACTTTCTGCTGCAAAAATACAACAGGGATCCTCTGAAAACTCAAAATCTGCAGACTTGTTATTAGAAAAGGCGTTTAAGTCGCTGGGAAAGAGTACCCAGAGAGCTAAAGATTTGGTAGATTTTCTAAGTGTTTCAGGACGCGGTCTCCTGGAATTTGATATGTTTGATGATATTGAAGAAAATTGAATTGCTACAAAGGCACAACCTCCATTTTTAATAATGTTAATAAAGAGTTTTTAATTTCGTTTAGTCTTGCTACTAATACCTAGATAAGCCACCTCTTAACGGTGCAATTGTCCAGTTCATAATTGGTCGGTAAGACTTTATAGCCGACCCCAACAGGTTGTGGTCGGTAATCAATGGAGCATAAATGGTTGTATACAAAGTACATTGCGTTTGAGTACATAGCATGAATTTACATTCTTGCAAATCCACTAGCACGCATGGCATTTCGGTAGCGTAAGAAATTGTCAAAAGGAAGGCGCCAAACCAGAAACGCTGTAACACCACCAAATGTGCAGAGTAATCGGAGGACACTAAATATCACCAAGGATGCCAATAAGAGAACAAACGCATGAGGCGGACGATATCAAAAGTATCCTATTCACCAAGAATTCTAGTGACCGCGAGGGACGGTAATAAAGCAAGACAGGCTCGTCCTGGAAGTCATAACATTCAACAAAGATATGCACGACTGTAAGAGGGACAATGCAATTCTGAACAATAAGGCCTGTGCCTTATTGTCCAGAAAGATGGCGCTCCATTAAGTGACAGTTAAGCATGTATGGCAAATGAGCAACCTCGCCAGAGTCGTTTCCCATCGCTGGTTAGTGGCAGGAGGAGGGCCGTGAGAACAACTTTTTAGAGTACGCAATTTGTTACCAGTAACAGAAGACCAGCATTCCTGCCAACGGGTAAGGATGGAGGAATGAATAACTGGGTAAAAGTCTGAGTAAGGAATAGCTTTACAGGAAATGGGACAAGAGCGGACAGCTTTCCTAGCGGCAGTGTCTGCACGCTTATTTAAAAACGCCAATATGGCTGGGAACCCAGCAAAACTCGACACTTAAATTTACTGGCAATAAGAAACGGCCAATGTTGAATCTCTACGACCACTGGATGGACCGGATTAAAGGACCCAAGAGCCATGAGGGCACTAAGTGTGTCAACGACAATCACAAAGGAAGATTGACAATTAGAAAGCAGATGAATAAATCCACAAGGGCCGTGACGAGGCCATTGTGGATTTGTTCATTTGATGCATCACGCAATTGTGATTTCTGTGTGTAAGGAGACGAAGAGCATAGAGAAAAGCATGAAGTCTCTGGAGATAGGCGACACATAAGTGCGGTCAGGAAAATAGCCTACAGCATTCGCATACATAGACCCATCGGTGAAGATGGGAGCATGAAGAAAAATACTCAAGGAAAAGGCAACAGACTCAAGCGTCTCAACAGTTTCAATGAGAGCGAACAACACGATGAACACTGAGTGATGGACATCAGCCCTCACAGGCAGGCGGCGTGGAGAGCTAAGAGATGATGGAGAAGGATCGGAGGGAGATGAGAAAGAAGACACAGGAGACATGACAGACTGGGTAGAAAGAAGGGGAACCCCAGACGGGACCCTTCGGGACAGAACGTAAAGAAACAGGGAAGGAGGCGATGGGTGTCTGGGTCTAAGGCCTGGAAACGGTTGAGAGACTGAGGAAGGTGGGAAGGACAAGGAGAGGAAGATCGCAACACGTGAGCATAAGAGACGCCAGCACAAGGTGGGAGACGGCAAACTTGGCGACTTGCCTCAAAAAAAGACAAACGTTCCCGGTGCTTCAAGTTGAGGATGGCTGCCTCAAGCTTGTAATGTATACACGCACGGGAGAAGGTAGCGTGGGCCTCACCGCATCGAGGCAGCGAGCCTGGGGAGAAGTGCACTCCGACTTAGTGACCTTCGTCCCAACACAAGGGGAAGAGAGAGACAGTACTGGAGCATCGGAGGGCACCATGCCCAAACTTCCAGCACTTATTACAGAGTCAAGGAGAGGGAATGTACTCCTGAATGGAGCATCTGACACCAGCAAGAATGACAGAGGGAAGAAGGGTCCTAACATCAAAGGTAATCTTCACAACCTGAAGGGGCTGACAGCGATGACCACGAGGGGGACGAGTAAACGCGTCAACCTGGAGGACAGAATAGCCCTGGGTTTCAAGGATGTGCATATCTTCGTGGCAGTCATTTAGATTCCTAACACCGGTCGCAACATTGTGCGGGAGGAGAATACTGTAGTGCCAACACTGGCGTTTAACCGAGCGTTCTTAGTCCCAAACAGGGGTCTCGCCAATGCAGGATAAGGCGGCCAAGCGGGTAGCTGCATCCTGGGGAGCAACAGCAACGACACATGTACCGAGATGGATAGGGTTGAAAGTAACAGAGGCATCCACGGAATCAATAAGATGCCTATGGAGGGAAAATCATCAGGGGCCTACAGAGCCCAGTCTTCCAACACAGTCCGACTCGGGGACCTGGTTGCCCACCCCACAAGCCTGAGAAGTCTTAAGAGGGACAGGAGTCATTGGCATGAAAACGAGAGGGAAGACTTTCATTCATGAATGTGCTCCCACACCCACCACGGAGTCACAATTAGAGGATAGGATGGCCAACAAGAGACATGTTGCCGGTCTTGCCGGGGCCTCCGAGCAGTGTGTTGTGAGTATACTCTCCACAAACGCCACCTTAAGAACCGTCAGTCCGTCGAGATCGGGTTCAGTGACGAAAGAAGGATTGACAATAAAAGGGTTCCCTCGCTCAAGACATTGGATACCACAGTTCTACGGATTAGAGAGTATGCCTCCTCAAACATCCGGGCGTCAAAACAGAAGTCCAAAAGAATAATTAAGACTGCCAAAAGGTCGGTGGGAAACGACAATTAGAAAGGAAAAGAGGGGGAGAAAAATGAAACAAGGAAAAGGAAAAGAGATCCAGCACAATTGGAGAAGACAACAGCAGGAGTACAAGGGCCCCAAAAGAACAGAAGACTGACCAATGGAGCATCACACTCCGGCAGCCGCCCACCAAGCCCCTTCACGACGACAACGGGCCGGATAGGGAGGGGGTATGGGCTGTGAAGATATATTTTTTTCCCTGTCAAAATACTGCAGATATTGTCAGAAAACTGAAGGGGCTACAATTTACCTTGTCAAACCACTTGTATAAATAAATTTAAAAAAATTACAATATGACCTCCATTCATACAGCAAGGTTCAATAAAAATATTTTAAAATCTACTACTTCCTTTGGCTTTTAATACTTGAGATTCTATTTGTATAAATGTTAGTCTATTATCCTGTGACTAGTTAGTCATGTTGGAGCTAAATGCTTTTCACTAGCATCAAAAGAAAGAAAGATAGATAGATAGATAGATAGATATATATATATATATATATATATATATATATATATATATATATATATATATATATATATATATATATATATATATATATATATATATATATATATATATATATATATATATATATATATATATATATATATATATATATATATATATATATATATATATATATATATATATATATATATATATATATATATATATATATATATATATATATATATATATATATATATATATATATATATATATATATATATATATATATATATATATATATATATATATATATATATATATATATATATATATATATATATATATATATGTCGTACCTAGTAGCCAGAACTCACTTCTCAGCCTACTATTCAAGGCCCGATTTGCCTAATAAGCCAAGTTTTCCTGAATTAATATTTTTACTATAATTTTTTTCTTATGAAATGATAAAGCTTCCCTTTTCACTATGTATGAGGTCAATTTATTTTTATTGGAGTTAAAATTAACGTAGATATATGACCGAACCTAACCAACCCTACCTAACCTAACCTAACCTATATTTATAGGTAAGGTTAGGTTAGGTAGCCAAAAAAAGCTAGGTTAGGTAGGTTAGGTAGACGAAAAAACATTAATTCATGAAAACTTGGCTTATTAGGCAAATCGGGCCTTGTATAGTAGGCTGAGAAGTGAGTTCTGGCTACTAGGTACGACATATATATATATATATATTATATAATTAACATCCTAGCCTCTACATTAAGAGGCATTTCATTGCCCCTTGTCAACATTTTCCAAAGGCAAAGTACAAGTGGATACAACTTTGGAGCAGCCAAATATAAAACCAGTGGCAACGTGAAGTATGTAGGAAAGGCAACATCTCTCTCGAGGTGCCTGACAAGACAAAAACAAGGCCCTATCATGGAACATACAGTCTTTACACATAACCAAGTCCTTGCCAGAGATATCCTTACAAACAACACTAAAGTATTAGCTGATATTGATGTTGACCAGACCACACTAGAAAGTGAAGGGACGACGTCGTCCCTTCACTTTCTAGTGTGTGGTCTGGTCAACATACTTCAGCCACGTTATTGTGACTCATCGCCTGCATATTAGCTGATAGGGACAATATAAGATTGGACATTGATGAGGCACTACACATCAAACAAACGCACCCAATTAACACTAGGTTACACTATTCCATCGCCATATTGCCCCAGCCATCAGTGAAATACAGGAGATTGGTAAGCTGCAGCAGGCCTGTTGGTGCATAGCGAGCTGCTTCGCCTCTTTCCCTGTTATATATTCGGCTGTTCTAAAATTGTATCCATCTGGACTCTGCCTTGAAAATGTTGATAAGAGTCAACAAAAGGTCTCTTAACATCAGGGATAATAAAACTGTAAAATGAACATTTAAGAGTAAATTTTTCAACTTCCTGCTCAAAAAAAAAAAAAAAATATGGTAAAATAGAAAAGATTTGATAGAATCATTGATCTCACCCTTTCTGTCATGTTCAATAACATATGTACACAGCTGTGTATACAATTGTATGTGTGTGTGTGTATGTACACACACACACACACACACACACACACACACACTGCAACCAACAATCTAAACTAAGTACGTCATTCCAGACCCATTAAATATTTTTTTTTAACTTTTGATTTAGAATTTTTTTGAACTGTTTTGTCAAATGTGTTGATTTTTCTTTCAACAAATTATAGAATATATCTATTTTTCACCTTTACACACATAATAAAACCAATTATGTACTTATCATTTGTAAGACCACAATTATTCTTATTATCTTTCTGATATCTCTCTCTCTCTCTCTCTCAAATTTAAGCCACTAAATAACTTTTTTCTTTATTTTTTTCAGTGCCACCAGAACTCGGCTCGAAACCACACTCCTCAGCCAGCCTACCTAGTCATGAACTCTCTTCTTATGGTCTAACCAAAGTACCTTTTTGGCAAACTAGTTAAATATAATTACAGTATATAAATACAAATAAAAAAACATCAAACTCCTTAAAATAATGAGGCATAATAAATGCTCAGCCTGGCAATGTCAATCACCACACACTACCAGCCTTGATCATTTTCATCATTAACCTTTTATGCCCTTTTTAATATATACTTCCTCTAGCCCTTACCTGTTCTAACCAGACTGCTCTTGATGGCAAATACCTTTTCTATTCACATATGAAACATTATCCAAAGAACACATTATGAAATGTTCTTAAGTAACAAGAAGTTGATCACACTAGCATATAGAAAAATGCATATGACCAAGAGATGAATACAGAATAATGTGGCTGACCAAGTGCCACCAACACAAACTATACAGTACTGTACAATTTTTAATATAAAAACAGTAAATGATTTAAAACCCTTCTAGTTCTGCAGTATCTATTACCACGGGTAAAATATAAAATTTAAATTAACAAATAAGGTTGGCGAGTATTAACAATGACGAATTGGTCCAGATTTCTCAGCAAGTTGAAAATTTATGAAAACTTGGGTCCATCTGGATTCTGACCAATTTTCTAGATAGCAAAATCAAACAGATTTTTTTTAAGGTTTTCCTTATATTTTGAACTTTAAAAGAATACACTTAATGTAAACATGTGGATACATACAAACACATAGCACTGCTATTAACAAACATGTTGTACATTATTTTACAAACAAAAGTAGCAGTTTTAGTTTCATTAGTTTTATCATCACATGTTCCTACTTTCAACCTGAAATCCTACTGAAATTTAAAGTAAATAGGGGGAGGGGGGTGGAAGGAAAAAAAGAGAGAGCTAGAGAGATATAGAAAGTGAGAGGGAGTGAGTGTGTGTGTGTGTGTGTGTGTGTGTGTGTGTGTGTGTGTGTGTGTGTGTGTGTGTGTGTGTGTGTGTGTGTGTGCGCGTGCGTGTGCGTGCGTGCGTGTGTGTGAGAGTGAGTGTACCTGCATGCTAGCAAGTCTTACCTTTTTTTAACCATTGTAAATAAATATTTTCCCTACTTCTATGAGAATTACAATAACTCCATATTATATAAGAAAATGCAAGAACAATTTATTGGATTTTAATTTTTTGTTTAAGATTTTTCTTTTTTTAAGAAATGTAACAATTAGGCATTTAACAAAACATTTATATAAACTGACAAGTGGACAGATTCCATTCTGATTAGAAAATATTATATATATATATATATATATATATATATATATATATATATATATATATATATATATATATATATATATATATATATGTATATATATATATATATATATATATATATATATATATATATATATATATATATATATATATATATATATATATATATGTATATATATATATATATATATATATATATATATATATATATATATATATATATATATATATATATGTCGTACCTAGTAGCCAGAACGCACTTCTCAGCCTACTATGCAAGGCCCAATTTGCCTAATAAGCCAAGTTTTCATGAATTAATTGTTTTTCGACTACCTAACCTACCTAACCTAACCTAACCTAACTTTTTCGGCTACCTAACCTAACCTAACCTGTAAAGATAGGTTAGGTTAGGTTAGGTAGGGTTGGTTAGGTTCGGTCATATATCTACGTTAATTTTAACTCCAATAAAAAACAATTGACCTCATACATAATGAAATGGGTAGCTTTATCATTTCATAAGAAAAAAATTAGAGAAAATATATTAATTCAGGAAAACTTGGCTTATTAGGCAAATCGGGCCTTGCATAGTAGGCTGAGAAGTGCGTTCTGGCTACTAGGTACGACATATATATATATATATATATATATATATATATATATATATATATATATATATATATATATATATTACATATATAGAAACAATTCAGTTTGAAAGCTTTTCCAAACCTTTCAATCTTCAGTGTTTAGCTAACATTATCCTGAAGTTTCACCAGTCACAATTTTGTTACAGTTCAAGTTTAGATTAGGATAGGTGCTCCTAATGCATCAATTTTCTTTTAATGTAATATTTCCCTTATCACATAACATTACAATCCATAATTACTAATTTGATATTATATATTAATATCAGTGATAACTGCTTACCAAATACTGCACGTGTAATAAAAAGTATAAAAACATATAAATGCTAAAATTCTACATTTCAACTTTATTCTGCATAAATACCGAGTACAAGTTTTTTAACAGGTGGAGGAGATTGCACTCTCCAGCAACATAAAGAACACACAAGGACACGCAATGCCTCATTTAAGCCGTGCCGCCACTGTCCACCTTGTTAACTGTCACAGAACTAAAGACAAACTACCTTCCAATGTTGCTTTTCACTTGGTTTATTACCAAGATACACTAAAAAATAAACTTTAAATTGTTTTTCAGGAAAGATGCAAGGTGAATGCTGACAAACACCATTAACTTGCTACATTACCAGAAAAAAAACGTTAAGTGAATTGTGTCATTTTAGTCTGAAATTATTCACAAATTAGCAAGACAATGTTGCTTTACTTTACATAATGCTGAATTAGCAAATATCAAAAGGTGTCAAGTTACAAAGCTGCTGTGAAATACAGTAGCATGGCATCTTTCAAGGAACTCAAATAGAATAAAAACAATTAAAATTTAAAATACTTTCTCTAGTGACCATCATTATTATCCAAATATAAAACTGAAGTTAGGGAGTCACTGCTTAAAGTCCCTTAACATTCTTAAATTTTTTATTCTTTGCTAAAATACCTTAGGAATTACTTAATACCCGACATGATGTGACCATTTTTTCAATATTAACAAAAGTTTAAGATGATGAATGTGTATGTCGCTTTCCGCTCAACGTTCAAAGACGAATTCTGAATGAACTGAAACAAAGGAAGCAACAGTAATTACTTTTAAAAAAAATACAGTAAGCATCTCTCATTGATAAAAAACTTGTTTTGCAATAAAATTGTGATAAGGTCCAATTCTTTAATATATTTCAATGTATGTTACCGAGCAAATTGAAAATGATTTATCTGAATTTAACAATTCTGAATACATCTCATACATATTTTAAAAAACTTCAAAAAATAAACTTTTGTACTATATTGTGATTAAAACTTACTCTGCAAAGTCTGGAGATTTGGAGATAACGTGTTCAAACTCTGCAAAAGCTAGCATGCCATCATCATCTAGGTCAGCTTCCTCTAAAACTCTGGAAACCAGCGCCTGAAAATATATTCAAATACAGTACAGTATAACATCCCCACCACCACCATCAGTTAATAGATTCAATGCTTTATGAAGGTCTTCTGCAAACGATTCCATAGCCTCCTGTCATGAGCTTTGTTCATTGGAAATTGGATATCTAACAATTTCTCTCATTTATCTGATCACCTGGTTGCTGGTCTTTTCCCATGGAAAATTATTTTTATGCATTTCAGGAACATTTTAAGCACATAGAATTGGATTTTTAAGTTTTGGCATTCTTCACAAATTAGTGATTTTTTGTCTCTTAGAGAAATACGTTGTACTGTAGTTATAATACTCTTTTAAACCATATCCCAGCCCATAAAAACCAAGCATTGAATGTAATGAAATACACTTTTCTGTGGGGCCCCCAGTGCCTACCCAAGCTTATCTCTGAGGTGCCATAAAGACTTAGCCCAACGCACCAGGGCTCTGAAACCCATCCATTAGATACCAAAAGCCAGGACCAGAATCTGGCTCGTTCTACAAGAAAGAACACCAGAAAGCATAGGTGCACTAAAACAAGCAACTCCTCGAGAGAAATTAGGCAACAAAGGTAAACAAGGCTTACAACAAGATTGTTGCTATACTCTAACTCCATTGTGCCTGGCAGCCCAGGTCACCCAGAGTCCAAGCCAGCCTGACCCCTTACGCTGGACCTGCCCGTGCCAAGACTCCTCCGACCACAACCCCATGAGAAAACGGGGAGCAGGACAGACACAGGGAGCTACAGGTGGCCCACCAGAAAAATGCATTTCATTACTGTATAGTCAAGGCTTGATTTCTAGGAGCCCTCAATAGCTTCCGGAGAAACAGTACACACCTCCATGTCTCCTGGTGAGAAGCGCTGGGGGCTTACGAGCTTTGTTATGGTCTCTTCAAGGTCTCTGCGGCCGAGATAATCGTCCCCATCAAAGTCTGAAATATTATACCATATGTTTTATTCTTGTCTAAATCATCATCATAACAGTTACATGCAACTAATAATATACAAAACTTAATAAAAAATAGTTTTTTATTTGATTACTTTAGAACAGAAGTTATTTTTACCTGTACTGAATAGCAATATGCCTTGATATATTTATTTGATTTTACAAATACAAATGAAAAAAATTATGTTATGCCATTGTTACAAAATCAAGAAATAATAACTGTCTAAAAAAATGAGAGCTCAAAAACAACATTTTATATTTTCAGACATATCCCAAGGAAAACAAAGGTTGCCACTAAATGCATAGTATAAAACAAATGAGGCCATGAATGTACCTAATATGAAGAGCATAGCATATTCAAATACTGAATACTGTATATAAATCATTGTAATTGAAAAGTATTATCAGGGAAAAGCACCTAAGCCAGAATGGCTACACAGCAACTAGGAATTGTTAAGACAAGGAGCTTGGTATTGAGGACAGGGCGAAGGAACTGTGCCTAACCACAAAGACCATCAGGGTCTGAATGCCAACCTTAGAAAAGCAAAGCCATTTCTGTATTGTCTAGTCAGCATGAACCGACAATAAATAAATAAATAATAATGAAGGAAACTACTTGTTAGGGAAATCAGTTAAGTTGGATACAGAATAAAGCCTGAATCTATGAAAATTAACAGAGCAAGAGAAATAATGTAGCATGCTTCAAATATTTGAGGTAAATGCATTTTAATATTATGTGAATATCAATTATATGCTACAACTCATCAATTGTATATTATTCATTAGAATTGTATATTTTCTACAGTGACTTCCTCCTTTCCTTTCAATCTGGTCTCAAAAATTATCCACCTATTTTCTTGACAAACTCTCTCAGTCTACAAACATGGTAGATAATAAAGATAAGCAGTTATGAATCATACAAATATTATTATTATCCTATTTCCCAACTTCATAGATTAAGAGGGACTTAGCCTGGCAATAAACAGTCTCAGCCATGTGGATATTGTATCAGTTATTCTTAATCTTTTTTGTGATACAGTACTGTTTTTAATTTTTTTTTGTTCTGTAGGCAAACTGAAGTTCAAGAGTAGATGACAAAAAGGTAGTAACAATCAATTATATGACAGTAGAACGGTCAAGTTACTGTGTCAGATCGTTACCAACAAAAACAAACATTCTCAACATAATACAGTATTGTACTTCCATTATTATCATTATTATTAATATTGGAAAATGATACCCAATTGGATATTTTCATGTTAATAAAGGAACACAAGGAATTAAAAGAATAAGCAGCAAGTAACTTACCAAAAATTCGAAAGGCATATTCAGCTTTGACAGATTTTGGTGCTGCCTCACTGAATACCGACATCATGTCCAAAAAATCCTCAAACGTGCAGTCTCCATCCTAAAAGTCATAACAGTGTTAAAAAGTGCTCTAACATCTATATCACATTACAAAGATGATTAAGCAATTTGGCAACAAAAATTATCTCTTGCAACTTGCACAAGAATTATTACACCCTATATTACACGTTACCTTCTGCACCTTTTGCCTTGCTCTTATCTTCTACTAAGATTTCCATATCCTCACCTCTCTTGCCTTAACCTTAGCCCTGCTGCCTCTGTTCACCTAGCAGTGAAAAAAAAGGATACCTGGGAGTTAGGGAACTGTTTTGGTTTGCATCCTGGGAAGGTCAATCATTTGCCTTGGGAGATCTAAGTAAGCCTATAAATGGAAAATCACATTTCAAATTATTCATGTTTTTAATTAAAGATTTAGATACTTCCTCCTGTCTGCCTATATCTCAGAGACTAAGAATAAAGAACACTTCCACATTTGCATCATAAACAACCACATCAAATCTGTTATAATTTAGACGACAATGTAAGACAACTTGAGCAATTTCATTGTCGCTACTGCACTGTACAGTAACAGAAATGTGTGATGAAGATCACCATGTGATATCCAACCAGTCAGGCATTTAAGACTTATAAAAAATATTAAATATTATTTTATTAATATTACATACCTGTATACAGTACAGTGCAAACTCAACAGACCGGACTAGAGTACTGTACAGTATATAATTTCAAACTCAATTCGAATTTGGGAGAAATCCTGGTTCAGGATATTTTGCCTCTTGTTGGCAATTTATCACAAAATTTGTTCAAAGCTTTCTTTAAACAAATAATAGAATATATCATTGCATGTTTAAATGTTCCATTTAAGCTGCAGGACACATTCGTTAAGACATTAAAATACAATAAAAAAACATTAACATTTAATACTGTACTTATTTACAGCACTTGTATAAACAAAGTAAAAAAAATCAGCTGAACATTACAATTTATAATAAATGTGGATAAATTGGCAATTGCTCATGTCAATTTGAATTGAATACAAATTTTTAAATTGATAGAAAAGCTAAATTTTCATATTGTTCAGAGATTTTCATTAAAAAATGCTTTACATTTAAAAGGTTGTACTATATACAGTACAGTATTTTTATAATAGTTATATTAAATAAAGAAATTGTCTAATAAAATAAACTTGGATAGGAAATACGTACATTAGTCGATGAAAAAATAAAACACATGCGCTCTCCGAATGGGTTGGCTCGCAGCTCTGGTAGAGTGAGTAACTTATCCATGGGAAGTTTGGCATTACGATTGTGTCCCACCTTCTCCAAGGCCAGATTCTTAAAGCGTTTGTGGGCACTAAAATGAGACACAAGTCTAAAATAACATTCAATTATGATGAAAGTCTGAGGTATAAAGGTGGTAGTCGAAATGAACAAAAGATAAATTATTTTCCTAAAGATTTGATTAATTACTACTTATAGCCTTAATCATATTACTGCACACTTCCAGGGGTAAAATAATAAGTACAGTATTGTACTGTACTGTTCTTCAGTATATAACTAGTTAAAAAATACTAATTACTGTTGCTCAAACAGTTTGTAACTCAAACTGAACTGCAATATCTATATTTTGTCATTAAAATTTAATAAGAAGCCAATACTGAGGATCTCTATACTAATTATTATCAATACTACTTAGTATCTCTAAGTGCACTAGAGTATTGGACCAAGATTGTTCTACATAATGAATGAAAAATCAGTGCTGAATGTAATGAGATGCCTCTTTCTGGGAGAGCCCCAATGGCTTCTGAAGCTATTTCACTAAGATAGTTCCCAACTACCAACTTGTATCAGCTACGGAGTTTTGTTTAACCTACCAAGGACCAGAGCCTGCTCCCCTTTCCTCCTCATTGAAGTGCAAAGAGGGGTCACTAGAACCCTGTTAGACCTCCACATCTCATGCACCCTAACATCAATCAGACTAGGGCATGGTAGCAAATACAGCTATGAGAGCAGTATATTTACAAACATCATGGGCATGAGGTAGACCACAGGCTGGCTAGGCTTTTAATAATACTAAAGACCTGAGAAACATGAGCCTTGGACCAGGGAACCAAGGAAGAAGAGTCAATCCACAAAGTCTCCACCGAGGCAGATTCAGTGGCGCAAAGGCAGCGGAGAAGAGCCACAACCAGGAACAGCACATGGTGCACTGAACCACCCAAGCATCAATAATCAAAGGACCCCTTCAGGAAGCCTGCCAACTCATTCTTTGCCAGAAAAGAACAATTGATTGATAAAGATTAAGCCACCCAATAGGTGGCACAGGCACGTATAGCCCGTAATTTGAAAAGAGAGAGAGAGAGATGGCTGCAAATGAATGTACAGTATCGCCCAAAAGAGCAAAAACTACTCCTCTGGAGAAGTGCATGAAGGTCCTTGACCTTAAAACCAGAGATGAGTGACAACAAGAAAACCACTTTAGAGGAAGAATCTTGGGCCATAAACCAAGAAGAGGAAAGAAAAGCAAGGACACAGTCCAGGGACTAGAAGGGCTCAGGTGATACATGACTAGGATCAGAAAGATGACACACATAGGGAGAGCAAACTCCACAGGACTGAGGCTCACAGGTAACACCGACCTAACAAGCAGCATGGTGAAGGCAGAATGAATGATCATTGCCCCATGGCATGGACAACCTACTGAAACTAGCACAAGGCAAGAGTGGGTTCAGAGAGGATATTTTGTGTATTTGAAGCATCAAAATGTTTTCTTTCTCAAGAAAATCAATTGATAACATGTTTCAGTTGGTTGGATTGTATGTGTATTCAACTAAGCCCTGCTCACAAATCTTATATGTAATTTTTAGACTCTTGTTTTGATGTATTATGCAAATTTTTATTTTCCTTAAAACCTTACCAAAGGTGAATTTTTACAATACTG
Source organism: Procambarus clarkii (assembly GCF_040958095.1). Classification (NCBI taxonomy): domain Eukaryota; kingdom Metazoa; phylum Arthropoda; class Malacostraca; order Decapoda; family Cambaridae; genus Procambarus; species Procambarus clarkii. The sequence goes on from NC_091172.1 coordinate 29,781,525, forward strand.
TATGTTTAATGAGAGGGACCCTGAAAGTTCAAGTATAATTTATCCAAAGAAAGAAGAAGCTACATTTCTAAATATATTTCTGCAATAATTACAAGTATATTTACAGCTAGCAAATTGCTTAGAAAAAACTAACGTATTACCACAATAATCCAATGGGAGAATTGAGGGGGTCCCCTAAGTTGTGGAAAATTCCATTCACCATATCCATAATATTATCTAAGCAATGAAATATTTCCATACCACATTTATATTTTACTTCAGAATCATACCTCAGATGTAGATACAGTACTGATGATTCTAAAATTATCAGTATCTACATCAGGATACTACATGACCATTTGGTCAAATACACTATTGGGCTCAATGTCTACATGATTGTACACGTAATTTCAAGAATCTAGAAGCTTCCAGATAATCAAAAATATTGGTGGAACAAATTAATAGTTTCTAGTGATGTATTTTCAAAATCCTTAATAAAGGACAAATTGTACTATCAAGTACTGTCAATAATCTTTAAACCCACTAGTTGTTTATCTTGTGATATAACTTTATCACAATAATCAGTCTAAATAATAAAAATAATCAATCTATAATCATTGCCGGCACCTTCACTGGAGTGGAGGGGGACACCGCTGATGGGAGAAGCGTCCAGGACCGGAGGGAAGTTTCTCAACATCGAAATGGTGTGCACGTGTGTGGTTTTGATAACTTTTCATTGGACATTACCACACAAACTACTTATCTAATCACCCAGTGATAATTGTACATCAGAAAATCCCTGATCTATAATCTAATCTGTAATTTGACCATAAGAACTCTAATCAAGAGGAGTGAAGTTGAGCTCGGGTGTCAGGAGTCTTGCCACATTTCCTCTATTGTGACCTCATCCTGGCAACCGCTTCAAGAAGCCATCCCACAGCAAAGGCTACCAGGGACATAACCAACATCAAGGCTGCCATATCCCCCTTCAAAATATAGAGCCTCATTTCAACAAGATAAACATCATCTGACAAGTTGTCAGATTAGGCTCTGGTTCTCAATTTCATGATGAGTTATTAATTGTTTTAGAGTGTATATTGGCCAATAGCATGCTTTATGACATTAGTACACCTACAGGTATATATAACTCGAGAGTTGTTAGGCAGCAAGACAATGCCTCACCAATTAGCGAGTTGATTTACCTTCTTCAGTGACTGAACCTCTTTTATTGTTGAATATTCATGTAAATCTGAATATCTATATCTTGTGTATATAATTCTTTAGTATAACTCAACATACATTTAATTGCCATATCCATTAACCTTGAGTTATCAAATTAGTTTATTTTATTGCATATAATATTTTTTTGGCATATTGCTCATGCATTATACAACTACTTTGTTGAGAGTATGAGAACAATTGATAATTGGCTGTTACAATATTCCTAGAGCTAGGATAAACTATGTACCTAGTTCAGATCTTTGATAATGAACCGTACCAGTGTTTACAGTTATAGAACTGTGTTAATTATCATATCCTTGTATAAAATACAAGCTAATTGTGTTGAAATACCCGCAGATATATTGTGGTTCTGCTATAAATGACCCAACTCAGCCTTGAAGACCCTATCTACTACAGCCCATTACCAGTATCAAGGACACACAGAATTTGGACTTACAACCCAAACATAGGACCCTTACCCTTAGATAAGAATTTACACGTTTTATTTTTGCATTTTAATGAATTATATTCAGTACTTAAGTTTCAAGTCCTACGTAATTCTCTTCATCAACATAATCCCAGTATTTTTTCTATAGTAGTTTTTGTAGTAATGAACAAAAGCTGCAGGCAACATACTTACTACAGAATTTCCTTCTTGGTGAAGTATGTCAGCTCCTGTAAGACAATAAACAGTTAGCATTATTGTGATAAAAGTTAATAAACAAATTAAAAAGTGAAATCTGCCTTAGATGAACATGATGGACCTTTTAAACAGCAAAAATTAAAAAAATTGGTTATTTTGTGGTCATGTCTCCACAAAATTGTATTTAGCTTATGCCATTCTACAGAATTTCATAAAATTTAATACAAATATTGGTGTCCATAAAAAATATAAAAATAAAACTTTAAGTTGTATAAAAACAGCTTTTCTGAGCAGATCATTCAGATGCTTCCACAGGTAAGAACTCACAGTGGAAACTAAGTCTCAAATAAGCCCCAGAAACATTGCAAAGAATTCACTAGGAAGTGATGTAGTGGAGGTAAAATCTATTCTCAGTTTCAAATACAAGTATAGATATGATAAAGAGTGCAATAGGCTCAAGAACCAGAACATCAGTTGACTGCCAGTTGAGAGGCGAAGTTCAACTCCTGCAAGCACAACTACACGAATACAGTCTCAATACGACAGGAGCCTCTACAGTTGAGCCATTCTGCCTATCATACATTAAAAATCTGGATTGGCACCCAGTAAATACTCCCCAGCCAGATATATGAATCCAGGCCAAAGCGTTTGCGAAATGCCAGGCGAGTGTGTTACCACTTTGCCACAGGGACTGCTTGTTCCCGTCCCCATTGTGCTTCTGCTACCACCATCAAGTGTTTTCCAGCAACATAAATGTTGTATATACAGGTTAAACTGTTAAGTATAGAGCTCGGTAACCGCAGTACTGTTATGTTAGTATGCTACCATATCCTATATCCAAATAATGCCATGCCCAGTAGGCCTGCATTCAAGTAGCATAGCAATGAACCTAACAAAACAATACTCAGATTGGTGACTATCATCAACTTAAGAACTTTTTCTGTATCTGCTAGATAGTAAATTGGAGCATACAGGTAATTATCTGACGACCAGCATTTGGCCATTGTGATATGGCTTGCCACAGTGAATGACAGAAAACCCATTAGACTTACTGAAGGCACTCTAGGCCAACTACTGATAACCTTTCACAGGGATGTAACCAACATTGATTGCTTTTCAAACAAATACCTATTTACTGCTTGATGAACAGGTGCATCAGGTGAAAGGAAACATGCCATCTCTGCCCTATCTGGAAACTGAACCCGAGATCCTTATATGGTGGGGAACAGTAGCATGCTGCTTGCAAATGAAACACTGAACTCTCCTTAATATAATGTCGTCTATCCACAATATTTAAGGTTCTTATGCATTTAGATTACAACAGACAATCCACATATGTAAACACACATTTGTCACTGGTGCCACATAATGGTCCAGCCATTTGTAGGCCAGAATTTTTAACCCCAGGCCTAACCGAGGCCCTTTAAGCCTTTAAATGATCTACAACGATATAACAAGCCTCCTTTCTTTGACCCAAGCCAATGGAAATATGACAGAAAAATTGAAATAGGCAATAAATTACCTTTAACTCTAATTATTATTCCGTTGACCTGTACCTTCAACCATCCATGTCGAAGATGCTTCGTGGCCTACATCCACTCAAGACGCCTCAGACAACACAAGAAATATCTCACTACACCCAGAACACCTGCTTTAGCACAAGGTGTTGAAGCAGCTCCTCTTTACCTGATATTCCTCCAGCTCAGCCTCGGTAAATTGGCTGTTTCCCTGACCCATTGTGCAGGGAGCAGGCCTCCTTCACTCGCCCCTAACACAGACCTTCCCCAGCTGTGTTGACATCAGGGTTGCCAGCGCCAGATTGCTGAAAGTAGCGATCTCACGCTCTCAATGTAGCGACTTTGTAATGAGAGTAGCCCAATTTTTTGAGTAACCCAATATATATAGAGCCCTGTAAACTCTGTAAACACCCTTCTACAAACTATACACCCCAGAAGCTCTACCAAACAAACACATCCTTATAATTAGCCCTGCCTAAAACCCTCCACTTGCCTTAGAAACCAACTATGGAGCCATAGCAAACAAAAACTTGAGCTATGTATGAAAAAAGAAACCCGGATTTCTAGCAAACATATAACCATGGAAGCCTAGCAAACAAACCTGGAGTACTAGCACACAAACAACCCCTGGAGCACAACCATGCACAACCGCAAGCCCAACAAGTCACAATCCCGGAGTTATATACCTGGAGCCCGAACCAGTTGTGTAACTGCAAGTCTAACATGAATGAACCATACAAACAATTCAAAACAAACAACATCTGAAGCACAACCATGCACGAACCGAAGCCCGACCTTGCACAACCCGAAGCCCCACCAGATATGTAACCAGAGCCTGACCAGATGTGTAACCGGAGCCCAACCAGTTGTGTAACCACAGCCCTGTTGTGTAACCGGAGCCCGACAAGTTGTGTAACCGCAAGCCCTAACTGTTGTGTAACCGGAGCCCGACCAGTTGTGAAACCACAGCCCTAACTTGTGTAACCGCAGCCCTAACTTGTGTAACCGCAGCCCGACCAGTTGTGTAACCGGAGCCAAACCAGTTGTGTAACCGCAAGCCTAGCATGAACGAACCGAACAAACAACCTCTGAAGCACAACTATGCATGAACCGAATCCCGATCATGCACAACCCGAAGCCAAGGTAACACCCCTGGAGCCCGACCAGTTATTTAACCGGAGCCCGACCAGTTCTGTAACCGGAGCCCGACCAGTTCTGTAACCGGAGCCCAACCAGTTGTGTAACCGGAGCCCTAACTGTTGTGTAACCGGAGCCCTAACTGTTGTGTAACCGGAGCCCTAACTGTTGTGTAACCGGAGCCCGACAAGTTGTGTAACCGCAAGCCTAGCATGACCGACTGAACAAACAACCTCTGAAGCACAACTATGCATGAACCGAAGCCCAACCATGCACAACCCGAAGCCCAAGTAACACCCCCGGAGCCCGACCAGTTATTTAACCGGAGCCCGACCAGTTGTGTAACCGGAGCCCGACCAGTTATGTAACCGGAGCCCGACCAGTTGTGTAATTGGAGCCCAACCAGTTGTGTAATCGGAGCCCGACCAGTTGTGTAACTGCAAGCCTAGCATGAACAAACCTGAACAAACAACATCTGAAGCACAACCATGCACGAACCGAAGCCCGACCATGCACAACCCGAAGCCCAAGTAACACCCCCGGAGCCCGACCAGTTATTTACCCGGAGCCCGACCAGTTGTGTAACCGGAGCCCGACCAGTTGTGTAACCGGAGCCCGACCGGTTGTGAAACCGCAACCCTAACAGTTGTGTAACCACAGCCCTAACTGTTGTGTAACCGGAGCCTGACTAGTTGTGACACTGGAGCCTGACCAGTTGTATAACCGCTAGCGTAGCATGAACGAACCGAACAAACAACCTCTGAAGCATAACTATGCATGAACCGAAGCCCGACCATGCACAACCCGAAGCCCAAGTGACACCCCCGGTGCCCGACCAGTTGTGTAACCGGAGCCCGACCAGTTGTATAACCGGAGCCCGACCAGTTGTGTAACCACAACCCTAACAGTTGTGTAACCACAGCCCGACCAGTTGTGTAACCAGAGCCCAACCAGTTGTGTAACCGGAGCCCGACCAGTTGTGTAACCACAGCCCTAACTGTTGTGTAACCGGAGCCCGACCAGTTGCGTAACCACAGCCCTAACTGTTGTGTAACCGGAGCCCGACCAGTTGTGTAACCGGAGCCCGACCAGTTGTGTAACCACATCCCTAATTGTTGTGTAACCGGAGCCCGACCAGTTGCGTAACCACAGCCCTAACTGTTGTGTAACCACAGCCCTAACTGTTGTGTAACCGGAGCCTGACTAGTTGTGACACTGGAGCCTGACCAGTTGTGTAACCGCTAGCGTAGCATGAACGAACCGAACAAACAACCTCTGAAGCACAACTATGCATGAACCGAAGCCCGACCATGCACAACCCGAAGCCCAAGTGACACCCCCGGAGCCCGACCAGTTGTGTAACCGGAGCCCGACCAGTTGTGTAACCGGAGCCCGACCAGTTGTGTAACCTGAGCCCAACCAGTTGTGTAACCAGAGCCCAACCAGTTGTGTAACCAGAGCCCGACCAGTTGTGTAACCAGAGCCCGACCAGTTGTGTAACCAGAGCCCGACCAGTTGTGTAACCAGAGCCCGACCAGTTGTGTAACAAGAGCCCAACCAGTTGTGTAACCAGAGCCCAACCAGTTGTGCAACCAGAGCCCGACCAGTTGTGCAACCAGAGCCCGACCAGTTGTGTAACCAGAGCCCGACCAGTTGTGTAACCAGAGCCCGACCAGTTGTGTAACCAGAGCTCGATCAGTTGTGTAACCAGAGCCCGATCAGTTGTGTAACCAGAGCCCGACCAGTTGTGTAACCAGAGCCCGACCAGTTGTGCAACCAGAGCCCGACCAGTTGTGTAACCAGAGCCCGACCAGTTGTGTAACCAGAGCTCGACCAGTTGTGTAACCAGAGCCCGACCAGTTGTGCAACCAGAGCCCGACCAGTTGTGTAACCAGAGCCCGACCAGTTGTGTAACCAGAGCCCGACCAGTTGTGTAACCAGAGCCCGACCAGTTGTGTAACCAGAGCTCGATCAGTTGTGTAACCAGAGCCCGATCAGTTGTGTAACCGCAAGCGTAGCAAGTATACATCTCATCCCACCCCTACCAAGCTAAACAGCCCCAGAACCAACCAAACTATTCCTAGCTCTAGCAAACAAACGCATCCTTAGCCTTGCCTAAAACCCTCCACTTGCCCTGGAAACCAACTATGGAGCCATAGCAAACAAAAACTTGAGCTGTGTATGAAAAAAGAAACCCGGATTTCTAGCAAACATAACCATGGAGGCCTCGCAAACTAACCTGGAGTTGTGCTAACCTGGAGCATGCTAGTAGACAAACAACCCCTGGAGCACAACCATGCATGAACTGGAGCCCGACCAGTCGTGTAATCGCAAGCCTAGCAAGCAAATATCTCATCCAACCCCCCAACAATGTGCTAAGTGGGGTGTCAAAGGGACCATTTTGGGGCCAACCCTTTTTGTCATATACATCAATGATAGATGAGAATATTACAAACCACATCAAATTTGCAGATGACACTAAGATCTGTGGTAAAGTCGGAAGTGAAAGTCATATTGAAACCTTACAAAGAGATCTACATGAACTCCACAAATGGTCAGATGACTTTTTAATGTCGATAAATGCAAGACCTTGCATGTGGGGCATAATCCACTTATGCACAACCCCTGGAGTGTGCATACTATCAAATTGACAGCACTACCTTTCAACAGATAGATGAAGAAAAGGACCTTGGAGTCAGAATCCATCACGTGAAAGTTAACAATACTCAACATAACTACCAAATCATCAACATTATCTTGGAGTCAGAATCCACCAATCACTGACAGTTGTACGACAAAGTGGGAGCGGGAGTAAAAAAGCAAACCAAACCCTGGGAATAATCACGCGTACCTTTACCTTCAAGGAAAAGAAAGTAGACCTTCAATTGTATAAGTTTCTGGTGCGCCCCCACATGAATTATTGCACCCAGGCATGGAGACCTCATCTTCAGAAAGACATAGCTGCTCTGGAGCCATGTCTTACTAGAGCTATGGAGCTATGTCTTACGACACAAATTATACCAGAGCTTAGTCATCTGTTGTATCAGGAACGGTTGAGGGCCACAGGGCTAACAACACTACAAACCAGGCATGACAAGGCGGACTTCATAGAAACCTTTAAAATACTAAACTATTTGGAGGATGTCGACCAGGACAATGTCTTCAAAAGGTCAGATGTTACACGAACAAGGAGCAACGGGTTCAAACTCAACAAGCCAGAATGTTGGCCAGGAAACAGTAGATGCTTCTTCACCCATAGGGTTATAAACCCTATGGGTTTACCAGTCTCCGTGGTGTAGTGGTAATACACTCGCCTGGCGTTCCGCGAGCGCTTTGTCATGGGTTCATATCCTGGCCGTGGAAGAATTTACTGTGCGCAAATCCTTAACTGTAGCCTCTGTTTAAGTTAACAGTAAAATGGGTACTTGGTTGTAACGATTCTTCGTGGGGGTCGTATTCCAGGGACCTGCTTGAAACGCTACGCGTACTAGTGGCTGTACAAGAATGTAACAACTCTTGTATATTTCTCAAAAAAAAAAAAAAAAAAAAAAAAAAACGGAACCGCCTACCCGCCGAAGCCGTAAACGTCAAAGCTCTGCTGGGTTTTAAAATACAGCTGAAAATTATCATCAGGGTAAATGGGAGGGGAAGGGACCTTTGACAAGCCGCCGGCTTACTGTCCTCATCGAGGCCACTAGTGTTAATGGCCCTCAGGTAAATTCAGTTCTGGATTAAGGGTGTCCCCGCTCCTTCCTGTTGGGAAGTTGTTCGTCTATTGCAGCATACACAGGACTATCGCTTGTCACTAAACTTAGTTTTGTGAAATATTAACTGGAAATAATATTACCTTATACGCGAGTATAATTCTGAATACGCAGTGGGATAAATACGCGGCTTTGGGTTGGGCGGCGGCGTAGGCGAGCCTGGCCTGAGGACAGGCAACTGTAAATACTTCACCCTCCACATACTTCAAGTGAAAATAATTGCCAACGGAACCTAAATACCGAACCTACTATACGCCTAAGTAAACCACAGAATATAAAATTAATTTATACACGATAGAAACTATTTTTAATACACAGTACATGAAAGTCGATAATAAATGCGTCTTGGGAGATGGAAGGTTGGGGGGAGGTCGACCGCCGCGTTAACGAGCCTAGCCTGACGACCGGGTGGTTTAACACGAAGTGTATTCTACATAATATCCTACCCATATAATGTTGGCAAATCATGATCCTCAAAATCTTCCACAATATCCGAGAGAGGACAGACTATTTAGCATTAGTGGAATACAAACATTTAAATACTACAGAACTCGGATGAAAAAAACAAACAAATACGGAATAACAATTACCCTCGAAGACGTTGTAGCGAGTAGATTATCCCAATAATATACTCGCTCCAAATATAGTGTTAATATTCCTGTCAATCTTTGGAGATGAATGAGGTGAGGCGTTGCCCGGGCAACACGGTGAGGTGTTGCCCGAGCATATAAGCAGCAGAATAGCAAACATTAACTAGTCTACTTTCAAGTGTGGTCTAGAGCAGACACTTGCGAGATACTGTACCGACGCTCAGTGCGCTCAACTCACACCAAAGTATCACCTGTGTACTTCTGTATATTCGACCAAATATATATATATAGTATCTTAGTGTCTGTGTTTATTATCACCATACTTTACGTAACAATAGAACCGTTACATTACGGTTCATCTCACCACGGGAGATGTCTCCCGTGGTGATGAGGAAGTTGTTGTTGTAGATTCAGCTACTCGGAACAAGTTCCAAGTAGCACGGACTATGGTGAGCCCGTAACTTACCTGGCACAGGAGCGAGGCAAGTAGCGGGCTATGGTGAGCCCGTAGTGGACTTACCTGGCAGAGGAGCGGTGCTCGGCCTGATGAGGAAGATTGATTGATTGATAAAGATTAAGTCACCCAAGAGGTGGCACGGGCATGAATAGCCCGTGAGTGAAAGATTTTTTTGGAGCGAATGTGATCTTTGGTCGTGAAAGGATATACTGCCTGTTGTGCTAGCATTTAAATCGTCAGTCTGTGGCTGCTATCGTGCTTGTTTGTTGTTGTGTTGATTTAGGGGCGACGAGGTGCTTGTTTGTGTTGCATCTGACTTGACTCTCCCGTCGTGACGTCATCATAGCCACCCGCCCCTGAAAGTTAGTGACGTTATCATTTAGATTTAGATGTCTTTATTCAGGTAAAGGTCCATACATTGAAGATGAGTTACAAACATAATGTTGAATTTAAAGATGGAGCTAGTACATACAATACCAAGTTCAATTCAAGTTCAACAAGGCACAATGCAGGATAGAAAACAGGTGTTTCTTCACCCATAGGGGTGCTTAGCTATTCCACTGCTGCACCCCGGATGGGTATGGGGGTGCATAATAAACTAACAAAATAAAAAAACCCATCCTGTAAGCCATGTTGAGGAAAGGGATATTACAGAGACACCCTATACCCCCATCCTGTCAGACCAATGGTGGAAAGCTAAGACACATGGGCGGAATTATAATGATTATGAATCATTTTAAAATTGTCTCAGCAGATACATATGGCGTTCAAAACAAAACGAAAAAACTGAGCTAAACTATATGTAAATATTTTGAAGATGTACATGTATGAATGAGTACATTTGTGTGTACGGTTAAGCGATGAGGCAAATAGTTGTGTGAATAAGGAGAGTCGAAGCGCTATAACTAGCCCAAGTTATTTATATAAGCTCGCCCTCACTGTAGATAAGTCGAGTCGTCAGTGTTGTTGCATGAAGGCCGTCATTTTCTTTCTTGTTTCACAGTGATCGAACAAGAGAAGACATTGTGAAGCCTCGTACAAGATGTCATACATCTTCATGACGTCACTTCTAATAGTAGTCTCCTTTGTTATACTCGGGGTATACGTGAGGGAGATAGGATAAGATATGCTTGTCTGTTCATCTCTGGAGCTGAAATGGTTCGGATGGTATGTTCGCCAGTATAAATTAAGCGAAAAGGAAAGAATATGGTAGATTAATAATGAATTCTAAGTGCTACCGGAAGGGCGTATATCTGACTTTTTCACCGGAATATCCTGTGCTGCAACACTCATTTACGTCATTAAATAACTTGAATATGTTTCACTCATGTAATGAAAGGAGTACAACATATTTCAGAGTACATAAACTCATCAAAACTACCTAAATATATAGATAAATTTACCTAAATGTACATTTCCATAATTTATGCTTTTATGAATGGTACTCACCCATGCAGAACTTCCGGTCGGAGCATAACAAAAGGCTGTAGACAACGGAAGTGTATAACAATGAAAAGATGCGTAATTTCTCATTGTGAACAACTGCATATAATTATAAGTAACCTCCCATGCAGGTATAGGAAATATATAGCAGCTTTCATGCCGTACTTCAGATATGACTCTCACACTTTATGTAGCCTCGATAAGCAAAACAGCAAGATAAAAACGGGTAAAAATATAATATAATTAAGTATCTCGCAGTGAACTCCAACAATAATTTCATAGAATTTGAAATTAAGTGAAATTTTGATAATAATTCCTTTCGGCAGACGACATCTGCTTGTGTTCCCTCCCTGTCTGTCCTCCGACTCTGGCTTTGGCTTTAACTTCCTCTCTTTTATAAACACTCCAGATATAGCTTATAATACCACATAACGAGTATTTATCAATATTTTATTAAGTAAAACCTAAAATTAAATGTATTGTTTATTACAATTTATTTTTGCTTATATTTACGCTGCTTTATGTTCAGGAGGATCACTTTTGGAGACAGTGTTTGGGATTGAGTCATGGCCTCGCTTGGTGGATTCGTCGAGTTCTTCCAAAAAGGGAAAGTAAGTGTGTTTATATGTATTGTTCGTATATTATACTCAATCAGGCAGATGCGTTACATATGTCTCATGGCCCCAGTGGAAATTTTTCCCCTCGATAAGCCATCGCGTAACTTTAACGTGAAGAAGACTATAAGCTTGATCTTCCATGTAGTTCCAGAGCTTATCAGGAGGGAGGGCAGAGGGATGGTATCGGGTCAACCAGTGCCACCTTTAATTACTAGTGGAGTAATTTGCTGTCTAATCTATACATAGTACTGTGTGGGTTACCTGGTAGTACAGTGATCACTCCTTTTGGAGAAGAGCGAGAGTTTCGAGACAACTCGCCCCACTTTCTACTCTCTCTCTCCTAATCTAACCTTATCTAATCTAGAATTATTTTGCTATAATCGATTTTATTACTAATCTAAATCGACTAGAAAAGCATTACCAGTCTGAAAAAGTAAGCTGGGGATGGCCATAATATTTCATGATAGATGTATATATGTTCCTGACATCTTGTAAGGAACGATGTATTATACGAGTGCAGCTCTTTTGGAGTCATTTTAGAATGGTGTGTAAATGAGATGTAGCCTATCCCAAGACTTGAGTTTGTGTCGCAGCGTCACACTGGTGCCCGTGTGATGGTGTCTGCTGGATGTCACACCAGTAATGAAACTAGCCTAATTAATGGAATGCATTTGTTTAAACGACTTGCTTTAACACATTATAAATAACACAAATAACACGGTATTCTTTGTGTGAAATGAACCTTAATTAACTGGAATGGAATAATATTGCAGAAGCAGTTTGAAAATTTTGCCTTGGGATGCTCTTTGTGCTCCACAAAAAGATAATTAATGAGTTTTTCTTGGATATTGCTTTTGAATTATTCATAATTTTTTCTAACCTTTACCAATAGACCAGGAGTATGGGACCAAGATGTCTTAATATTTTCAGTTTTAACTGAAGAGCACATAATCAAATTATTCGAAGGAAGCTTTACCAATTTGGTAGAGCATTACTACTCAAAGTGGGGGTCTGCAAACTGGTCTCAGTTTGTGAATCATCAGCTGCCTCTCGTGAGTTTCCAGGGTATTGAATTAACGTAATTTAAATATTGCACCTGAATTCCAGCAAGAATAATCATTGGGTGATAAAGTTGATACAGTATTGAAATTGAAATAAGTTTATTGAGGTATAAATACACAAACATGAATGCGGTAGCTCAAACTTTTCTCACCCCCCCCATTCAAAATGTGTTCATACATACAGTACACCCATCCCAAACAATTGACATATTATAAACATTTTGGTTGATAAACATATACGTACATTTCTTCCTTTACACATGCAGTATGATGATATACACACAAATAATTTTATGACTAGGTACATAGACATAAGTTGTAATAGACATTCAGACAATTCAACAATAGGTTACAATCTTGGTGCAAAATTCTTACATCTCTCCAGAATATCATCAATCTTTCCATTGAAACTGATTTTGACTATGGTTGGAAATTTGTGAAATATGGTATGTAGTTCAGAGCTCCATAATAATTCCATATGTTGTACTCCATAATAATTATATATAGTACTTGAATTATCCATACTTTTTTTTTATGATAATACAAACTGGGATGAATACAGCACTAGTATTTATAGGCCTTCACTTGAGTTTTTATAAAAGATCACACCTTCACTAGAACTGACAGTTCATCCTTATGAAGATAATAATTTGTTAGGCTTTACAGTACACAGGGGCCTCATAACATAGTACAGTCGACTTTGTTCTCGACGCGCACTTGGGGATCCCAGGTTCGATTTCCAGGTGGGACAGAAATGGATGAGTATGTTTCCTTTTAACTAATGCCTCTGTTCACCTAGCAGTACATAGGTACCCAGGATTAAGGCAAGTGTTATGTGGGTTGCATCCTGAGGAGGGGGGGGGGACCTTGATACAAGGATAATGAATATACAGTACTGTATATGCACAGGTTTCCTATCCCCCCTACAAAAGTAATTATTTTTATAATCTCTTCGATATTGTAACACACTTTCCAGCTAGTCTAAAGCTAATTCTAGTATTATATTTTTACCTAAATTGCATTGTTTCGCAGTAAAATTCAAGTTCAATAGAGACTGTTATGCCACATTTCTGCTTTATTTTAGTTTTGACAGATTTATTTGTTATGCACTATAGAGGCTTTGTTATTCTGCTTTGCATGTAATGTTTTCATAATATTTAGATGTGTTGCAGAAACATGCAAGATAAGCTGCAGATATGGTATGAATCTGTAAATGAAGTATATTTTTAATAATGTACAAAGCAGAGACTTAACTAATTTTTATAAGTAGGGGATCTAACTATATGGGTTGAAATGTATAGTACTGTACCGTATTTGTGGCAGAAATATATATTCACTCTTAAGATGGGTAATTCTACAAAGTAATTGAATTTACTTCATGTGGCATGGATGTAAAGTTTGCTCTAGGCTAGGGGAGGGCAACCTTTTTTAAGTGTGTTTGCGAAAATCTCCAAATCTTGGTACAAAGTTTTCTCGCATGCCAACTGAAATTTTTGGGAACATGTTACTGTATTGTTTCATGCCTTTTAAGTATTGGGAGCGCCTTTCATATAATGAAATACTGTACAACACTTATACTGTAGCAGTAAACTCAGATAATATTCTAAGAGTGATTATTGTAAATCATGTACGATTGAATGAATGTCAAATTTTGTGATTGAATTTTTACATAAAAGTCGTTCTACCCTGTTGATAGAGTGGATATTTTTATTAGCCTTTAAGTGTAATTCTAACAGCCATTACAGCCACAGAATTTAAAGTTGGAATTTTTAACATCGGCAAAGAGTAAACAATAATTTTGAATTTGTTTGTTTTTCTTATATCAAATCAATCAGCCATACATTTTAAAGTTTTCTCAATACTTTACAGTACCCAATCTCATAATTGTTTTATTTGGCTAAAGCACTATAAAAGAAAAGAAAATTTATAATTTTTTAAGGTACAGTAATCCCTGGGTTTTGCATGCCAAGGGTTGCCAATCCCTGCTCTAGGCCATTCATAATATAAGCCCTACAAGGTCCTTGGATCACAAAATCATCTTTGGGTTGAGGTAACCTAGTTTTATATCCTGTAAGCTTGATGAACAGTGTGTGACTGACTAGATAAAGTTACTAGTCATAGAATGTACACTATTAGTGTGTAAAATAGAGGTGTAGTATTAAATTCTAAAACAGGAAAATTAATATTATACATACATGGTTAAAAGTACTGCAGTAAGGGTTTTGGCACCTAAAAATTAATTCAATTGTTGACCACACTCTTTAGCGTCATAAGAAAACTATCAATAAAAGTGGATCAGCTACTAGAGTACAGGGTTAGAAAACAAAGTTTTGTTACATTCAATGCTTGTTTTTAATAATAATTCCTGCATACAACAGGCGAAGTTTGTTACTTTTTAATAGAAATGTACGCAGATGTGTTCCAGTTCAAACATGAACATACCATTTAGATCATTCATACCTGTTACACCGAACCTAAATTCTTGACCATAACAGAGCATTCCCGTGCTTGCAGGAGGGGAGGGAGGCCACAGAAATGGAGTGCAGGTGCATTCAAACGTGGTACAGTACATGTACTCCCGTAGCACTTTACTGTAATTTTTGTAGGTATATTTTAATACTTGCTATACAGAATTTAAGAAAATTAATTTCTTATGCCAAATTATGCATACAATATTTCAAATTACAGTATATAACTACATTTAGATTGACTAATATTGTAATAGGGGTACTGTACATTGTAGCTATCTGGATATGTAAAGCTGAGAATGGGGTTCAAAAGGTGAGTGTAAATGTCAAAAGGTCACCAAGTGGTGGCAGTCAGCTTCCTGAGTGGAACAGTGCGAGATTACACGAGGGCAACTTTAAGTCATGTGAGGGTGATGGAGCAGGATAGGGATGTGTTTAAAGATAAAGACATCAATGACATTTTGCTTCATGGTCACCCGCTGTTGGGAGTGGAGCATAAATGTTGCTTAGGAGGCTTTTGTTTATATGATTACTGTATCTGGTAAGTTTATTTTATTCCAGTATGCTAGTCATATTCTATGCTTACTCAAACTTACCTCAATCTGATATTGCCTTTTCAGTGTGCTATAAAGTAATAGAATGCTCATTTTAATTGTGACGTTTTCATCATTTGCACTTCTCAAACAAAATTAAATTTTTTTTTTTTTAAAATAATGTTATTCTTCTAACTTACTGCTAATTGCATGTGCAATTAATGAAATATATTTGATTTTTTGCACCCTTAGTTTATTTATAGTTAATGTATTCAATTTATTTTCTCCTTTTCCAGTTACATCCCAAGAAAGTGAGTAGTTATTTAATAGTTTTTGGTGGCTGGGCTTTTATATGTTTTGTTTACAAGTAATATAATACTTGCACCTCTTGTTGCACTTTCCTCCACAGTTTTGTTTATAGTAAATTGTGCACTGTGCACTTAACAAATACAAGTTTGTTTGGGGAAATTAGAAAAGCTTTGTATATACGCTTAATAATTATATTCTGGGAATTTTGTGGTTGTTATTTTCTCAACATTAAATTCACATTCAAATGATTTCCAGGTCCCTTTAGTTTACAGTCCAGAGATGCTGGTTCAAGTCCCATTATATGGTCTCAAGATTTTCTCAAACTTTTGTTCAGTTGTTCAAATATGCAGCTTCATGTGGAACAAAACAGGTCCATCATCTATTGGTTAGGGTTCAGTAGGATAGAGCAGTGCTAAAAGCATGGTGAATTGAAAATTACTTCAGATCTGGGATCTGAAGGCACTACGGGTTAGTGTTTCACAAATTACAGTACAGTATAGGTATAATTTTCACTAGATTATTACAGTATATGCGTATAGCTAAAAGACAACGAAAGGTCGTGGAAATGTCAACTGTTCCCCTTTTCTCTTTTTCCTAGTTATGGACTAAAAAGACTACTGTACCACTATATTCTCTGATACAGTACTGTATTTAAACAGAACTTATAGCTTTGTTAATTTTTTTTTTAATCATAAGAGTAGTTTTGCATTCATCTGCCATTATGAGGAATAAACTAACACTCTCCCCTCACACCTGTAATCTCCCCTACTCCAAGAGCCGTTTGCTGAGATCTCTCTCTTGGATAATAACCAACATTCTTTTTTCTATCTTAGCACAATTGTCTGGGCAATTTTACTTCTGGTATGGGCTTACTATTAAACAAATTTGCTTTGCTACCATTGTATGTTGGACATTATATGAAAAACATAATTGTGGATTTATACACACTAAAATCTCTCATGCCCTGGAGCCATAACAAATACTTAGTTTCTCTAAAGTCTTTGCTGTTTCCTTTCCCCACACATTATGTTTCAGATCTTTTACCATCCAACCATTTTATTGTGTGATGAATCAGTCTTAATTCCTTTCACACATTCACACATTCAGAGTTTGAAGCACAATAAACTGTACAAGTTCTTTCCATACCCAACTATAATTCCATACAAGTAATTATACACTGCTTACATGTCGGGGCACAAGTTACATGCAGAATTCCACCACAAGCATAACAAGTGCTGTATTGGTTCTGGGTTTTAGGTATGTACTGTACTATAAATCACTGGAAATAGTCCATAATGCAAATTCTTTGAAAAGCTTATATATTTTCAATCCTATAGTGAGTGCAGGAGAAAAGTTTATACTGTACAGTATATAAGTTTCTTATAGATACATTATTTTATTTTTCAACATTCAATAAACACAAAATTCTAAGGTAATGTAATTCTAGGAATTGCACTAGTTACCCTAAGTGTTGATGTTCATTAGAATTGTTGTAATTGGTAATATGGAGTATATACTGTATATCGATTATGTTTCATTATAATGTGTACAGTCTTTTTTAACACTAATGCATTCTGGGATGTTGAGAGGGGAGGATGGCTTAGTTCATGAAATTGCCACCGTCAGCTGACAATAGTGTTGTGTCTGCACGTTTTCCAGTGTATCCCAACAGGATTATCTTGTTTTCATTAAAACTCGGTTCCAGGAAGAAATGTCCCACCCCTGATATATCTGAACGTGAAAGTTGGGTATGGAAAGAAGTACGGTACTTAAGGGTTCAGTGTATATTTGCTTTTTAAGAAAAGCAGCTGCTGTAAGTGCAGTACTGTATTTGAGATGAGTATAGCAGTGAGGACATATATGAGAGATGTGGTATGAGTCAAAGAGGTGAGGAAATGGAGAGTGGAGTGGATGTAGCTGCAAAGCACAATACTCTGTGGTGGTATGGACATGTTAGTTGAATGCCTGACAATCATTCAACAAGAAGGGTGTATGAGAGCGAAATAAAGGGATCATCTTTTAAATGCAAATAACTAGTATCTTGGAAGGGAAAAGTGGAACAATATATGAAATTAAGGGTGAGGGTGTTGAGGGTTAGAGAGCTTGAAATAATGAAGGTTTGTGTGGTGACAGAGCTTTCTGGAGGAACGTCTACTATGGCTGCCCCCAGACAAGGATCCCCAGGGATGGAGTAAAGCACTGTAGTTAGAGTACATGTAGATATTCCTATAATGACAGATCCACCACCTTGACTGCTCTCGGTGATATGTAAAATATTTTAATATTTTTCAGTTTGCAAATCTATTTATAGGTTTAGAACATTGATTTTTATACAAAATATTTGAAAAAGAATAATCGTGGATACTGTAACCAACCATCCCATACGGGATGGGTATGGGGTGCATAATAAATAAATGAATGTAAAGAAAAATGGTATAACCCATGATAAGGTGCAGCTGAGTTTAAGCGTTTATACACTATGAACCTATTTATGGTAAAAAATATTTCATTCTATGACTGATCTGTATTGCCACAGAAAGAAAGAACATGTCATTTGAGTATAGTATATTAAGGTTATTGAATTTTTTTTGCAAATGAAGTATACTGTACATTAATTGGTGCTCTGAGTCATTGACTATAGGTGGTAAGACACACACAAGTTTATACAGTACTCATTTTAGTTTAACCCCTGCACTGTGCACCTTTTATATTGGCATTTTCGTGGTGTGCCAAAAATAAATTGTTCCAAAAACAGTATTTTTCTGGGGGAGCCCCGTAGGCTCCCCAGAGCTATCCAGGCTGACATGGCCACAGTATTGGCTTTCTGGCATCTGTCAATGTGCATGGAATTCTTGCCTATTGGGGACCACGAGCCAAAACCTGGCCCCCTTCAGAGAGGCACGAGGAACAATGGCCTATAGAAACCCCCGTGTAGTTGGGAGCATTTTATGTCTGCCCTCGAATGGGTCTGGCACCCAGAAAGGTAGGCGCCCCCCAAAAAAAAACACCTATTCTGGTAAAAATATTGCTACCGAAAGTCGAACGAGTGGACAGAACTCCCCAAATGAAAATTAGCAAACTAACATGACGTCATCACGTTGCCACGCCACTGTCTGAGCAATCAGCCCCCCTCCCCGGGAGAGGGGGAAAGGGGAGCCCCAGACCCTCGTGCTGGCGATCCACCCTTCAATTCTTGGGTGATGTGTTGCTGGCAAGGCTTGGATGGTGTTGCACCAGAATAGGGGTTTGTTTTGGGGTGCCTACCTTTCTGGGTGCCAGACCCGGTCGATGGCAGACGTAGAATGCTTCCAACCACACGGGGGTTTCTATAGACCCCTGCTCCTCGTACCTCTCTGAGTGGGGGGGGGGGGGGGGGGGCAGGTTCTGGCTCGTGGTCCTCGGTAGGCAAGAACTCCATGCACATTGACTGACGCCAGAAAGCTAATATATCCATATCAGCCTGGATAGCTCCGGGAAGCCTACGGATGTTAAAGACGTCATTAAAAGAAAGGTGACACACCATGCAACCTCTCAAGAATTAATCAACCGAACACAGTAATGCATTTTTTACCAGACTCTTTCAAGTACATTACATTGTGTAGTAGTACAGTACAGAGTACCTTTTTTTTTTAACCAAAAATTTAAAATTACTGTATATGAACTGTGTTAAATCTAAAGCAAGAAACAGACTCTTGATAAATTTCCCAAATTCTTTGATTTTGAAATGTAAATTTTGCTAGGCAATCTTAGTCTTAAAATTACAGGTTTCAATACTGTGTTTAAATATTTGTATTATACAGTATATTATTCTGTACAATACCTTTGTTTAGTATATCAGTTTATTTTTTCAATTTGTAATCACAGCCGAATATTTTGCTTCATTTACTAGGCAGGGTTGTAAGATCATGTATTAGGTGTTTTCTCACCATACGCTGCGTTGATACGTTATCATGTGCATGTTGAAGCTGGTGGGATGGCAGTGATGTGTCATTTTTTTATACGAATTAAATTTGTATGGGAAAAACTTGTAGTTTGCTGGCTTGGGTGATGGTTTTGGGTATGTGCATGTTTTTGTTAACCAAATCTGTTGTTTACTTGCTTGAAGTACTATACTGCATATTGATTAATGTACATGGTCTGCTTTACCTGCGGCCTACTGTAAGTATTCTTAATTTTTGTCAGTTATCCCAGTCATACAAGAGAAGCGAAAATAATTAAAAGTCACACCTTTCAGTGTTTTTATTGTTGTGGGCTTGTAACCTGCCAGTATAACCCCTTTGGAGAACATGTGAAGGTACAATATCCTGGTGTGATAAACATCTGGCTAATTCTGTATGACAGCATGTCACCTCTGATAGTACCAGAGTGAGGGACACTGTACAGCATGTCACCTCTGATAGTACCAGAGTGAGGGACACCTTACAGCTTGTCACCTCTGATAGTACCAGATTGAGGGACACCCTACATCATGTCTCCTCTGATAGTACAGTACCAGAGTGAGGGACACTCTACATCATGTCTCCTCTGATAGTGCATGAGTGAAGGACACCCTGCAGCATGTTGCCTCTGAGTGGACAAGAGTGAAGAACACCTTGAACCATGATAAAAGAGGGTGGTTGACCCTGAGCATGTCAGAATGCGGCGCCCCCCACTAGTTGCTCTGCTAGGATAATACAGTACATACTGTTATTACCAATCCTGAACATGTCTATATTAAGAAGCATCTTGAAATGCCTTAATCGGGACATATGACAAGCCTGTCACATTGAGATGCATTCTTCCAGGTGCATGGATATGACTGTATATATGTAGCTATACCTCTGCCTACCATTATGAAAATACCCATCAGGTGTTATAGTAAGTCCTAGTGATGAAACTAAACTCCAGAGTGTAACAGTGAAAAAGAACTTCCACATTCTTTTATGGAAATATTTCTCTTGAGAATGCCTGTGTATGGTACCGCCTGCTGGAGACATGACCTTGTCAGGCACATGTATTTTTAAACTGTTCCCAGCTGATTTAAAGGATTAAGTCTATCGTATACCGTAGGCTACTGGATTACACACACTTTGTTTTAGCTTCGTTCATATTTTTAATTCCAGTTTTAATTCTCAAGAAATAAGCATATCTTATTAAAATTTGTATACTGTAACTAGGTATTTTTGTATAATACATGATATTACAGTTAAATTTTATCTACAGTACTTGTAATTTGTAATTGCAGTACAACAGTTGGTTAATTGTCCTTTTCAGTGCTTCAAATTAAGTTTATGCATTCTTTTATATTCAAATATTTATGTCTGAAACAATTAAGATAAAATATATTTTAGCTAAAAGAACTTGTTCCAGACCTTCCGACCCAGAAAGAAATTCGAGCCAGGAACTCTAAAATACTCGCTTCACAAGCAAGCACAGGCATCCTTAAACTCTGGCATCAACCTCCGAAATGTGGTTAGTCTACCACCAGGGGAGGACCTCAATGACTGGATCGCTGTACATGGTGAGAGCTCAGTCTTTGATAATGGTTTAGAGAAACACCAAGTTGAGAGCAGACTTTGTTTAGAGATGATGTTTTTAACCTTTAAGGACTTTATCGAATTTACAGGTGAAACAGTCTTCAAACAAATATTCTTGTAACTTGGTGTTTTTCTAAATAGTTTTTGGTAATTTTTTAGTACTTTAGCTATACTTTACTTTAGCTATTAGTACTTTATTAGTACTTTAGCTATACTTTAGCTAGTACTTTAGCATTCTTTTCTGGGCTGGTTTCCCGATGTATTGGCTACGCTATCACGGGCACATAGATTCTAATGTGTGTTTGATAGGGTTATTCAGATCCAGAGGGCTGGTAGTTTTGTTGACGTTTCTGTGGTACTGTACCAAAATCAATGTATAATAAAGCTACCAAGGCTGCTCCTAAAAGGATGTTTATTACATTAAATGTGTATTTTATATACATTTTTTTCTTTTTCTAGTTTTATTACAAGTGAAATCATGAAGTTGCATTTATACAAAATAATGTATGATTCAGTATGCATTGATTTTATCTGGATTTTAATTTCAGTTGTAGATTTCTTCAACCGAATCAACTTGATATACGGAACAGTATGTGAATACTGCACACAAAACTCGTGCCCCACTATGTCCGGGGGGCAGAAGTTTGAGTACTTATGGGCAGATGGTGTTAAATATAAAAAGCCAACTGCCTTACCTGCAACAAAATACATATCACTCCTCATGGACTGGATTGAGACACAGATCAATGATGAACATGTTTTTCCTGTTACTGTTGGTAAGGATATGCCATTTTTTTTGCCTTTACAGTTTAAATATTGTTACTCATTATCACTTGGGTGCACCCTAAGTTAAATATTAGAGCTATTAGAGTAATACACAAAATTTATTGTAAAAATATTATACATAGAATATTGAAAATGGTTTTTGTAGGTCAAGTTATTAAAATAAATTAGTTGAAGATTAACAAAAAGGCATTGAATTTATAAATGCAATTTAAGGTTATATTTCTGTTTATATTTATTTAGTACATTATCATAATCCATATACTGTATTTAGCGCATACTGTACTGGTATAGTGATTTCATGTGATGACCCCAATTGATCTACATACAAAAAATCTTAGCCTATGCCTCTTCAGGTTGAATTTCTTATCATCCCTCACAAAATGTTTCCATTTTACATGATCCTCAAAAAATCACTTAACAATTTCTGTAAATTATGTTGTTTCCCAGCCTAGAATGATTGCTCTATACAACTGTGTTATTTCATTGCAGATGTTCCATTTCCAAAGTCTTTTATACCGTTATGCAAGAAAATTCTCACCCGGCTCTTCAGAGTGTTCGTCCATGTTTACATTCATCACTTTGACCGCATTGTGGCCATTGGAGCGGTAGGTTATATTTAGTACCGTATTGTCTCGTAATTATTTACGAGAACATGTCACAGTATCTTTATTGCTGTTTTATGAGGCATAATTCACCTGTGTCAATTACTGTACTGTAGGTTAGAATGAAGGTTAATATTAGAGAATAAGCAGTTTTAAAACATGAACATTACACTAAAGTACATTGCGCTCCCATTTGAGTGCACAGATTCGTACCAGGTCTTATCTGCAGCTAAGGAATTTCTGTTGTGTCCTATGTTTGTTGTTTTTTCACTATTTTATATCAATAATTATGTCTTTAAACTTGCTTTTCACATACATATTACATGTATATACACACACATGCCAATTTTTTTTTGCACATATTTAATACATATACAGTACATACTATTCTAACAAATGAGGATATACTATAATTTTCTTTACAAATTTAAGGACAAGTTGTACAAAAAATTAGGCTACCTTGTGTAGCTTCCATGGATCAACAGCCCCGTGGCCCGGTCTTCGACCAGGCCTCCTGGTTGATTGTCTGGTCAACCAGACCAGACAACCTGGACGCAGCTGCTCGCAGCCTGACGTATGAATCACAGCCTGGTTGATCGGGTATTCTTTGGAGGTGTTTGTTAAGTTCTCTCTTGAACACTGGGAGAGGGCCGGCCAGTTATGCTCCTTACGTGTAGCGGGAGTGTTGAAAAGTCTTGGGCCTCTGATGTTGATAGAGTTTTCCTTTAGGGTACCTATTGCACCTCTACTTTTCAACGGGGGGATAATTTTGCACATCCTGCCATTCCTACTAGTCTCGTATGATGTTATTTTGGCTACTATAATATATTATATATTTATACATACACACGTATATATGCAGATAAATTACAGAACACACATGATTCGGTTATGCATAAGTATCCACTAGGAAAATGAAAAAGTTCTGAATGTATTCGTGTTTCACCACATTATCAAGGAAATACAAGTATTTTCCTTGATCATGTGTTGAAACACTAAAATGTTTGAAACTTTCGTTTCGTTTTCCTAACGGATACTTACGCACACATATACATACATGTATCATCAGAGATTGTCTCTGATGATGAGCACAACTATGTTCGAAAGCACTCGGACTTTGTTTTTTCCATTCAAATGTGGTAATTTTAATTTTTTTTAGATCATTGTATGTGTGAGGGCTTCTAAGGTGGCTCCTTGCACTAGCTATTTGGATAGCTCCACCCAGTTCAACCCACACCAGGCCCTTGCGAGTCATTGTAAGCCTGCCAGGAACCAGAGGCCAGTATCTCTTCCCCTCTATAGAGGCACAAGGAACAAGAGGTAATAGATCACCCTTGACCAAGAAAAGGCCTTCAGAAAGATGGGTGAGCTAAAACAATCAGCAAGGTAAACTAAGCATAGAATATGAGACACTGAATCCTGAAATGAAACAACCACCCAGTCGTTAAGAAGCTCGATTCTTAGTTCACCTGCCCATCAGTAGGGAACTGCCTTCATTCCTTCTCAGTCTCCTGGTTATGACATGTCAGTCATTTTTTCAGGGCATGAACATTTATGAAGTTGCAGTTAAACTTCTCATTCCCGCTGCAGCGCTCTTTGAGTCCTGGTTTTTCAGATGGGTGTTAGCCATCCTGGACTCTGCTTTTGTCCTGTGGGGGGTTATTTGTTTGTGTATTTGCTTACTTTCATTTTCATTAGGCGGAGCACTGCTTGCACCCTTAACAGCTACCTATTTCCCTAGGTTTATTTCATTGCGATATTCAGTGGGCGGCCCCTGTTCCTGCTGTTTACTGCTTGGTCTATCCTTTGGGTCCCAGCAAGCCCTTTGCAGTTTTTTGGGAGTTCATTATGGACTGACCCTCTGATTCTGGCCTCACTGGGTGCAAGTTTGAAGGGTATTCCTCGGTTTTGCTGTGTTCAGATGGCCATTTTTACTGCCTCCAGTATGCTGCCTGATGGGGGATATGTTCCACCGTGAGGCCTGTAACGTGTGTTGTCATTGGGCATGTATGGATGCCCAACATTTATGGATGCTTCATTACATTAGTAATGTAATGAAACGACTCTTTTTTTTTTTTTTAGTGGGTGGCTTGGGGGCTTTGGCTTTTCTGTGTTCCTGGCGTAATGATTAACATGTCAAAGCTAAGGAGTTGAGGAGAAAAGTATCCAATCCCCCTGGTGGTGCGCAGGTGAACTAACGAGTTAGCTGCTTCACAACAGGGTGGTCATTTGTTTCAGGGGTTTGGGTTCTTGTTTTCTGTGCTTTGTTTTCCTTGCTGATTGTATGTCTTGGCTAGCCTACTTTTCTGGTACTCTTTTCTTGGTTAGTGATCAAGTATGCCCTGCTTGTGCCTCTGCAGAGGGGGTTTTGGCCTCTGGTCCAAGATAGCCTTACAGTAACTCGCAAGGGCCTGGCATGGATTGAATTGGGTGGAACTATCTGGGCAGCTAGATCAAGGTGCCACCAAGGACCCACCAGAAGAAGGCATTTCATTACATTCAATGCTATTTTTTTTCATTTCAGGAAGCCCATGTAAATACCTGCTACAAGCATTTTTATTACTTCATAATGGAGTTTGATTTGGTGCCACAAAAGGAGCTCGAACCACTAAAGGATATGACTGCAAAGATCTGCTATGACAATCCTGAATCTCCAATAAACTTTGAACATAAGAAGTAGCAAGAGAAACCTGCAACTAAGAACGAAGACTTCGCATCATATGGACCTTAGAAGTTGTGGGAACTTTACTTTCTATCTCAGAAGAGGTCAGTTGGAGTCTGAATGTGGTAATTGCTGCTATGACTACAGGACTGAATATATGAATCACTGCTATAACTACAGGACAATCTATGAATCACTGCTATAACTACAGGACAATATATGAATCACTGCTATGACTACAGGACTGAATATATGAATCACTGCTATGACTACCGACGACAGGACTTTACCAGGGTTCTGAAAAAGTACAGTATTTACTTTAGCGGTATGCATTTAGCCTTGGCTGGAAATATCAGCCAATTTAATTTTGACTTGCAACATAATTTAATTTTTGTTTTGTTGAACAATTTAGATATTCTTTCAAGTGTGTCCTTGATAACATGGGCGATTTAAATCTAGCAAAAAAAGACAAATAAAAGAAAAGGAAAAAAAATTGCCTTTATAAATTTATTACTTCATAAAGTTGGCTTTCTCACACTTCATGTAACACGCTGCTGACTTTCATTAAAACTAGTATTGTATTAGAAAAAACAACAACTCCCTACCTGGTTTTTATTGTATGACGATCTATGTCAGTAGTTGTATTGCTCATGATGCGATTTTGAAATTGAGGCATATCACTAAACATGAGGTTCCGCTAGTGCCCACGGAAGCCTCGGTCAGTAGTTAAGACGCATGACGTGTTTGTCAGGAAAAAATAGAGGGTGGTGAATTGGCTGTCATACAGTTGGTTTTCAGTACAAAATGGGAATTATAACGTGTTAATATTTAACTTCACCTGTATAGCATAAAACCTAATTATGCACCCTGAAGAGGGAAACATTGAATTCTGAATCGGAAATGTTTTATTGCAAATTGATGAAAGATTCCAGGATAATTTTTTTTTTGTGTTATCCCAATGGGAACAAGCCATCAAAAATATTAAATGACTATGATACTATAAATAAATTGAATAGTATTTTCATATACCGTATATGGCAATAGAATTTTTATCATAAATTTTATTTTATCTTTTCAGCGATCACGGTTTTAATAATACTGTACTGTACGAGAATGTTAATATAAATTTAGTTGTGAGCCATTTTAAAAAGTGTGAAGCATTAGCAACATCTATATTTTAACAGTACTGATAAATTATGTATACCACAAATTTATCAATGAAATTAAGATTTAGAACAATATTTTAAATTATGATTTACAGATGTTTGCTGGTCCCCTTGATGAATTTTTTTTTTATTATATATTTAAATGCAAAAGCCACAGTATTATTTTTTTTTTAGGAATTTTTAGCTTCATTACAAAAATAATAATTCCTTAGATAATTGCTAATATTAATGCTGTAAAAACATGATAAAAGAGTGTAGGTTAGACGTCATATAAACAAATTATGTATAATTATGTTTTTTGCCTCTGGTTTAAATGATGCTGACCATGGCATAGTAAGTTCTATTTGTCATAACTAATACAGGCTATTGTGCTATTAAGACTAACTCTCACAAATAAGTAAGGGGAACAAGGTTCTAACAAGTATTGGGATGTTAGTTTTGTTAGATGAAGCTACGTGACTACTGTACTTCTCTTTCCTACCTTGGCATATAGTATGCTGATCTGTAAGAAGCCCATTGTCAGTTTAATGGGGATAAACACTAAGCTTCCTGCTTTTGTATATTAAAGTAACTACTGTATTGAAAAGAGCTGCTGAGCCACATTTAAACATTCTTGTATTAATAATGATCTGGTGTATCACTGCCTATTGTTGACATCTTTAAGAGATGTCATGTTAGAATGGTGTGTGTTATGCTTTCTACTCTACAGCCAAAGGTTTGATTCTGACCGCTGGCCAGGATTTGATATTGTTATAGTCACTCATCAGCCAAGGTTTGCTTGTTGCTATTATTATATTATTATTATTATTATTATTATTATTATTATTATTATTATAATAATTATATATTATCTTTCAGAAAAATGCTACCTCATGTTTGTGAAACAACATATTATCAGTATTCACCATGAGAAGTTATGGAAAATTATTTTAGGATAACTTAGAGACTCGGTAAATGTATTAATCAGTAATGATTGAATTGTGTATTTGAATGCAACAATACTAGTAGGTGACATTACTGGATGATGGACAGAATTCTGCTGCCTTAGACACTAGGGAGATTTTTCTTATTTCAAGATTTTTCCTAACTACTGTATGGGAAAAGCTATACAGCTGACAATTCAGCATCATTTGACAGCAAGGACTTGAGAATTGAAGATAAGAATCTCCAATTTAAATTTGATAATTTTGCATTGGTAGTAAACTCCTACTATTTGATATGATTTATATTGTTGCTGTGGAAGAGATATATGTGATCCTTGGGTACAAAGAGCATTTATGTTGATTACCAGATTAATTTGTATTGCTATTAATGTGCATTGTTTCCAACATTGACTTATTCGAAGCATTACTAACTTGTTAATAAATTATGCTTGTTATATTGACTCTTGCATTTTTCTAATTTTATTTTATTTTATTGTACCTCAGGAATAATGGATTTTATTCGTCACCACAGCTCGTTTTTACGTGATAGGATGTATATACTGTAGTTAATGTATTAGATATTCAGTAGGAATAGATGTATGTAGGTTCCAAGATGCTTATAAGGTCTTAAATGAACCTACAGAACATGTGTATACTCCTTTCCATTATAAATTTTTTTAATGTATTGTTGTTTTTTGTGAAACGGTACACAATTTGGACTAACATTATCTACTGGTGAATTTGAGACGACTTTTATTTTGATCAGTTTTCCGCAAGAAATGTCCTCGGTGAAAGCTTTAACAATGATGAAAGCTTAATGGAATAATTGCTAAGGCTGCCAGTACTTAACTATTCATTGTTTTCTTGTCCAGTTTCAGTTTTTTCATTTTTTATTTTTAGAATTTAAAACTTCATCCCAAAGATTAAAAAAAAATAATAATTCTTAAATGTTTTAATCTCATTTATGTAAATGTTCTAGTTACACTCTTGTCTTCCGTCCTCTAGGTGTTCCCATTAATGCCACAATTATGTAAATATAACCTGCAGTAATGTTTTCACTCATGTTGCACAGTTGTGAGTGTATGGGGTTGGTGGGATGTTAGGTAGGTGTCTGTATGTGTGTGTGTGTGTGTGTGTGCGTGTGCGTGTGGGTGTGCGCGCGCCCTGTACGTAGGTGTATTTGTTAGGATTGGAGCCCCACTTGGCATCGAACCAGTTATGTTATTCAGAGCTAGGTTTTACCTGGACATGATTTGTGGGTGGTTAAATTGGTGTGCTTGTGCGCACACACGTTTTAATTTTTTGTGTGTTTTCGTATATGTACATTCTTTTGTATTCTTTTATGCCTGTGTGTGTATGTATGCACTTGTATGATGATTTGCATATTTGTGCAAAATGAACCTTTGAACATTTATGCTTACCTATTCATACGTTATAATTTGCTTTCTTTATCAGTTTTGCTCATTTGGAACTGAGCAGTAATTGAAGACTATAATGATGTGGTTTCTGAATGTCAAGCGCCTATCTACTTAGAGCAGAACAAAAACACAAAATATACTTATTTTTGGGATTGCATTTTCATAATGTCTTTACATATACAGTATAAAGGAAATTAATAGATGTTCACTAAATATTTCTGTAACATTTTGTGAACTGTTTTAATTGTTGTGACTGTATCCTATTAGTCTTTACTACATGTTTTGCTTTTATTTCCTTGTGTGTGATTTTTATTGCATTGTTATAGAATGAAATAAGTGCGTTTCAAGAGGACGATGTCAAGTCCTCTAATATTATTTCTTCAGTAGTGTTGTAGGGAAAAAAGGGTGTATAATATTGATATTGTTTTCTTATTCTTTTATAGAAAAGTTTCTATGGTGAAGCTGAGCTATTGATTTTTTTTTTTTTTAAATTTTGCTATTATGTCCAAATGCAAAGTATATCTGAAAATCTACTAACATGTAAATAATTTGTTCATTAAAGTATGATAAGGATATAATTAATAATCTTCATTTATACTTTTTCTATTGATTACAGTGTCCGAGACATGGATCCAGAGAGACTTAGTTTGTACCACTTGATTATATATGTTTAGGTAAATACAGTATTGTGAAAGTAAGCACTATGGCTGCTTTACCAGAATAAATCATTATTTTATTATTATTATTATTTTATTACTAGAAGCTTCAGCATACTCAGTATGTGATAGAAATATTCAATGTTCCTCAGATTTTGTAGTCCACTGCTGTCTTGTTGGCCTTTCAGGGTTTTTGCAATGAACAGCAAAGCATTTCTGGAACTGTGGTGCCCAGTGTGTGTTCTTCCTGGAACTGTGGTGCCCAGTGTGTGTTCTTCAACATAAAGCTATTTTTCAAGTTATTGCCATCTTATGTTGCCTCGGTTTTCCATAACTCTGGAGTTTTTCCAAAAATATTTATTTATCATTTCTTCTAGGAATGGGGAATGTAAAGTTCTTTGAACAAATTCAAGAAAATAATTTAAATAGGCCACTGTTTAACATTTTCAGATCATGTTGATGAATATAATGAAGATATATTGGATGAAGATAATCTGTAGAACTGATTTATCCTTGTGTACATTACGTGTTTAAAACATAAGTGTTAACGAATTTATATTATATTACTATGAATCAAAAATATAGGGTATGTTTGTGATAATTAAAAACCTAATTGTAAATTTTTTTATGCTGTTCAAAATATTATTCAAAAGAATTAATCTTCTCTATGTTTTTTTCTCTTATTTTTACCATCTACTCACATCTAAGGTTCACCGACCTTGGTGTTATGGTCATTTCTTGTCTGATAATGGGTCTCTCTACCATAATATGTATAAGTGGGTTGCATTGTATTGAATCTCGATAGAAGTTACATACTGGTAGTTTACAGATATTATTTATTTATTTTGGAAGTACTGTGTTAAGTTCAAGGTTGTAGCTTAAAAACTTAACCTTTTCTCATTAGTGTACTTATGATGGATATTCTTGAGACTATTGAAGTTACCAGCGAGTTATATTGTCTTCTGAGTGGCAACCTTTATGATTGGCTTTAAAATGAAAGTATTTACCATGTATTTATTGTTTCATTGTGAACTGAGCCTTATTCATATGTGGCTTTAATTTTTTTATTTTCAACTTGACTTTTATATTGTAATGTATATTGGTTATAACCATTATACAGTAATGTATTCTGGGTATTCACTAGACTTAACTTTAACTAGTTTAAATGTAGTTAATTTGCATTAGTACATGTACAGGACTTGTCTGATTTCTGGTGATTTGGTTCCTAATTACTCCCAATTTTTGTCAGTTCTGTCAAATTTTTTGTTAACTTTGAATACAATCACATGATAAATTTTTAATTTCCAAAGCATGTTTGTTTTCTTTATTTATTCAATCCCACAATCATTTCTTATTTTCCTATTGTTATACCCTTTATTTTTCTAAGTACAGTATATCATGTCGGGTGAAGCAGAAATCGGTCCGCAAGTGTAGAAGGAGAGTTTGGTGTGACGATTTCACGAGTTGTGGGAATGTACATTGTTGTCAGCTTTATTCATTTCCAGGCTTGGCACTTTCTTTTGATAATTTTAATTAATTTCATTCTCATATTGACATCTTGAATGATCTTTAGTACCTTCTAAATATCCCATGGTTCTATGTAGTCTTTACTGTTTGGTGCCTTCTTTCGATAATTACTTATTTATTATACTTGCTTAATTCTTCTCTAGTATGTATAGCAATATGCTCCCTGCTTATTATGAGTAAAGGGACACCAGGTCATGTAATACTGCAAGGTTTAGGTACCATCCATTGCCCTTCCTCTATATAATATAAATACCTATGCTGTTCTTGCCATGGCAGGATGGCAAGAACATGGCATCTTCTTGCCATGGCAGCCAATAATGTTACTTTAGTATAACCAGAAGAAAGCAATAGGGTAAAGATCTGGTTGGCTGAAATCACTATTTGTTTGCAAAGATGAATCTGCAGACTGAAATTTGAACATGAATCATTCAGGTAAAGAATGTACTGTATGTCACTGTTATTTAATCCAAGGAATAATTTTTCCTCAAAAGAGTTAAAAATGCAACATTGATATAAAAAACAAATATTTGCAGGCAGTCCCTCTACTATGAATGGGATATGTTATGAAAGTGTGTTCTCAAAGCATTTACACAGAATGCGTAGAACGAGATTTCCCATGGTCACAGTGTTATAAATGGGGGAAGGGTTTCTGGACCACCAAAAATAATCACAAAAGCATTAAATTTTGACCTGTAATATAAAAAAACAGCATATTATTCACCTTGAATGATTGAGTTGTCCTGCTTGTCAAGGTTGGCTGTTTTTTGTTTATTTTTGAGGATTGAAGAGTAGTTGCTAACGGTGGTGATGTGCGAGCAGTGACTGGCAATGCGGCATTTTCAGTATTGCTATCTGCGGTATAAACCTAACATGTACTGTGTGTATAACCTGATTTCATGTCCCCCCAACACAATGAATTATTTATTAATTACGTATAGGCAGGTATTCACAGAACTGCCTGTATGCAGAAAAAGCTTTGTTCTGTGGCCAATTCTTATTCACAATTATGATACAGATCAGATGTGACTAAAGCATTCATTTACTGATGGGAAGTGGGGGATTTCCCCACTTATATCTTACATTTTTTGTATTGGCATCTTGGGTAAAATAGTAATGCCTTTTTATATTTGTGACTTGAATGGCATTATATTGTACAATATGGCTATTCTGGCTGTTCACCTCTGCAATTTAGCCTTTGGAAAATTATTGGATTACTCACCATAACTGGATATTTCCAAGGCTTTGTCAGAGTATGGGCACAAATCTAAACATTGAGCTTCCATCATTCAAATGATGGAAGCTTTCTACCTTTTCTCTGCACTTCCAGCTTTTCTGGTGGGTCTGTCACTGCTGTTGTAGATGGATCAATTGTGCCTCATTCTTGTGCAAATGATGAGTTACAGTAACATGGCTGTAGATTAGACACCCAACCCACAGCTCTGAAAGGGAAGAATTGAGAATGTTTAGTCCATCCTGGATCATTATCGAGTTGAGTAATGGAAGATACTGTAATCCAAGACAGACTGAAATGTCGTCAATCATTTTCAGATTTGTGGGATAGGTGTCTATGCCTCTTGTTAATCTGTTGTGTATCACAAGACTGTTTTGTTGTATACTTATTTGTATTATTCATCAATGATCTTCACAGTACATCAACTGCTCTCCATTATTAAGCTAATGACCTCGCCTCATACACTTCCTCACATTTTACATACAGTCCTTCATTTATGACCCCTCACTGAATATCTCTCATTAGAGTTTAGTTCTCTTATGTCTGATCATAATTCTATTTTCCTTTGATGTACTCTGAAGTTAGTCAAATGTCATTTAAATAAAGCAAAAGGTTTGCCATTTACTGTGTAGTAAAGCAAGTTCAGTATCTGGGAGTTGTTAGAATGCTGGATCAAGTCACCACATTGCTCCAAAGGATTTTCTCATTGAGGCATCATGCCATTGTGATTTCTTTGTGTTCTGATATTAAAGGACACTTGGGCACTTACTAGCTCTATTTCAAATATGCATATCTCAAACCTCAGTTCTCCAGCAATATTCTGGCCATCACAACCATTTCTCACCTGTCTTGGATATCTCGCATCTCAATGAATGCTATGGGGGCTTCCAAAAAAGTTGGGTGTCCTCTGAGGTTTATAGTGCATTTCCGTTTTCACTTCAGCATTAAAACATTTTATCTGGAGGAGCTTTTCCTCTACCAATATTCTTGTCCATAATTTTATCACATTACTGTACATTCTCAAACTATTACTGGTATTCACTAATTAAACCCCCCTTCACAAAGCTGTAAATTTTACACGATGATGTCCTACCCCCCCCCTCAACCCCTGTTGGAATAGGCGTCTTCCCCCCCCCCCCCTGCCGCCCCCCACACTCGCCATTTGCTGATCCTTTTCCTCCACACTTATCATTTGCTGAATCTTTCCTCTCACCCCTCCTTCCTAACCCCCATCACATGCTGAACTTTTCCTCCCACCCCGCATCTTGCCCATCACATATGAACCTTGGCATGATAAGGGCCAACTCCAAGGTCATAATACAAGTAAGAAATTTCTTTGACTGCTAAATCTGTGGAACACTTCCTGTTGAAACAAGAAATGATGCCAAGTTTAAAGACAAAAATTGAAACCTCTGAAATGGGGATGACACAAACTGCAACCTTCTCGACTCATTTTTAAGTCCAGATACGGTAGCAGTTGAGTAGATCGGTGTTGTACTGTGTTATTCCTTGTTAGTACATAGTCTATCCCCAGCTTAGAACCTTCTTTTGATAATTACGTATTAGTGCTTGTATATCGAGATAAATATTCCCGTACAACATTTATTTAATGCTTTATTATGGTTAGGTATTTAGGAAAGCATCATGTTGTAATTAGTCATAAATATATCATCCAAAACTGACCATTATGTGGGTGCTGCTGATCAAAATGAAAGGAGATCAATTATAGATAGCATCATTGAAATTTATGAATATTTTGATAAAAGTTCTACCTTTTTAATGAAGTTGAACTTGGTGAAAAAATGGCAAAAGTACATACAAAATCTTGCAGTATTATTCCTGAATAATTGCTTTAAAATAAAAATAACAGTACTGTATGTATAGAGTAGGTATTTACTATAATAAACAAAACTAAACAATTTGGAAAATTGAGCTATGGAAATACTGTACTGTATTTGGTCTGGATGTGCGGGAGTTTAGTGTAAACAAAGAGAGACGTGATTGTCCTAATTAAATAGGCATTATTGATTTTTTTTTTAACTTGGTAAATCAATAAGTGACTTTCTTCTTAAAAATCGAGACCTTTCTTAACTCATAATATGTTAAAACTGATGTGTATAAATGCCATCCATTTTTAACATTTAAGGATTTATTGTCTTGAATTGTATTATACTGTATTAACTGTATTAACCCTATTATTCTAATTTTATACCAGATGAACTATTAATAAAAATGCCACTCGGTTAACACAATAATATAGTTTTAGTTGCTGCTATTATATTATCTCAGCATAAAGTTTGACTTTATTACTATTTCACTATTCCTTTCATGTGTGTGTTAGGTGTGAGGTATACTCTTACGTGGTGGAAGTTCTTCATGTTTGTGTGCACATGCACCAAATGTTGAAGTATGGACCTCATTCCATTTTTATCTCCCAGTTAGATGAATTGTGATGTAGGTTTATTGTTGCATTATTAATTATACACAACATTGTTATGTTTACATGCAACACTTGATACATTTCCATGCCACACCGTTATATTTTATGCAGCAGTGTTACATTTATGTGCAACAGCGTCACTTATGTGCAGCAGCATCATTGTAACGTTGTCACATTTACATAAAACAATCACTGTCTGTGTTTTAAACAAGTGATGTAGACTTTTCTTAAACTTGTGAGTATTAGAGATCAGGAAGCTGTGACCAAAGCATTTGCTAGTACAGTATTGCCATTCTTTTGATAAGTAGGACATAGATGAAATCTGATCCACTATTCTGATCTGTGGAGTGTGTTTGACCTGCTGGAAAGCCTGAACAGCTGAACTATTGTTCCCTTAAAAGAAACTACCATACTTAATTATATTTTATAATTGTCTTTGTCTTAGGTGAAATAGGTGCTGGCTAATTTTAAAATTTGTACAGTATTAGTATTTAGTGTTAAGTACATATTGTACATAATTGTTTTGGGGTATCTGGTACATTTTGTTATGCATTCTAAATAGATGTTAAACATTTTAGAAGACATATTTGTATACAGATAACTGAAGGTCTGATGATTAACTATGAAGTTAATTGTTTTATGGTGATTTTTATCTCTGTCCACATTCAAATAACAACAAATTGTCAACTGGAAGTGGGCATTCAGTCTCATTGTAAATAATAATGGGAACACTTTCATAATACAGTACACTTTAAATTTATTCCTTAGTGATGTTTCTGTAATCTGAATACTGTACAAGTAGGTAGGGAATTTAATGCCAAGTACAGACCTGCCAACCATTAAAGTTTGAGTAAACCATTTCCTACTGGTCACGTATCCTGACTTAAGTATGTAGTGTCCTCCTTTCCAACAAATTTAAAAAATTATGTCAGTTAAAATTTATACTTTTAAGTCATTTCTTTAAATGACTAAGGGGGTAACAATTATCTTAACACTTCTTGATAAGCTGAGCATCTCTGATGCTTGCTTAGAATCTTGACTTAGATTTTGAACATTAGAATAGTTAAGCTGTAACACAACTGGTACAATAAGGCTAGTATGCAAGGACATAGAGCTAGACTTTACTAGCTTTACTTTACTTTACTACAGGTACTTCCCCGTAGTCACTGATAGGGACCTTTTAGACCTTAAAAAAGTAGACCTTTTAGAAAAAGTAGAAAAGTAGACCTTTTCTACTCTTCACCACCTTCCCAACCCTTCACCACTTTTTCTTTCACTTTCCCTTCATCACTGTATCCATCCTTAATACAGTACATATTGTCTTCAGTTTAAAAAAACTACACGAGACTAATAATCTTTGAATAAAAAATAATATGCTGGATGAATCTTAATGAGGATGGAGTCTGATATTTAGTGAGATTGGAAATTGGTATCATTTGCCATTTGATGCTCCCTGGCTTGGTGTCTTCTTTTGATAATTACTTGCTACTTGCCATTTCATGCAAAAGGGATGTATGAAAGTCAACCCCGACCTGCCTATGATCATCCCCAAACAACCACTAGTCATCCTTCAAAGCCTTGTTAGGTTACCCGAAAGCATCTGGCCTTGAACCTCAAACTGACAGACATTTTCTCTTTATACTATGTATATATATAGTATATAAATTATCAACCACACTCGTGGAAATAAACATTTAATTCATTGGGCACTAGGCGGCTTGAACTGTTGACCGCAAAGGCGTGAGGCCGAATCTCTGTACAGTACTATGAGACAGCATAAGAAAGATTTCAAAGGCAACCAACTGCTACCCAATATATATATATTATATATATATATATATTATATATACTGTATATATATATATATATATATATATATATATATATATATATATATATATATATATATATATATAATAATATAATATTATTATATATGCACTGGCTGCCTGTCCCCTGACAATGAATACAGTTATTATAATTGTTATTAATTTTACCATAATTTACACTGCATGTATTAAAAATGCTTGCATGCAGATGCTGTGTATAAGTACAGTAATTGACTAAGATATAAATACTTTTTACATAAAACACAATATTAGTACAACTACTATAATGCAGTTGCATAGTATTTGAAAAACTTTGGATTTATTTCATACTGTTTCATTATACAGTACTGCATGCATACGTGCAAATGGACTTGGAGCTAGAATGCATTTGAAACTGCATGATACTTTCTGTGATAATTTGATATAACAAGTACAGTACCGTAGTTAGTATTATCAGTATAGAATATTATGTGGCAAGATCAATGAAATTAAAAAAAATTGTGCTATGAGCTGCAATTTGTTTAGCACTAATGTAATTTTAATTTGTGTGTTTTTCAGAGGCATTCAATTATGACCTGTAGCAAAATGCTTTATTCATATTAGTTACTGATGCATTTAAGTTCAGCCTTATATGAAGGGAATTTTGTAATACTTCCCTTGATAATTCATGGTTATCCTGTTGGAATGGAGGTTTGTTTCTGGTGAAGTATCCAGAAAATCACACACCAAGAGCATTATTACTTACATTCTGTTTTCTTGCTACATTAGTCGCAACTGTAAGCTCTTGTGTTATACAACTGGATTTTGAGTGTCTCATATTAATGTAACTTAATATTCCATACTTATTTATTTTGTGTCCATTACAGCATCTTCACTATAAATGCAGAGTTAGTGCTGTTCTCCAACATATGTCTATCATTAGTTACTGTATATATTTGCATGTTTGGATTGCTGAGATACACTGACCATGCTTAAGTAATTTGTATATAATTCAATGTTTTGTCTTTTTGTTAATTCCCATGAATATTTCCTGTTCTTTGTATGAGAAATATAAATTGGAGTAAGAATATTACTTGAAAGTGAAAAGTGATGGACAGCGTGGCAAATAGATTATAAAGAAATGTCAGTGGTCTAAATATTATTATGATTTTGGAATACTTATTAAATTGAGATTATTGTGGCTTATGAAACTAACCATTCATGAAAAAAATTAACTGATGAGGTCATTTTAGCAGGTACATGTTGGATGTACTCCTCTCTCTCAGTGTCAGGTCAGCCACGTATGTGCATTTAATGTATACAAAGAGTATTATACATGCAATAATTATTCTTGGTCTATAACATTCCCTATTCTCTAGTCTTTCCATATTGTATGGTTTCTGTCTTAAATCTAGGAAGCCAAAATATATTTTAAAATGTACCCACCAATGTAATAGTGCCTATATGCAGAATATTCATTATTTTGATGTAATGTAGCAATGAATAGTTTGCCTTGCATAATGAATGTAAATGTGTCCTGTATTAAGATGAGTTTCGAGCTAAGCAAATAATTATTTGCTTATACAGTACATGGAAGAACAAAATGCCTTGTTTTGGTGTAAGGCTTTTGACATTCTTGAAGAAGCTCGTATAATGTGCGATGTATCTCCAATAGGAGGGTTGGATTATTCCTTGCAGAAAATAATTACTGTCCCTCCCAGTAGCATTCATACTGCATTAGAGTAAACATCAGCTAAGATGTGAATATTATGTCAATATAATAAACAATTCAAGACCTGTATTTACGTACCTATGTGTGGTTCTCAGCTCTGTACATCATCATCATTTCCTTTCTTTTCAGATGTGTACTTACCTAGTTGTGTGAGTTGAGTGTCTTGATTGTAATATAATATATATATGTTGAGTCTCAGTTTTGAGTATTGTTGGGATGAATTCAGTACCTACTCTGTTTATCCATTCTTTTGTTGGTTTCTGACAGTCTGTAATCTCACTTAACCAGTGAAGAATAGTATTACCAATGGTCAGGCTTTGATTACCTTACCCATTAGTAACTGTTAATTGCAAAATAAAAGGCAGAATTAATGTATACTACTCATCATGCAAACAGCAGCAAGGAATAAATATATTTTGTTTATGCTGAGAAGCAGTAATGACATTACTTTGCTAATGAGTACTGCAATATAAAATGTAATTCTTTGTAATGCTACTGCAGCTTATCTTATTCAGCAAAAGAATGCTATTCAAAGCATGTCAAACTAGCTTGATTCTCATACTGTGGTGAAATAAAAAATTTCATGCACTAAAGAAAGAGAGCAACCACATTAATTGCTAGCTCATTTACACGTGGGTCTATCCACTTCGACTGATCGCTACAGCAACAGTCTCGCTTCCTGTAGGTTGGCTTTTGAAGCACCTTCACTTTTATCTTCTTATTCAGTCCTCGTAGCTCTTCCCTTAGTCATATTGGCTTAGCACTTCCTCCTGATTATTACTTTTCCTTAACTCATTTAATTAATTGCTTAGATACTCCCTTATCCACTTGAGCACCTTACCTTTTACCCCTGCCTGTTGCTCCAACTTTTAAATGTGGTGTGCAGTATTGCAATACTGTTTCTTGTTATTTTTTTATTATTATATTTAGGATTGTTAAATGCTACAGATAAAGCTGTTAAAGAGCTTAGTAGCATTACATAGACTGATGCTGCACTAGTCATTATCGCAGACCCTCCGTACATCAGCAGTAATAATTATTTAGGAGGATAACTGTTTGGTGTCATAAGTAAATTACAACATTTGTGACTGTTGACACAAATGTTAAGTTTTAATTATATGTTTTATCTGGTACTTCCAAGCTGTGACCTTAGATGTAATATGTACTGTACTGATAATATTATTTCCTATATTATAGCCTAAAGTGCTTTCAATGTTCTTTCTTTGCTCCTGATAATTACGCTAATGGGATTTCTTTGTGCATGAGTAAGTTAGTAATTATCAAAAGAAAGCGAAAAGCCGGAGAAACTATTTAGTACCATCAAAATTGCAGGGTATTCAAATGGCGCTAAATATCACTAAGGATTCCATTAAGAGAACGAAGGCGCATAAGACAAGCAATATCAAAGGTATCGGATTCCCCAAGGATTCCATGGAGAGATAAATGACCGCGAGGGACAGTTGGGAAACAAGACGCACGCACGTCCTGATTGATGAAGATTAAGCCACCTCCAAGAGGTGGCACGGGCATGAATAGCCCGTAATCGCACGTCCTGGAAGTCGGAACATTTAACAAGGATATCCACGACCTTACATAAGGGGGACAATAAGGAGCAGATTGATTGATTGATAAGGATTAAGCCACCCAAGAGGTAGGACGGACATGAATAGCCTGTAAGAATAAGGAGCAAGGCGGCGCTCAGTTAATTAAGTAGTTCTCTAGTTTTCCAAAATCTCCACCTAACACAACCATGACATAAAGCATACAGCTGTCTGTGACAGTGTAATTGCCAAAATAGTGTTGAGATTTCGTTACTGCAGGTAAAATTATACGTATATGAATCTCCCAATAGTGAGCACTCCAATTGTAACCTCTGTGAACTACACTATATTAGTGAATGCCCAGTTATCAATGATTTTAGACAATTTTATGTAATACTTAAGAACTTTGCAACTATATATTGTTTCAGTCACGCGGGTAGTATAAAATTATATTTTATTCTACACAAAGTTTGGTAGTCTAGTCTACTAGGCTATAGTAAACTAGATACACATGCCAGTTTCTATTGTATTTTTGATTTCATATATGACCAACCATCCTGTATGTGGGGATAATAAGCAAACGTATGGCTAGCTCATGAAATATACTCTCTAATTATTCATACATAATAAGGTACCAACGTACTGATGTGTACCTATATGTAAGCTTGTAACAAATAAATAATGGGTCGAATATTTGGACGAGCAATATAAGTCTATGTACGTTTCAAATCTCATCAACAGTTGTAACTTCACGCCAAGCATAATTATCAAGTTAGGAATTTAAAACACGTCCGAGGTTGAATCGGGATCAGAGTGTGTGGGGGCAATTAAATCTAACTGTTCCAACACACATAATTAAAACAATCTTAAGTGAGGGCCTGAATAAAATACGTATAAAGTAATTAACATTTACTCATCCATCGATCATAGGGTAGTTATGAGGTCCATATTAAACTAATCAAATCATTCCCACAGAACACGATTGGCCATCAATATGAGTCCCCCATACCCGTGGCTACCTCCCACTACACCTATACCCTGCAAGGGGCAAAACATGCCCGAGTAGTGTTTAATCAACATAGAATCAACGTAAATGATGTTAATACTATATTGAGTAAACCGATCTTAAAC
Source organism: Procambarus clarkii (assembly GCF_040958095.1). NCBI lineage: Eukaryota > Metazoa > Arthropoda > Malacostraca > Decapoda > Cambaridae > Procambarus > Procambarus clarkii. The sequence goes on from NC_091172.1 coordinate 29,822,403, forward strand.
GTGATTTGCCCGCTTAATTATATATATTTTAGCAGCAAATCGGAATAAGAATCAATTTTAACCACAGGATGGCTAGTCATACAGAGACATGTGATAAGTTCGATTTTAACAAACTATTAACAATCCAACTTTCCTCATGAAGCAGGAAAAGTGAGGATACCCACGTGTTTGTGCCGGCGGGGAAGGGAAGGCCACTGTGCCAGCACACTGGGGTCTCGTCCCGCTCTAGAGCACTGCACAAGTTGCACAGTGAAGAAGCAAGTGTTTTTCTGTGTATGTCAACGAGACGTGATGTGGGTGAACATGTCATTAAATGTAGTGAATATTGTTCTTAAATCACTCGGATCTTTATTTAACTAAACTCTATGTTATATTTTATCAAATATATTTATATGTCAATATAAATAGTTGCATATAGTCCTGGGGACCATTCAGGCTTGTTCGCATATGTCAGTATATATGTATTCTGATAATTTTTGTGTATTTGTTGAATGTATATAATATCTAATATTCTGGAAATTATAAATTCATCGAGCTGGCGAAAATAGGCTATTCATTTCTGCGAACGATGTCATCTTACAAGAAATCAACTGTGGTTTAATTGCATTCGGTTGTTCTCAATCATGGTAAAGTGAGTATCGAGGAGACTTTCTTATTCCTACGTATTATATAGTATAGTACTGTCTGTCTGCTTGCTTCCCTATCAATGTCTCACGGGGCAATGAGCTCTAGCTCTTTATAATTATATCCGCCAACTAACCTTACTGTACTTGTTGTGTTACAATTTAATTATTTTGAAGTTTAAATTCCTTGTCGAATCTGACTTTAAAGTTGTGGATGGAGGTGGCTTCCACAACTTCTTCCTTCAGTGTATTCCACTTGTTTACCAGTTGTACAAGTATACATATTTATATTCCATCGTCTCATTTGCCTTTCCAGCTTCCGCCTGTCTTCAATTATCCTACAGTCTCTCATTTTGAAGAGGATGTCTTTGTCCACCTTGTTTATTTCTCTCAGAATTTTGCATGTTGTGATCATATCCCCCTCTGTTTCTTCTAACCTCTATGGTTGTGAAATTTAATTACATTATCCTATTTTCTTAGCATAATTAGCCGTCTTAGCTCTGGCATCAATCTTGTTGGAAACCTCTGTACTTGCTTCACAAGCTTTGGATTCCGTACTGGTGCTGCATATTCCAGTATTGGATAAAGAAATGTGTAGATTACCTTGAAGGAGTACTGATTTAGGTTTTAGATGATGTTCTTATGTTTGCCAATGTCCAATAGGCTACCGATGTTACCCTGTTTATGTGTGCCTCTGTGTTACTGTTGGAATTATATCCACTCCCAAATCTTCTTTCCAATTCCTGCAGTTGCCTTTTCCCTCATAGCGTACATGTCTTCTGGTCTTCTTTCTCCCTTTCCCGTCCTCATTACCTTACACCTGTTGGAACTGAATTCCAGCAACCATTTGTTTGCCCACTTCTGGAGTTTGTGAAGGTCCTCAAAATTTAAATTTAAAATTCAAATTTAAATGTTTATTTATGTAAAGTACATACATACAAGGGGTGATACAGATATTGATGAATTTATAGATAGAGCTAGTACATACAATGCCTCCTTCCTCTGCTACCTCCTTTGTTTTTGTACCTCCTTCTCTGTTTTTGTATTCCTCATCAACTTTACATCATCAGCAAACATTGACATGGCTGAAGTCACTTCCTAGGGTAAGTCTTTCACATAAATTAGGAACAGCAGCGGCCCCGGGACAAAGCTTTGTGGGACTCAACTTTTCACAGTCCTCCAGCTTGAAACCTTCTCTCTGACTGTGACTCTTGCTTTCTGTCCTTCAGGTGCTCTTTTTACCCCTTTAGTGTTTTCTTAGTTATTCCAACCTGCTTCTTCATCTCGAACATCAGCCTTTCATAAGACAGTGCCAAATTCTTATTGGCAATATAGGAACATAGTCTACCCATCTTTCTGATTTCCTGTTATATTTTAGTTGCCCCTGTCATAGAACTCAATCAAGTTTGTCAGGACACGACAAACTATGCTAAATCCATGGGTCACATGGTTGGTTCTCTTCAGATGATCCATCATTCTCAATCTGATTACTTTAACACTATTCAGGGAATACTTGTCATTGACACTGTATTTATTGTCTTCTGTCTGTCCTCTTTCCCACATCTTGCCCGAAACGCTGTGCGTATTACTGTCTTTAGGTATAGTATATACTAGCTCTATCTAGAAATATAACATTCTGTTTGTAATTCATTTTGCATGTATGTACTTTTACCTGAATAAACATTATTATTATTATTATTATTATTATTAATATTTTCTGAATTGTGTGTATTAACTATTTGCGTCTACAGAATTGAGTTATTATCTCTTGGACCCGCCTTTCTAACGAATCTATTTTTCCAGTATTATTATTTATTTATTTATTTATATACAAGAAGGTACATTGGGGGTTAAGAAAGTACATAGTAATGATGATGATTTTACATTCTTGTAATGTCACTAGCACGCATAGCGTTTCGGGCAAGTCCTTAATCTAACAGATAATTTTAAGTAGATATTTTCCAATAAAATTGACATAAAATGTTACAGGTGCATTGTAGGAAATTTTGACACAATCAACAAAGATTAGATTAGTACACAATAATAACAATACACAATTATGACAAGGATTACTAGGTACATTAGGGTAAAATTTCAGGGTTATCAATTGGTTCATTGTAGCACAATTTGAGGATCTCAACTATGGTATTTGTGCTTGGGGCTCTACTACCCAAAATCACTTACGTCCTCTAATTACTCAACACAAAGCTGCTATTAGGACAATATCCAACTCTGGCCCCAGGCATCACTCGGCACCCCTACTCAAATCTCTGAATATGTTAGACATTAAGTCACTGCACATTCTCTCATGTGTATTATACATATATAAAACGCTAAACTATAATGCCAATCCTGATCTCAAAAGCTTCATAGAAGGATGTAACAGAACCCATGAGCACCACACCAGAAATAAATACAGTTTTGATATTCCTAGAGTACGACTTAATCAAACTAGAAATGCTCTACAAATCAAGGGGCCCAGAATGTGGAATGACCTTCCCAACCATGTTAAAGACTGTACCTCTCTCAACCAGTTTAAGTTAAAAACGAAGCTATACCTAATAAATTCCCTGTAACCTACCTTACCCTTCTATTGTCAACCAATGTCTGTTTTTTTTTTTAAAGAGCGCTGTTTGTCGACATAATTGTATTTGTGCTGCTTTTTCATCTATGTTTTCATTTCTTGTTTTCATTCTACTCATTATGCTCAATTAGTACTAAGCTTGTCATTTAAGTTTATTATGCCCGAAACGCTTTGCGTAATAGTGGCTTTAGGCATTGTATGTACTAGCTCTACCTATAAGTCAACCATTCTTTGTAAAAAATTATTGTATGTATGTACCTTACCTAAATAAACATTTTATTTTATTTATTTTATTTTATTTTATCATTTCTAGGAATAGTACAGTAGAATATGCACTCAATATAACAACTATGATATCAGATGATAATCAAAGATTACATTGATAAAGTTATATGTCTTAGGTACATATATTGGGGGATTGGGTAGCACTAGATACAGTGCGAGTTAAAGCATTAGGTAGGAAACTATGAAAGTGACATTAGATACTTTTTGCTACCTAATATCTACTATACATATATTTCTAACACGCAGACATCCCCAGGAAGCAGCCCATAGCAGCTGTCTAACTCCCGGGTACCTATTTACTGCTTGGTGGATGAACAGGGGCATCTGGGTGAGAGAAACTCGGCCCACTTGTTTCCGTCTCCGCCGGGAATCGAACCCGGGCCATTGGACAACGAACAAATCCACAAGGGCCGTGATGAGGATTCGAACTTACGCCCGGGATGATCCTAGTAGATACTACGACCCCCAGCGCTATCCACTCAGCCGCGAGGCCTAGTGTACTCACCTAGTTGTGTTTGCGGGGGTTGAGCTCTGGCTCTTTGGTCCCGCCTCTCAACCGTCAATCAACAGGTGTACAGATTCCTGAGCCTATTGGGCTCTATCATATCTACACTTGAAACTGTGTATGGAGTCAGCCTCCACCACATCACTTCCTAATGCATTCCATTTGTCATTGTGTCATTTGGTGTGTGTGTGTGTGTGTGTGTGTGTGTGTGTGTGTGTGTGTGTGTGTGTGTGTGTGTGTGTGTGTGTGTGTGTGTGTGTGTGTGTGTGTGTGTGTGTACACATGTGGCGCTGAAGTGAATAAGACAGACATAAAACACCTGTTTTTTTCACAGGTGTATTGGTGTGAGTGTGGTGTGGTGGGCTGCTGTAGTGTCGAAAGTTTGCACAGCTGGGACGACGCTTCACCTGGACCCATTGGTACGTTGCTGTATGCTCGACACTCGTCGCCAAGAGTGGCAGGTGGCTAACAGGTGTTCCACGTGAAATATAGCTTCATCTAATGGGTACAGTTGCCAGGTGTTGAATTACATGGTCTCCACACCTACATCCCCTACAGTAATCTGAATTGTTGCATTTTGCTATATTTTTTAACATGTATCTTATATGGAATGTTTGTAACGAGGGTGTATGGTATTACTTGAGGTGGTGTAGGCTGCGGAAGAAGGCGTAGTTAAGGTGGTGGTGAAGTCGGCTTCCGGCGGCAGTGGTGATAGCCTCGTCCTGCAGATCCGCCTCCAAGACATGCTCAAGCTCGGCCTCACTCAGCAAGACGTGAGTATCACTCAATTCAATTCAATATTTATTCAGGTAAAGTACATACATACAATGTATGCTAGAGCTAGTACATACAATGCACCGACTCACCTTCTGTGGTTGATTGTTCAATAAACCCTTGAACTATATGTTTAACACATCTCTAACCCTGTCCATGGAGGACAGAAAAAAATGTATATATGTTGGTTAGCATTGTTATTGTGTGGCCACGTCTGTGGTAGTAAATAATAAAAAAAAAATGCCTAAAGCCACTATTACGCAAAGCGTTTCGGGCAGGAAAAACACTAAGACTAAAACTTAATACTAATTGAGATTAAAGTATAAATTGTGTTGAGAAAAAATAAGAAAAAAATTAAAAAAAGGGGGGGGGGAACATGGCAGAAAAAAAGCAAAAATACAATTTGGTCAACAAACAGCATTGTTTCAAGTAGTAGACATGGGTTGACATTTTGGGGGTGAGGTAGGTTACATGGAGTTAATAAGGTAGTACTTTGTTTTTATCTTAAACTGGTTGGGAGAGGTACAACCTTTAACATAATTGGGGAGGTCATTCCACATTCGAGGTCCCTTGATTTGTAAAGCATTTCTAGTTTGACTAAGTCGTACTATTGCAATATCAAATAGGTATTTGTTTCTGGTGTGGTGCTCATGGGATCTGTTACAACCTTCTAGGAAGCTTTTAAGGTCAGGATTGACATTACAGTTCAGTGTTTTATATATATATATATATATATATATATATATATATATATATATATATATATATATATATATATATATATATATAAAATACACATGAGAGGATGTGCAGTGACTTAATATCTAACATATTCAGAGATTTGAGTAAGGGTACCGAGTGATGTCTGGGGCCAGAGTTAGATATTGTCCCTAATAGCAGCTTTGTGTTGAGTAATTAGAGGACGTAAATGATTTTGGGTAGTAAAACCCCAAGCACAAATACCATAGTTGAGATATGGATAGATAAGAGAATAATAGCGTCACCAGGGCAGGGCGAGGTACATAATATCTGATCTTAGAAAGAATGTCAACCGTTTTTGAAACTTTTTTTTATATATTTAGAATGTGTCCCTGGAAATTCAGCTTGCGGTCAATGAGAACGCCAAGGAATTTGCCATCTACTTTGTTACAAATTTGGGTATTGTTAATCCTGAGATTTATTTGATTTGAGGATTTATTGCCAAACAGAATATAGAAAGTTTTGTCAATGTTAAGGGTGAGTTTGTTGGCAGTTAGCCAGTGATGGACTTTATTTAGCTCAGTATTCACTGTGACATTTAGAGCAAGGGGGTCAGGACTGGATTAAATGAAGGTCGTGTCGTCAGCAAATAGAATTGGTTTGAGATGTTGGGAGGCATTTGGAAGATCATTAATGTAGATGAGAAAGAGGAGAGGGCCAAGTATGCTCGACACGAGAGAGTGAGAGATAAAGATTGATTTGAGTCATTCTTAACTTATAATTACTATAGTTCAGTTGTTCGGTAAGCAAAACAAAACTTATAGACCTTAATTTTCCAAGTGGTTTCATAGTGAGTTAAGTTTTATGTTTCATGTATCATGAACAACTAACTAATGCGTTACTGAGGGTTCGATAACCTGTTTCATGTTTGTGGTGGCTCCCGCGGGCCGACAGCTGTAACTAGGATACAGGTGCCGGCGGCGCCAGCGCTGCATGGCTGCTTCAACCTGTCTTCTATTAATGCGCCAAAATGTTGAAATTTTGGCGTTTTTAACGAATTCCAAAGCATCACAATATTGATGGTTCCTATGAGTAATATACATCAGTGGATTATGGATTCCTAATCTTCTGGTTAAGAAAAACCACTTCACACTTGACGCATGTAAATTAGTGATTGGTTGCCAGGTGGGTTAACCTAAGATTCTGTGTTTGGCGGAGAAATGGTTACTCGACTTCAACACAGACAAGTGCAAAGTAATGAAAATTGAAGAGTCGCACGAAGATTCATTGAACAGTTCAAAATTAATTAGAAACAGTGACCTGAACGAGAAAATAAAAGAACCAAGGAGTCAACACAACCATTAGTCGAGAACCGTAAGACCATAAGAATTAGGTAGTCCTTAATTACCTAATTACCTAAGAATTAGGTAGTACGGGGCAATAGACCTTCTATAGATTCAACTATTCTTATGTTTACGTTCTTACGATAACATCATCTCTATAAACAAAACACCAACAAACATAATAATAGCATATACGAACAATCACACCAGAAATAAATATATCTTTGATATCCCCAACGCCAAACTAAATCTGTGCAAACACTCCATGCAAATGAAAGGACCCAGTCTATGGAACTCACTCCCTGATGAATTAACAAGTTCTCCAATCTATGCCTTATTCAAAAGTAAAAGCAAAAAGTACCTAATTTCATCCCCATAGTTTCCTACCTGGTGCTTCAAACTCACACTATATCTTGTACTACCCACTTCCCCAGTATTAGTACTTAAGACATATATATCTTCACCAGTGTAATCACCTGTCATTTTATATTGTAGTTATATGTTGATATAAAATTTTGCTACAATGTACCCTTTCATCTTACCTGATATGTTAGATTAAGGACCTGCCCAAAATGCTATGCGTGTTAGCGGCTTTGCAAAGAATATAAAAATACCAAGCTTATGTAATCTCACCAACACATTGTACCGTTTTGTAATTAAAATTAATAATAATGATATTATTATTATTATTATTATTATTATTATTATTATTATTATTATTATTATTATTATTATTATTATTAGGGCAGGAGGACTTGAGAGCACCGCACACGGCATATGAGAGTCACTTCCTGCAGTTCGTAGCCTCACCACACACATACATACACCACACCCCTCCACACCTGAACAAATTTGAAGCCAATATAGAAAAAAGTAAAGTTTTATGTTGTAAATATTAACTCGAGGACCAGTTGAACTCCCCACTGATCATATTCAGTTACTGGCCAGAACCAACGATACTTAACATGGCTGACCGAGCGACTAGCTCATCATCCATAACGGTTTTTCTGTATCATTAATTTGTCCTCTAGTGTATTTAAGCTATTGCATATATTAATATGGCTTAATGTGGTGTTTGACGACGTGTTGCAGGTGGCTGGCGGGGAGGTGGTCGGGGGCAAACATGGACAACCTCTACAACTGAAGGTCGGGGAGCGCCTCTTCCCTCTGCCGGAGCCCGAGCAGGCGCCCTCTAGCGTCGTTGTCTTCCATTCAGACGAGAGCGAGGAGCCTTATCTCCTTGACCTGAAGGCTGTCGGCAACCTCACTCTCCAGTCATTCCGGGGTCAGGATGGCTAGGTTGAGTTGAGTTTGTTTATTATGAACCCTCATACTCATGCTGTGTTCGGTGGTGGTCCCTATACCCATGCTGTGGGTGGTGGTGGATCTCATATACTCATCTTGTGGGTTGTGATGGTCCCCATATTCACCCTGTGTGTGGTTGTGGTCTCCATACCCATCCCGTGTGTTATGGTGGTCCCTCTATTCATCCTGTGGGTGGTGGCAGACCCACACCCATCCTCTGTGTGGTAGTGATCCCCATATCCATGCTGTGGGCGGTGGTAGACTCCATTCCCATCCTGTTTGTGGGTGGTGGCAGACCACATACCATCCTGTAGGTGGTAGCAGACCACATACCCATCCTGTGGGTGATAACAGACCCCATACCCATCTTGTGGGTAGTGGCAGACCCCATACCCATCCTGTGGGTAGTGGCAGACCCCATAACCATCCTGTGGGTGGTGGCAGACACCATACCCATCCTGTGGGTAGTGGCAGACCCCATACCCATCCTGTGGGTAGTGGCAGACCCCATACCCATCCTGTGGGTAGTGGCAGACCCCATACCCATCCTGTGGATGGTGGCGACTCTGTAGTCATTATGTGGAAGGTGGCGGAATCCCACATCAATCATATGGTCGGCGTAGCAGAAGGGTTCCAATCACATAATGATTTCAGGATAAGAGGAAGCGCTTATTTATATAAAACCATATATAGATAATTTCCATTTTGAAGATATTAAAAAGTAGCACAAGTTAGAAATATAGTTAAAAGTAGAGGTATGGTGATTTGCACGCAGTCACTAAACAAAAAAAAGTCTTAACTAGTAACGTATTTATAGCGATGCATTAAATGTCACTTGTGTTCCATATCTAGACAAGTGTACAGCAGTGACTAGTTATACACTAGTCAGTTTGACTAATGTCTATACTAGTCAAACTGAGCAATGTTGGGATTTGAGCCAGCGTTCTGTCAACACGAGGCCTATCTTTGCGGCTCGAATAGGAAACTTAAGTAATTAAATGAGCTAAAAGTTGAATTAGTTATACTCCTATATCTGTTCATGAGCTAATACGATAGTTGATGGTTATATAATGGAGCCATTTATTGATTACTTAGATATTATATATCGGAAGTCTGTATGTGACCCTTCCCCCCCCCCATGTACCCGAGAATGCTTATCTTTGAAGTTAATAATATATTGGGGCACTTAAATAATGAATTAGATCAAATTTAATGGAGAGCGTGTGCTTTTAAAGGCACTGGAAAGTCACTTAAAAACGTAGTCGTCCTTTTTTTGATAGTCCAGACCCTTATATCACCTTCCCACCCTTATAGTGCATGATGTCTCTCGTCTGTGTTAAGAGTCATGCACTGGCAATGTCTGTAGCCAAAGTGCCTCCGTCTTCACATGCACAGATACCAGTTGACTTAGGTTACAGTGGTAAATTCAAAATTTGTACAATATTTGACTTCCAAATCTATACAAAATTATACTTATCACAAGGTCGTACCTCCCACCAATTGTATTTTAATTGCACACAGAAATCACAATAGCGTGATGCATCAAGTGAACAAATTTATTTATTTATATACAAGAAGGTACATTGGGTTTGTAAGAATACATAGCATAGTATTTACAATCTTGTAAAGCCACTAGTACGCGCAGCGTTTCGGGCAGGACCTTAATCTAACAGATAATTTTAAGTAGGTATATTCTAGCTAGAATTAATAAAATGATAACAGATACATTGCAAGAAAAAATGAGATGAGGGAGATTAGTAAGTATATTAAATCTACAAATCTACAAGGGCCACGTCTGGGATGCTCTCGGACGCAGGTTCGAATCCTCGTCACGGCCCTTGTGGATTTGTATTTTAACTGTCTTAGTATAGAGTTACACTAAGATGTACAACGGACTGTATCTTGCAGAGGACCCGACGCTGGTGGGTGTCCCGCCTCCTAGCCTAGCCTGGTCCACGTCGCCGCCGTGCCATCTCCGTGACCTCCTTGTCAACGTCACACCTCGTCACGTCGTCGTCGCCATCAACAATAACACTGTTAGTTCCCTACTGTGATTTATAGTTCATATTTCCCCTCACCCACCATTACCGACTGACCCTGTCCTCACAATGCACAGCTATTTTTGACGCTATCGACGTGTGTGATATCAAAAGCACCTCAGTGTTGACGCTACTGTGTTCTCGATAACCTAATTGGGTTGTCTAGGTTTTACAATTTTGGTTAGGTCAAACCACTGTAAATTTGACGGCTGTTAAATCGTGAGAAAGGGCTAGGCTGGTGGCTTTAATCAATTTTCTCGTTGGTTTTAGGTGGGTAATTGGTTGTTGCTGTCAGCGCCAATTAGTTCATTATTCACCCCATATTCATCCTGTGAGCTGTAGTTTATTGTACTCCCAATATTATGTGAGTGGTAACGCATTATGCAGCCTATACTCATTCTGTTAGTGTCAACGGGAAAGTATTACAGAGAGCACACAAGGGCATAATCATACTCCAGTTGATGCTGACACTTATTGTATTGTTGCAATTTATGTGTACACTTGCTATATAACTATAACATTGTTGGTAACAGAACCACTAGCATAATACATTAATGTTAAGTCGTTTTGGAAACAATACCATCTGTTACAGCCTCACTTAACCAGTAACCGGGTTCTTTTCATTCAAACTATCGGGCCTTCAGTGCTCTTTCTTACCAGATCCAACCCTAAGTATTAGGTAAGTTATTAAGAACTGAGCAGTAATAGACAACACACACAGAGATCACAATAACGTGATGCATCAAATGAACAAATCCACAAGGGCCGTGACGAGGATTCGAACCTGCGTCCGGGAGCATCCCAGACACTGCCTTAATCGACTGAGCTACGACAGGGTAAAAGGGTAAAAGTGAGCTACGACAGGGTAATCTCCAACGATAAAAATAACCTTCCCCCCCCCCCTCGCTCCCTCCTTTACCCCAAAATTACCTGCACGTTCAAAATATTTGCTCATGATTAAGTGTTATTTGTTATTACTATGTTGAGTCAGGAAGACTCTATATAGTCTTACCAACTTGGTGTTTTCAACTGATAATTACTTACGTCTTAGTTGTTAAGTTTTGACTTATATCTTGCACTTAAATTCCCGGTTATGGACTTGTCACATATTTTCCCTTACTGCAGGTGTCGTCGGTGCAGGCGACGAAGAGGAACCTGGTGTTGGTACACGAGAAGAACGCGACGCAGGGGCCGGAGAAGGACCTGTGGCAGGGAGGGCTTCTCCTGCTGGTGGTCAACCCTCGCACCTGCCAAGTCACCCTCAGCCAGGTCTTCTACACCAGCGACTTTGGCGCCCAGCGAGAGTTGTCGTGGACGCTGAAGGCCGTCCAACGGGGAAGACTCGTCGTCATCGCCTCCTTGGTGAGCAGGGCGTCGCTCTTAGGTCCTATTAACTTCCCATTATAGTATATATACAAGTGGCTACTATAGCACCTACTAACTGAACAGTCTAGTACATATAATGTATCATTAATTTACACACAGAAATCATCAATAGCGTGATGTATCAAATGAACTAAATCCACAAGGGCCGTGACGAGGATCCGAACCTATGTCCGAGAGCAGTCGATTAAGGCAGCGTCTGGGATGCTCTCGGACGTAGGTTCGAATCCTCGTCACGGCCCTTGTGAATTTGTTTACCGTTAATTTGTTTCAGATATAAAGAACCTGAAACCTCTAAGAGATAAAATTCCTAGCTGCTAGGACTTACAAGCAAAACACATTCTGTCTGGTTTCCCATCGATGTGCTTCAGTTAGAAAATTCTCAAAACCATACATTCATGACGTTATATCTCTGCATTACTATGAAGTTAGTTCATATATCACAAGAAACCAAACTAGCAATGCTCACATGGCACTACAAGCTGATAAGAGTCATGCACTATGGCACTACAAGCTTCTATGTCATACACTATGACACTATACAAGCTAGTATGAGCCAGAGTCCTGCAACTCTGTAACTCCCTCCAAAGATCAGTGCAGCAGCATAGTGTTGTGTGTATAAGATTGATATCCATAACGTCTATAGACCAGGGCAGAAGCAATTTATGTGCCTAAGATTGATATCCATGATCTGTCTTCGTGCAGGCGATGAGTCACAATAACGTGGCTAAAGTATGTTGACCAGACCACACACTAGAAGGTGAAGGGACGACGACGTTTCGGTCCGTCCTGGACCATTCACAATCGACTTGAGAATGGTCCAGGACGGCCCGAAACGTCGTCGTCCCTTCACCTTCTAGTGTGTGGTCTGGTCAACAAACCTGTCTTCGTCTTTTACAGCAGCCAATTGACAGGACACAAAATAGTTGTGTAAGATGTCACAAGAAGGGGCAATGCAGATCAGACAGCGTTGTCTGACCATTCTTGCACAAGGCTCCTCGAGGGAGCTCGTGTAGCGAACGGGAATTTTTATATTAAAGTTTGATCTATGATGGTGATAATTTCTGATTATTGATTACGTTTATGTCTTGCAATAATAGTGGCTTTACCTGGCCGGGGAAGCACTAGAGCTAACCAGTTTCCCCTGTGATGATAGTTTAGACTCTACCCTTTACCCCCAGAGAGTCTAAGACTCCACCCTTCACCCCAGAGAGTCTAAGACTCCCCCATTCACCCTTGAAGTCTAATTTGATCCCGTCACATTAAGGAACTCTGTCCATCTCGTTAACTGATAATGAACATTACCTCGTCAGCACGACGGCTCGCTGCTGCTGGGGCCGGCCAGACAAGACCTCCACAACCTGGGGTCCGCCTGGGCGTCCCACTACCTCTACAGGGACTCGTGGGCGTGGGTGTTCATCATGGGCGGCATGAACCTGGCGGAAACCATCAGTCCTAACATAGGGAACTCGAGCGTGGCCGCTTCTCCTCTGCTGCTGCGGGTAGAGTTCCCTCCGTCACCACTTGAAGGACAGAGACTTGCAAAGAGAGGGAGAAAAAAGCCGGAAACCAGCAGGAAGGAAACCAGAGGAAAGGTTCGAGAAGACGGACAGAAAACGGGAGCTAGGGAGAGAGGAACAAAGGGACCAGAAGAACCAGAGGTACTCGTTAACGAAGCACCCGACAAAGGAAGGCTGGTGATGAGGGAGGACCTGACTGAGAACGGCAGGCCAGAGGAGAGGCTGAAGACAGAGAACATCACGGAGGAGGAGCAGGAGGAGGAGGGTGACGTCGACGAGGAAACTGGAGGAAGAATTAACGGGTAAGTCGATGGTTTTAACGAGAAACCTGTTCATAATAAGGAATTCGTAAGTATAATATATATAATCAAAAGTGGTTGCTTCACTTACCTGTTAAAAGTTGAGGAATGTAAGTCTAGTACATTCTCTGAGCACAAAGGCTTCATACATGTACGTGTACAAGAACACACACTCTAAACACACACACACACACACACACACACACGCGCACGCGCGCGCGCACACACACACACACACACACACACACACACACACACACACACACACACACACACACATACACACACACACACACACACCTAATAGTGTTGTAGATCGTTTTAATGAAACAAATGCTGTAACTCGTATAAAAAGTGCTGAGACTAACTCACCCTAACCCGTATAGGAAAACCCTTAATTCAGACCTTTAGTAATAAAGGTCAAAGCTCTTCAAAATCGATGATAAAATTACGACTGAACACAAAACGTATCAGATTCACAATCTGTACCTGCACTTCAACCTGTACTTGTTCACACTCAAACAACTGTACTTCCAACAACTGTACTCAAACAACTGTACTGTACAACGGTACAACTTGTACCGTTGGAAATGATCTCTTCTAAATTATCCCTCACTCCCTTCCCACCCAAGAAGCAAACTAAAGATCCGCTCAAGTACAACACTTTAGACCAGATTGATACTCTGCAAAGGGTCTGTCTGTCTGTCTGTCTGTCTGTCTCTCTTTCTCTCTCAAGCTATATACACTATATGCACTAGCATACACCACCATACTGGCTCTTTCGGAAGTGCTGTCGTGACAATAAGTGATGTCGCACATTATGTGTGGGAGAGTCCGTATGAACAACTAGCGAAGTCTTCCCTTCACACCCAACTATTTGTCATTCTCCTTGCTCTCTAATGTGTACATGTTTACAAAGTTTACACGTTCAATACAATTGATTCTTTATGATAATTAAGATAATTAGAGCTGGTATGTGAAGCAGGACACAGATACAATATAGTTATTAATTATAAGAGCAGAGTAAATTTTATTTTGCGCGAATGTCTGGTAGTACTGATGCGCTCGAAAAAATAATATGCCGATAAAAAGCCTCAGAAAATGATACACCATTAACTCCAACAAAATTTCATAAATCTTCGAGACTCGGGGAAATCTACACTAACTATTCCATCTATCATCATGCTACCATTCTTAATAGCCACACATATTGTTAATCACTCTCTCCGTAGACGACAACTGAGGGAGCAGCCAAGACAGATCACCGTTTAATTGAGTTAACCATCAAAGTCAAGCACGCAACGCCATATATTATGTTGCAACCCATTCTCGCACTTGCTTATAGTCAATATTTGGCTTATGAATAAGCGCATATGTGACGTACTAATTTATTGTGAATATTTGAGGTTACATTGAAAAGCTGAATAGAAAACACCAACCTAACCTAACCTTCTTAGTATGTTAAAATATTACAATTAGTACTGAACCGATACCTCTATTGATATTACAGTTTTATAAAAGTAATTAAACAAAACTAAAATATTTAAATAACCTTAACCTTAAATAACACCTAACCTAACCTTATAAGCCAAATAGTGACTATAAGCAGTAAGTCATATATGTACTGTCTTGTGCGAGAGCGGGTTGATAAAACTTGCGTTTGTGTGCTGCTTAGTAATCTAATCCTTTGTCTGTCAAATAGCCTATTCTACTTTATCCCTTTGAGATGTATTTTCTTGTCTCAATAAACGCACTTGAACTTGAACCAGATTAATATTTTTTCAGGACAAAGCGAGAGGTGATATTCATGTCTTGTTTTGCTATGGTTATATGCAGGGTGGAGAGGGTGTGCGGGCGGCGGGCGGCGCACCACCCGGCGAAAGGCGGCCTGGAGAGCGTTCTGTGACACTCATGACGGCTATGGTAACCTGTGTGGCTGTGAGGATCCCCTCGCACTCATCAGACACCCTCACCACGCCCGCACGGTCAGTTTCGTGTGCATTCAACGCGCGCGCACACACACACACACACACACACACACACACACACACACACACACACTAAAATAAACAAACGCACACAAAGAGCCGAAGCGCAACCTCGCAAGCACAACTCTATTTGCCAATTCTATTTGCTGATGACACAACCTTAATTTTCTCCAGTCCTGACCCTCTTGCTCTAAATGTCACAGTGAATACTGAACTAAATAAAGTCCATCTTTGGCTAACTGCTAACAAACTCACCCTTAACATTGACAAAACTTTCTATATTTTGTTTGGCAATAAATCCTCAAATCAAATTAATCTAAGAATAAACAATATCCAAATTAGTAACTAAGTAGATGGCAAATTCCTTGGTGTTCTCATCGATAACAAGCTGAATTTCTAGGGACACATTTTAAATATACCAAAAAACGTTTCTAAAACTGTCGGCATTCTTTTAAGATCAGATACTATGTACCTCCGCCCTGCCCTGGTGACGCTCTATTACTCTCTCATCTATCCCTATCTCAACTATGGTATTTGAGCTTGGGGTTCTACTACAGAAAATCATTTACGTCCTCTAATTACTCAACACAAAGCTGCTATTAGAACAATATCTTGACAGTGCTGTCTCTGGCCTGAGACAGCACTCGGTACCCTTACTCAAATCTCTTGAATATGTTAAATATTAAGTCACTGCACATCCTCTCATGTGTACTCTATATATTTAAAACTCTGAACTACAATGTCAATCCTGACCTTAAAAGCTTCCTAGAAGGTTGTAACAGAACCCATGGGCATCACACCAGAAACAAATACCTATTTGATATTCCAAGAGTACGACTTAACCAAACTAGAAATGCTCTACAAATCAAGGGACCCAGAATGTGGAATGACCTTCCCAATCATGTCAAAGGCTGTACCTCTCTCAACCAGTTTAAGAGTAAAACTAAGTACTACCTTATTAACTCCATGTAACCTACCTTACCCCTAAATGTCAACCCATGTCTTGATATTTTAAACAATGCTGTTTGTTGACCAACTTGTATAATTGCTATTTTCTGCCATGTTCCTCCCCTTTTTCTTTTTGTTTATTCCTTTTTTTTAACACAATTTATACTTTATTCCCAATTACTATTAAATTTTAGTCGAAGTGTTTTTTTCCCCACCTTGCCCGGAACGATATGTGTATTAGTGGCTTTAGGTATTGTATGTACTACCTCTATCTTTAAATCCAACAATATGTTTGTAACTCTGCATCTATGTATGTACTTTTCCTGAATAAAAAAATTAATTTAATTTAATAATAGGTGAGTAAACACACACACACACACACACATACATTACAGTTGAGAGGCGGGACCAAAAAGCCAAAGCTCAACCCCCGCAAGCACAAATAGATTAGTACACTAAGCCACGTATGCACATGTATACGAGGCTGAGCCCAGGCAATGGAGGAATTTGAAATTACCAGAGATAAGATACAACAGTATCTACTGGAACTGAATGTGACCAAGGTTGTTGGACCAGACACTCTCCAGACAGTGGCTCATTTGAGAACCTGTCACATGTTCCTCCCTCCCACAGTTGTTCCAGTTCAAAATCCAACTGGACTTTGAACTGAAGTAATTTGTTGGCACTTAAGGCTTCTGTGGATATGCGGCTTTTTGCCGGTATAGAAAGTGTGGAATAATGAGGGTATTGCTATCCTATTTCAGGTCCACTGGAGAGAGGATATCCCCATCATTATTATAGCTGGAAATAGGACCCGTTATCTCTACAGGTGAGGCAAGACCTGGTATCTCTATAGGTGAGGTAAGACCTGTTATCTCTATTGGTGAGGCAAGACCTGCTATCTCTACAGGTGAGGCAAGACCTGCTATCACTACAGGTGAGGCAAGACCTGCTATCACTACAGGTGAGGCAAGACCTGCTATCACTACAGGTGAGGCAAGACCTGCTATCTCTACAGGTGTGGCAGGACCCACTATCTCTACTACAGGTGAGTGAACATTAATTATAGCTTTACAAACGAGACAATACAGGTAAGGATTCGTTACCTGTGTTCAAGCTTCTTTACCTCCATAGGTGAGACAGGAGTCTTTATCTCTCACAGTGCACCATGACTGCTATCTCTCCAGGTGAGGTAGGACCCATTATCTCTACAGGTGAGAAATATTGACATCACCCCGTCCTCATATAAACCTGTTTACACTTCTATATTTTACCTCTCGCTCCGCTCTGTTTAGATAGTACTTTTTGGGACTAGGACTTTTAGATAGTACTTTTTGGGACTTTTAGATAGTACTTTTTGGGACTTTTAGATAGTACTTTTTGGGACTTTTAGATAGTACTTTTGGGACTTTTAGATAGTACTTTTTGGGACTTTTAGATAGTACTTTTTGGGACGTAACGGGACTTTGCTGCAGTACTGTGGGAGTTCATTCATGCGGGAGAAAATATCAATGAAATAACTATACGGAACAAACTACTTGGCGTTGGAAATTCTTTCAATAAGAGCACCAGAACATCTAATTCAACGTTCAAGTGACGTTATCAACGCTGATTCAACGCTTCTCTTGGATACTAGGCCCATTAGGGCTTTATTCACTGACCAACTAGCAGGTATACTCTTAATGCCTGAATATATTCGAAGAATGAAGTAAACTCTCAATGTATATATACACCTGTAACTGGGATATACACAGCTAGGTGTACATGGCATCTTAAACACTCCACCTATAGTTCCTGAAGGCGATGCTCTCGCTCCGAACAACATTTGAACCACAGAGGAGTAATACAAGGCCTCAACGGGTGATTACTGATCAACCAGGAGCAAGTATACTTTATCCTAGAACATAATATAGAATAAAATATACTATCAATATACTGGGTACACCGACATGGTCAGTAAACCTCTCTGTGAGCATGATATCTGATTTTGTTGGTATACATCAGCTGATATAAAACATACATGTGACTGGTCAGTTGTCCAGCAGACCCGTGATTGGCTAAACGATGAGCTGAAAAAATGCTACCTTGGTTCTGGTCAAACGAGAAGTAGTAGTGACTTCTAACGACCCGCAGGTGACCCACGCCAGAATCCCAATTAACTCCGCGCGAATACCTGTCTGAATTTGACATTTGGGATGTTCGTACAGAGTTTTTTTTTAAGAACTTTTGTGACTGCCATTTGAAATACATGACGCTCGTTGAGAATTATGCTGTGACACGTTCCTGTAGCCTGTGACTAGCCTGCGGTCGCTGCAGGTTGCTGGAGAGTGTCGGACAGCAGGCGGACCTCCGGAGCCGGCTGGTGTTGGTGGTGACGGATGGTGTGGTGGAGGGCGTCCTGCGTCTGGCGCGCGTTCTCGCTCTCAACGTCCTCATCCACAGGTAACTCGTGTTTCTCTAGCAATATATCACCGTCATCATTATCACTGTGATTACCGTCTCCATCAAACAATCATCATTATCAGTGTCATTAGCAGCAGCATCTTCATCCATCAACAAGTGTTGGAGGGGATGGGTAACCCTGACAGAACACGGGCAGTATTTTACCCGCTGTTCCGATGACGTGGTAGAGGAGCACGTGTTCGGAGGTAGAGGAACACAGTCGACTTGAGAATGGTCCAGGACGGGCCGAAACGTCGTCGTCCCTTCACCTTCTAGTGTGTGGTCTGGTCAACACGTATTCCAATGTTAATGTGACCACCTCGTCTCCTACCATCTCTTTTTTATCCACTTTCTAGCTTCCTTCTTCCTTCTTTTTTTCATTCTTCACTTTCACCGTCTCCGCTTCACCGAAGCTCTTTCTTTCAGCTCTACCACCTGTTACCCATTTTTATCCTCATTTTCCTGTTTATTCTTTCTACCTTCGTTCCCTCTTACACCCACATTCCCCATTCACAGGCCGGAAGGAACAGGAGCAACTCGCGTGTCCCGCAATCTGCGCTTCGCCTTCTTCAACGCCCTCAGGCTCTTCCCTCGAGCCGACAAGTTCATCGTTGTTGAGGACGACCTTGTCCTCTCGCCAGATTTCTACTCGTAAGTCTCCCTTGTAATGCCGGGTTCTCTGAAGGACTAGCAGCACCAGGGACCCTAAGCTAGAGCCCGATGGAGGACTGTATACATGAAGTGGTTTGAATTACAAGCGGCTCACTGACAACCACGTTTTCTATGCGTGAAGCAGTTAGGTTAGATGGCTAGGTTAGGTTCGCACGTTTCAGTAGCTCTTATTTTGTCTGTCACAACTCGAGAGGACATACTGGTTGGTTATAGGGTTTATAAACTATGACTGTACACCTGAAAGTAGGTACAGTTGGCGGGTACAGCTGTACGCGGTAACTGTACAGTAGAAAATAGAATGAGGATGACAGATCTACCTCAGTATGTTCCCACAGTATACCATGCGGGGCATACTGTGAGATGGGGCTTTCTTAGCTAGCACTGGACACTATGTAACCCTTTATATACTCCAGAGGCAGCTGCATAAATACACACATGTACCTAAATATGTTAACACAATAAAATAAACATTGCCTTACTGTAGCAGCTAGATGCAACTTCTGTTTCTAGTACTTATTAAGGATTCTCGTAGCCGGACAGGTGCTGTTAGTAATGCTTCTGGTAAGAGCGGATATTGTGTTATTCTCGTCAATATTATGGAACTGCTCTCGCTACAACGGGGGGGGTATTACCTGCTCTTCCTCATTCTTTGAACATTCTCCTCCTATCATTCTCTTTGTCATTCTTTCCCAACATTTCTGCTGTCCTTATGTCATTCCTTCTCCGTCCTTCCCCACCCCTCCATTCTTCTTTTCCTTGCTTGTTACGCCTTCTTCAGCGTCTCCTCCTCCTCCTCCATGCAGGTACATGCAGCAGACGGGCTGGGTGCTGGACAACGACCCAACTGTCTACTGCGTGTCGGCCTTCAACCACCTCTCCTACGCCCACACCGCCCACGACCCCGCCCGCCTCTACCGCGTCCAGAGCTTCCCGTCCTACGGCTGGATGGTGAACCAGGACACCCTCGCCTACATCCTGCCCAAGTGGCTGCCCAGCAATGTTGTAAGTGTGTGTGTGTGTGTGTGTGTGTGTGTGTGTGTGTGTGTGTGTGTGTGTGTGTGTGTGTGTGTGTGTGTGTGTGTGTGTGTGTGTGTGTGTGTGTGTGAGTGTGTGTGTGTGTGTGTGTGTGTGTGTGTGTGTGTGTGTGTGTGTGTGTGTGTGTGTGTGTGTGTGTGTGTGTGTGTGTGTGTGTGTGTGTGTGTGTGTGTGTGTGTGTGTGTGTGTGTGTGTGTGTGTGTGTGTGTGTGTGTGTGTGTGTGTGTGTGTGTGTGTGTGTGTGTGTGTGTGTGTGTGTGTGTGTGAGTGTGTGTGTGTCCTCACCTAATTGTGCTTGCGGGGGGTTGAAGCACAATTAGGTGCTTCAACCTCTGGTGCTCTGGCTCTTTGGTCCCGCCTCTCAACCCTCAATCAACTGGTGTACAGGTTCCTGAGCCTATTGGGCTCTATCATATCTACACTTGAAACTGGTAACTGTGTGTGTGTGTGTGTGTGGTTAGCACAAATGTAATTTTTTTCATCTGGTTCATATACTTTCCGTTAGAGAAGAACTGAATTATGTATGTACTCCACAGGTATCTAATACATCAAATCAATGCATTCAGCAACTACATTAAATCAAGTAGCACGAACTGCATAACGAACAACACAATGTAGGAACATCCAATGTTGTCATTAAGCCACAGTTTACGGTGAGCGGAACTACTGTTTATACACGAGCACCTCCGAGCGCAGCCGAGGCTTACATAACTTTCCCTCCGGGCACAGACCCACGACTGGGACTACTTTCTGGAGTCGAGCATCATGAGGCGCGGCCGGGAGTGCCTTGTGCCCGACGTCAACCGAGCCTACCACGGCGGGGGCAGCGGTCTCCACCTCACCGTGTCCTGGTCCACCTGAGCGCGACTACCTCGCCCGACCCTTCAACCACCAGCCGAACATCACCGTTATGAACCTCACCGGGTCAGTGCCAGATTACTTCATTTATTATGTATCCTGTTAGCGTTACGGGGCTATTCATGCCCGTGCCACCTCTTAGGGTGGCTTAATCTATATCAGTCATCAGTCCTGTTAGCGGTAGTGTGCCTCGTATCCAGCCTGTGAGAGGTAATGAAAGAAGGATTTAGAGGCACGTAATGGGGCTCGATAGTCCCTGAACCCCAAAGGTGATGTAGCTGGGCAAGTTGTGACTCTGATAACAGGTCGGCGCTTCACGTACTTGAGTCAACTTTGTCGTGTGCAGCGACACTTACAGTGCACGATCACCACCTGCTTATAGCAGTGTACGTGTCTTGCTTACTGAACATGTACAACTTATATGCAGCTGTGATTATGTAAAGCTGAGTGTGTGTGTGTGTGAGGTTGAGAGAAGCAGTACCTCTTGTCCCATGTGAGGCAGTATCTATTGTCCCATGTGGGGCAGTACTTCTTGTCCCATGTGAGACAGTCAAAGATATCTTTGTCATCCTGCTCTGTACCCATTCAAGGGCATTTCTGGCCATTTCTATAGCACAGTGATCGAAATGAACTGGAATAATACAAATGAGACACAACAAAAGCGAGATAAAGCTGAGAAATAACTTTGCCTTCATGAAAGTTTCGACGTGTACAATGTGCTGTGTTGCAGACTGTTGCAGGAGCAATACGAGGCGGAGATGGTGACGCTGGCGAAGACTGCAGTTCCTCTTGATGTTAATGACCTTCTGGAGAACACCACGCTACTGACTCCAGTAAGATGAGAGAGAGAGAGAGAGAGAGAGAGAGAGAGAGAGAGAGAGAGAGAGAGAGAGAGAGAGAGAGAGAGAGAGAGAGAGAGAGAGAGAGAGAGAGAGAGAGAGAGAGAGAGAGGGAGGGGGGGAGAGAGAGAGAGAGAGAGAGAGAGAGAGAGAGAGAGAGAGAGAGAGAGAGAGAGAGAGAGAGAGAGAGAGAGAGAGAGAGAGAGAGAGAGAGAGAGAGAGAGGGAGGGAGGGGGGGGAGAGAGAGAGAGAGAGAGAGAGAGAGAGAGAGAGAGAGAGAGAGAGAGAGAGAGAGAGAGAGAGAGAGAGAGAGAGAGAGAGAGAGAGAGAGAGAGAGCGCGCGCGAGCGAGCGCTATCTACGAGCCTCTCCGCACCATTTTCTATACATATTATGACAGAGACTTAGCTGTAAACATGAAATATGTAACAAATGACAAGATAATCGGGTCGTGGAGGTGAGGGAGGTGGTGACTGAGCCTGCATCTGGCCCACAGGGAGGCGTCTATGTGGTGTACGTCGCTATGGATGACGCCAGCGACGTCTTGGCCTTCAGGGATGTGGGAGATGTGAGTCGACGCGTCTTGAACGACGCATTCATTGTCCATCTGTTGTTATTGCTGCTATTGTTATTATTATTAGTCTTTGTATTATTATTGTTATTTTCATTATTTTTATTGTATGTCTCTCTCTCTCTCTCTCTCTCTCTCTCTCTCTCTCTCTCTCTCTCTCTCTCTCTCTCTCTCTCTCTCTCTCTCTCTCTCTCTCTCTCTCTCGCTTGCTTGCTTTCACTTTCGTTCCCCCTTCCTCTAACTTTCACTCACTCTTCCATTCTATATCTCTCTTTTTCTCTCTATCTCTTCCATTCCATCTCACTCACTCACCTACTCTCCCCCTGGCGGCGAGTGAGAGCAGAAGCTGGGAGTGTGGAGCCGAGATGTGAGGGAGTCCCACCACCACACTTGGCGCCTCTACTACCACAACGCCACTCTTCTTGTTGTTGGTACTCCTGCGTCCCGGTACTCGTGAGTACTTCCACTCTTCTTCTTGTTGGTACCCCTGCGTCCCGGTACTCGTGGGTACCGGGATATTCGTGGGTATCCTTTGTATATTTCATGGGAATATATCTTCCAAGTACCAAGTATGAGCAGTTCTCTGGAGTATTACATATGAGTGTATATCAGTGCAAGTTTAGTTTACTCCAGACCTCATTGGCTCATATATATATATATATATATATATATATATATATATATATATATATATATATATATATATATATATATATATATATATATATATATATATATATATATATATATATATATATACATTGAGCTGTGTCAGACAGATTTTGTTGATTTTAAATGGTAAATTCTCACGAAGCTTCACAAACTCTATAACTCTGCCTTACAGACGCTACCGCCGGCGAGGTACTCCGGTGATGGGCGCCCCTGTGGGTGTCGAGGACGACTTGAGACTCCAGGAGACGTTGGCATGGGTAGGGACCCCTGTCTTCACCCACGCCGACCTCCCCTACCTGCCCCTAGGGGGGATCAGGGTCCCCCTTACCCACGTCAGCTTCACCAACAGGTCCCTTGGGGGGTTTAGGGTGCACGTGGCTGCTCCCCCTCTGCCCTCAACACCATCCTTATCTGCCTCATTGTCACCACAATCACTACAATCTCCTTCTTTGTCACCATCGCCGCCATCTCTCTCACTATCATCTTCCTTATCCTTACCACCATCTTCCTCTTCATTACCACCATTTTCGTCATCGTCACTATCATCTCCCTCACCATCACCACAATTTATCTCATCATCATCAACATCTCTCTCACCATCACCATCATTTACGCCATCACTGTTTACTTCACCATCAGCTTCATCACCTATCATTACTAAATCTAAAGATAAAAGGCTATAAATTTAAGCATAAGACACAAACAAATGAATATATTAGAGGTACCACCTCTGGTGCAATGCCAGATTCACGAAGCGGTTACGCAAGTACTTACGAACGTGTACATCTTTTCTCAATCTTTGGTGGCTTTGGTTACATTTATTAAACAGTTTACAAGCATGAAAACTTCGCAATCAACTGTTGTTATGGTTATAAACAGCCTCCTGGTGCTTCGGAGCTCATTAACTGTCTAATAATTGCAAACAAAGCCGCCAAATATTGAGATAAGATGCATGTACACGTTCGTAAGTACTTGCGTAACTGCTTCGTGAATCTGGCCGGAATAAAGAGATTCAGAGATCTTGTAGACTATCGCTGAACACTTGAGTATTTTCTTCTAGTTCCTCTACTTTTTATTGTTTTATACAACAGTTTTATAAATATTTAAATATTTATATAAAATGAATAAATATATAAATATTTATTCCATTTATTTTATTACATACATGGTGTTATTATTAACAGATGACACACATATATAACAATCACTTGTCGAGGACTTCATCTAGCTCTTGAAAGGTGTGCCCAAGATAAAATAAGTATTTCCTCTTTGGATCGTGACACTGAGGCGTTAGAACAGGAAACTGGCCACTCTTGAGTCACTAGTTTGCCTTTTAAGTTCCTTACCCACCTCTTTTAGGACCACCTAAAGTACAAATAATTTTACCATGCAGGGTGTCAGAGCCTACTGGCACGAACCTGTAACAACGTTCTAGGTCTCTGTACTCCGCCCCGCCTCCTTCAGCAGTACTGTCAGGTAGAGAGGTATCAGTCAATGACGACCTGTTTACCTTCCCTCCACGGCTGCAGGGTGACTCCATCTGGGCGTTTGTGGCTGTTGTCAGGCCTGCACAACTGGGGTTCCCTTTGTGCTGGAGATCCAGCTGTAGCCAAACTTCTCTAGGTGATGTCATTGACTGCTTCATGTCTGGCAGTCTCTCCCTGTGACCTGCGACAGGTGAGACCATGGCTGCCGTATTGGTCTGCCGACGCATAGCCCCAGATGTATATAAAATATTAATCTCTGTACTGCAGGTGGGAACGGCTTGTAAAGAGAAAAAATATTAGGTTATATCTTGATAGGAAAGTGATGATACACCGATTTTGCTATTACCAAACTGTTATATTTTATTTTTAAAATTATGATTGGCACTGTTATTGTTTTTGTTTCTTATGATCAGTTATGTTTATCTGTTTATTTGTTAATTTATAAACAAGTTGAGACCTCTATTCTTCTGTAATAACACTGAGCATTTATTAAATAAAATTTGGTCTCGTTATCCTTTTATTTATAAGATTTTTTGGGTTGTAACCTTCTCTCTGCATTTACAAGATGACTGAACTGCTGTAGCCTCGTTATCTCCGCAGTTACGAGATATGTCAATTGTTATAACGACCGTATATCTTGACTATTATTGATAACTGATTTGCTAAGTAATTTTTTCGTCGAGAATAATTATTTCATACTTGGATGGCAAATTGTTAAGTGTTACTTTCTTATCTGATACGATACACTTCTTCCCCCTTGTCTCTCATGATTCTCCCACTTACAGACCTGTGCAGTCTTGTCTCTCATTCTACTCCTGGGAAGGATATCTCTCTCTCTCTCTCTCTCTCTCTCTCTCTCTCTCTCTCTCTCTCTCTCTCTGGGATCATCTCATTCCCTGGTCATCCCTCTCCTTGGGGCCCCATCTATTAATAAAGCCATCCCTCTCCCTGGGATGATTCATTTCTAATCCATCTGTGATCCATCTCTGATACGAGCATATATTGACTTTGTATTCCATGCCAGAGGGTGAGAGGCACATCTGTGGCCCCTTATCTGTTGCTAATGATTATGTCGCGAACACACACATGCTACCTACACACACACACACACACACACACACACACACACACACACACACACACACACACACACACACACACACACACAAACACACACACACACACGTGAGGCCAGTCTTAGAGTATGCCGCCTCATCATGGAGTCACCATCTGAAGAAGCATATAAGGAAACTGGAAAAGGTTCAGATGTTTGCAACGAGACTTG
The DNA here is from genome assembly GCF_040958095.1 of Procambarus clarkii. Classification (NCBI taxonomy): domain Eukaryota; kingdom Metazoa; phylum Arthropoda; class Malacostraca; order Decapoda; family Cambaridae; genus Procambarus; species Procambarus clarkii. The sequence goes on from NC_091172.1 coordinate 29,848,558, forward strand.
TCCCAGAGTTACGAGGGATGGGGTATGAGGAGCGCCTGAAGGAACTGTGCCTTACGACACTAGAAAGAAGAAGGGAGAGGGGGGGGGGACATGATAGGAACGTATAAAATACTCAGGGGGATTGACAGAGTGGACGGAGACGAAATGTTCACACGGAATAGTAACAGAACGAGGGGACATGGGTGGAAGCTTGAAGCTCAGATGAGTCACAGAGATGTTAGGAAGTTTTCTTTTAGCGTGAGAGTAGTGGGAAAATGGAATGCACTTAAGGAACAGGTTGTGGAAGCAAATACTATTCATAATTTTAATACTAGATATAATAGGGAAATAGGACCATAGTCATTGCTGTAAACAACCGATGGCTCGAAAGGCGGGATCGAAAAGTCAATGCTCGATCGTGCAGACACAACTAGGTGAGTACACACACACACATATACACACAGGTGCTAGATGGAAACAAATTATTATGAGTCGGGGAAATATGCTTGTTCTCCGTGCAAATGGTATGCAAGTGCCTTGAACTAAAAAGCATAAACTTGAATTAGAAATTAGAAATTTGAACTAGGAGGCATAAGCCCTAACCACTGGTTAGGGCTTATGCTTAACCCTAGCCACTGATACAAATGGAAATACACACTGCCACGTGAATCCTGGAAGCAGGTGGTGGTAGTAGGTGTGAAGGATCCACCAGTGAACACCATGCCTGTCATGTGAGCTTCCAGCCTCCACCTGCATCCTCTTGGTTTCTTCAGGACAAGAGGACGCAAGTGGAAGCTCAAATGAGCCGAAGGGACTTAAGGAAGTTCTCATAACAACTTCCTCTAAAAGAGGAAGTTGTAGAAGCCACCTCCATCCACAACTTTAAGGCCCGATTCGACGATGAATTTGAAAGTCACAATAGCTAGGGCTGTAACCCAACAGTTACAAAGTTACAAAGAATTGCAACCGGAAGTTTGACTGACCTTATGGGGGGAATTGTGTAAAACCCTGGTTTGTGTCTCGGAGAGGCTGCAGGATCCGAGTAAGGTCAGTAGAACTTCGGGTTGCAATTCATTTACCATGTCGTAGCTCAGTCGATTAAGGCAGCGTCTGGAATCCTCTCGGACGTAGGTTCGAACCTTCGTCACGGCCCTTGTGGATTTGTTCTTTAGGTGAGTACACACACACACACACACACACACACACACACACACACACACACACACACACACACACAAACACATATGTGAAGCTGGCACGTGTGGTGTGGTTGGTTTATTCAATTCTTTTATAATCGGACACACATGTTGGAGTGTGATGTGGAAGAGAGAGACGGGTGGCGGCGAGCGCACAGCTGATGATGACGTGTGAAGAAATAACATATTTCCTGAGCACCAACAGGTGACTCCGGTTGATTGCAAACATTCACAAGTGAACAATTGTGAACAACATAAATTTCACGGTATAAGGGCTCGAGGGACGAGGGGCTTCGTGACTAAAACAATCACAATGGAACTTACTCATCCAAATGCAGGCGATGAGTCACAATAACGTGGCTGAAGTATGTTGACCAGACCACACACTAGAAGGTGAAGGGACGACGACGACGTTTCGGTCCGTTCTGGACCATTCTCAAGTCGATTGTCTTGATTGTCCCTTCACCTTCTAGTGTGTGGTCTGGTCAACATCTCTCTTGAAGTTACTAAAGTTCCGTTGTAGAAGGAGAGAGATCAGACAGGAAAGGGAAGGCTGGGTGGTTCTCATAACAATAGTGTGTGAAAAAGTATATGATTGTGTCCAGAGTAAGAGACTGCTGTGTAATCTTAAGGACTAGGTCGAGGTAACGGAGCACTAAACTGTGGGGAAAGCTACCTAAGAAACGGAAAACAAAGAAACAAACAGAGGGAATAATTAGCACGAGAATCAGGTGTAGTGGACATAGCATGTTGAGCAGTGTCTTCCATGTTGGCATCTTCATGTTCTGGTCTTGTTCTTATTCTCATGGTGGGTAGAGTGAATAGTTCCGTGATTTGGGTGTTCATGGTAGGTTGTTCTATTCTTATGTGGATTGCTTCAAGAATTTGTAATTTTCTTACATCTTGGGTTTTGTCTATTATACAAGTGTTTTTATTAAACATTTCTCTTGTTAGGGTTATGTCATGGGCTCGTCTCATGTGATTCCTGGGGGCACCTGATTGAAGATGACAGGTCAAACGCCTCGTCAGCTTGGTCGACGTCATACCTATGTGCTTAGATTGAAGGATACATCCTTCGTGGGGGCAAGTGTACATGTATACAACGCTTGACTGCTGTAGAGGGTTCTCCGTCGGCTTCGGGCTGTTTTTGATGAGGAGATCGGTAGTCTTCTTTGTGTTATAGAAGTTGATCAGGTCTATGTTTTGGTTAGGAGTTATGCTTTTTACTCCTTTGTGGATTATTTCTTTCATTATTCGTTCTTCTTTTTTTATGTTCAGTGTGCAAAGTTGATTTGTAATATAATTTTATTGGAGGTGTTGTGGTTTCTGTTATTGGTTCAGAATTGTACCATCGATCCAGGTGTCGTCTTATTGTAGTGTTTATTTCTGTGTTGCTATATCCATTGTTCACCAACACCTGAGTTATTCTTTCAAAGTCCCTACTCACGTTGCTCCATTCAGAGCAGTGGGTAAGCGCTCGACGAATATAAGCGCTGGGAACACTGGCTTTGTATCTTTGGGGGCACTCACTTTTACCGTTTAGGTATTATCCTATGTTCGTAGGCTTAGTATATACGTTGGTGCTTAGAGAGGCTCCTGTTGTTGATACAGTATTAGTACATTTTATGTATAAATGAAAACCTGCTGCCAAGATACACCAACGCAACACACACACACACACATATATATATATATATATATATATATATATATATATATATATATATATATATATATTATATATATATATATATATATATATATATATATATATATATATATATATATATATATATATATATATGTCGTACCTAGTAGCCAGAACGCACTTCTCAGCCTACTATGCAAGGCCCGATTTGTCTAATAAGCCGAGTTTTCATGAAATAATTATTTTTCGACTACCTAACCTACCTAACCTAACCTAACCTAACTTTTTCGGCTACCTAACCTAACCTAACCAATAAAGATAGGTTAGGTTAGGTTAGGTAGGGTTGGTTAGGTTCGGTCATATATCTACATTAATTTGAACTCCAATAAAAGAAAATTGACCTCATACATAATGAAATGGGTAGCTTTATCATTTCATAAGAAAAAAATAGAGAAAATATATTAATTCAGGAAAACTTGGCTTATTAGGCAAATCGGGCCTTGCATATTAGGCCAAAAATATATATATATATATATATATATATATATATATATATATATATATATATATATATATATATATATATATATATATATATATGTCGTACCTAGTAGCCAGAACTCACTTCTCAGCCTACTATGCGAGGCCCGATTTGCCTAATAAGCCAAGTTTTACTGAATTAATATATTTTCTCTAATTTTTTTCTTATGAAATGATAAAGCTACCCATTTCATTATGTATGAGGTCAATTTTTTTTTATTGGAGTTAAAATTAACGTAGACATATGACCGAACCTAACCAACCCTACCTAACCTAACCTAACCTATCTTTATAGGTTAGGTTAGGTTAGGTAGCCGAAAACGTTAGGTTAGGTTAGGTTAGGTAGGTTAGGTTGTCGAAAAAACATTAATTCATGAAAACTAGGCTTATTAGGCAAATCAGGCCTTGCATAGTAGGCTGAGAAGTGAGTTCTGGCTACTAGGTACGACATATATATATATATATATATATATATATATGCCATATGCTATATCGAAACAAAAACAAAAGTTTTTTCGACAGTACAGGTGTCGAGAATTGATTACAAAAATACACCAATCAGAAACGCATGTAATCAAATTCGCGGCACACAATTGGCTGGAGAGATGAGGAACATTTCGTGTACCTCATCTTTCGGCATCAAAAAGTGAGGCCGAAAGTAATTATCAATTTGATTTTTTTGTTTACAACGGAAGGACATACATTAGGCGCTCTTAAAGTTTAAGTCAAACGGACTCGAAACCTTCCTTCCAACATTAAGTGTTTCCAATCTCGTCCTTATGCAGTCTAAAAAACAAAAGAGGATAACTGTCTCAACAGTTTGGTCATTGTTACATAACTATGGAGTTACGCAATTACGACCCTTAACGTGTCATGTTGTCTGACAGTCCCCGATGTCAGTCTTGTCTAAACATTCATCTAATTGTACGTTTTTGTGCAAATGGGTTATAAACATGTTCATTTTTTTTATGCACCCCATACCATCCCCTGGGTAGTAGAGGTTATATAAACACATAATGAGTTCAACAACTGATCCCCAAAACTCATTTTGCTAAGCAAGTTTCAGTCTTAATAAGCCAGTTACACAGTTTAATGTATATATTAATGGTATTGAGCAAAATGTGAGATATCAGCTCTATTGTGTGTCTTTAACGGGATGGTCCGACCACCGAGTCGCTCGGCCACCCTGAGGAAGTTGGTGGAGATGAAAGGTGATTCGCCTAGTCCATAGATTTTCATTATTTCAAGCACTCTGAACATTCAGTATATGCGAGCAGTCCGTCCTCATCAACTAAGGCCAAATGTTCGTTAATCCAACCGACACCCCTTCCCCCTCCCCTTTGAGTATGAATAAAAAAAAGGGTTTATACACGACTCACAAGTGATGACATTCGAACACTTCTCGAACAGTGCTTCGTCGACGACGTTTGTTCGAACCACAACGCTGTAAATGCTTCACCCACGTACTACAAATACAAATAATCGCCAACAGAACCTAAACACCTAACCTAACGAACGCTTAACCAATCATAGAACTTTGACATACGAACGAACCGCACGAACTTTAATATATATTAATATTACCTTATATTTACCTTATATATGGGAACAAATCTAATTTTTAATACACAATACATTAACATTCCTGAATGAGTCTTGGGGGGGACGGAGGCCGCTTTAGCGAGCCTGGCCTGAGAACCGGATCATGCTAAAGCAACCTTGGAGCATATACATACTAGAGATGTGGTTCTACACCTTTATGGATTTCCGGCCTTATTTTCTCATACTCAACAGACTCTCGACTCCCTGCCACACTTTCATCATTAATAAACATTTCAAACGATTAATTTAGAAACAATCACATCATTAAGAGTTTTATTTGAATGTTCTTTGCGGCTTGAAACAGTGACAATTTTTGGGAGAAATTCTCCCAAAAGAAAAAAGAGAAAAGAAATTGGCGCCGAAAGTCTACAATGGAAAGGCGAACGCCAATACGATTGGTTCAGCGCCGTCGCAGGAACTGTCAGCTCCGGAGTTGACCTCGAAGTTGGTGCAAGAAGGCACAGGGACTGCAGACCCGGAGACCACCGTGGTCGGGGCCGGAGAAGAACCACCCCAGCAAGGGCAAGAACGACCCCAGCCTCCTGAAGCAGAGCCTGGGGGGCCGCACGAGTCCCAGGAGGTGGACGACCGAGTCCCGCACCTACGGGTTCCTGACAGACATAGTCACAGCCCTCTTTCACCCGAGGCCGCCGGCTTCCTTCATGACCCAGCAGAAGTAAGGGTGATAATTATTAATTACAACAATTATTATAATAATAATAATAATATAATTAATTAATAATTATCACTCTTCCTTCTGCTGGGTCTTGATATAAGTATTTTAATCTAGGTATTAGGTATTTACTTCTATTTGTGTTGATATAAGTATTTTAACAAATACTACAGTATTCGCTAAAATAGCTAATCATTGAATTCAGGACATAGCAACACCTGAGTGAATGTATGACCAGTAATTACAATATAACGCGGGAGAATCTGCTGTTCTCTAATATCTAAACACGCTAATATTTAAACAAATGGTAAACTCTAAGGACTTTGGATGACACATTTCATATTCACCGACCCCCCCCCCCTCTTGGAGCCTTGGGGGCTGACCTCGAACCCGACCCCGACTGTGAGACTCTCCTGAAAATGACCTTCAATCCTGCAAACTTTAGGGAGGTAGAGCCCAGATTCACGAAGCAGTTACGCAAGTACTTACGAACGTGTACATCTTTCCTCAATCTTTGACGGCTTTGGTTACATTTATTGAACAGTTTACAAGCATGAAAACTTGGCAATCAACTGTTGTTATTGTTATAAACAGCCTCTTGGTGCTTCGGAGCTCATTAACTGTTTAATGATTGGAAACAAAGCCGCCAAAGATTGAGAAAAGATGTACAGGTTCGTAAGTGCTGGCGTAACTGCTTCGTGAATCTGGCCCCCAGGCCTCCCCTCTAGGACAGTCAGGTATAGAATGGTGAGTGAAGCTTTTGGTTATTGTTGGCACGGGCCCACGTCATTTATTGAATATTATTATTAGATTATTTTTCCCGACTTTTTCCTCCGCCTTGTGGGCTGTTAGCTCTTGGACCCCGCTTTTCTAACCTATCCATTGTTCCTCTATTGTGTCTGCTACACACACACACACACACACACACACACACACACACACACACACACACACACACACACACACACACACACACATCCCCATGAAGCAGGTATTGAAGCACAGGTGTGTGTCGCGTGCGCACGTGACACACACACACACATACACACACACACGCAGAACGTCCCCAGCTCACCTCAGCAAAAACCTACCCTGAGGTCCTCTCCCAACCAAAGGATTCTCCCTCCCCCCCCCCCCCCCCCACCGTCCTCCTCAGTTGCCACGCGGGCAAAAAAAACAACTAAGACCCCGGGAACTTTCCCCAGCCCCATACAGACCCCAGGCGAGGAAAACGTCAGTGTCTGAGAGATGTTGTGATTCATAGCACGACGTATTTTGTCTCTTGGAGTGGGTGGAGAATTGGGCATCAAAATACGATGTATTATTTGAGAGCAATGGTTCCCCCCCCCCACCACACCCTCTTCCCCACAAACCCCCACCTCTCCCTAACCCCACAATTTCAAACGCCATATAGTTGATGTTAGGGAGATCAGTTCCAATAATGGTACGTATTAGCTTCACTTTGTTTACAAATTTACATGATTTATATATATATATATATATATATATAGTACTTTACACACTAAATTATATATGTATATGTTTATATAAGCACAAACATTGAATATACAAACACGTTCAAGTTCAAATATGTTTATTGAGACAAGAATGAAATACATCTCAAAGGGATAGAGTAGCTTAGGCTATTTCTACCCCTCCCCCCCCCTACAAACACGTTGAAATTGAAATTGAAATTGAACACGTATCTTTAGCACGACGCTGATGATTGCCACGTCAACTGTTGGAGTTGCCGACGTGGGGTTTGAAACTCCAACTTTTGTAATGCATTACTACAATTTGCACAATGACTGGTAATTAGCACATCAAATTCTATGCATAAATATGGTATAGAAGTATGTATTTAATTAGCTAAAGTACACAGATATACTAATACACATATTTACTATGCTAATACTAATACTGCTGCTCGATTAAATTTTACATGATGAATCTAGAAAATAACACATTATGTATATATAAACTTGCAACGTATTAGAATGTGTAATATATTTACATATATATATAATAGGCTTACGCCTTATTATTCCCTGTTATTCAATATCAGGCAACATCAACATTTCCTGTTGCTTACTTACGTAAGCAACGTGGAAATATTGTTTGGATATTTCTACATTATCGGAAAGTTGAATGTGGCTGCCGGCTGCTGTGACCTTCAGGCAGCCGCTGAGGTGGAAAGGATCCCGGCAGACACCTTGAGATGGTCTCCTGCGATCCCTGTGTCTCTCTTTGTCTCTCTCATGCTCGGTACTGCTGTCTCCTGCGGTCTCTGTCTCTCTCAGCCTCGGCACTGCTGTCTGCTGCGGTCTCTGTCTCTCTCAGCCTCGGCACTGCTGTCTCCTGCGGTCTCTGTCTCTCTCATGCCCGGTACTGCTGTCTCCTGCGGTCTCTGCCTCTCTCAGCGTCAGCACTGCTGTCTGCTGCGGTCTCTGTCTCTCTCAGCCTCGGCACTGCTGTCTCCTGCGGTCTCTCTCTCAGCCTCGGTACTGCTGTCTGCTGCGGTCTCTGTCTCTCTCAGCCTCGACACTGCTGTCTCCTGCGGTCTCTGTCTCTCTCAGCCTCGACACTGCTGTCTCCTGCGGTCTCTGTCTCTCTCAGCCTCGGTACTGCTGTCTCCTGCGGTCTCTGTCTCTCTCAGCCTCGGTACTGCTGTCTCCTGCGGTCTCTGTCTCTCTCAGCCTCGGCAGACAGCTTGGGGAGGCTCTGATTCCTCCTACGGGCTCTGTATATCTGCCTTTGTCTGCCTCAGCCAGGTGGTATCGAGGCCTGTGTACCATCAACGTAATGTACTTTCTCTCGGTTTTGATTCCCTTTGTCGAGAGCAAGAAACCTATTTTGGCAACTTACAACAGTTGCCTGACTCCCAGGTACCTATTGACAGGTAGGCGAAGAGAGATGCATTTGGCATAACAAATCGTGCCCAATCGTCTCCGTCCTGCTGTGGGAATGGAACCCGAGACCTTGCAAGTGTAACACAACTTCGCTGACTACTGCGATACAGTAGTCATCCTTTATTCGCCTATTTTTTTCCACGGTTGGTTTCAGGACTTCTGACTCCTGTTAGCAGGCTGAGAGCGTTCCTTTGCCGTAACTCATGGCAAGCCTTACCCCCCCCCCCCTACTAGTTTTCCCTTGAACATGACCAACCAGACGGTTTACAACCAGGACCCCCAATTACTGTTGGGTGAACAGAGGCGAACAGTTAAAGAGTGGCAGCCAGTCAGTCCTCCCTGGCCAATGTCTTTTTCGCTCGAGTACTTTCAAGGAGGTTCTGGGTGAAGATAGTTGGCATTCTAAACCATTATGAAGCTGGGTATATCTTCCCTAGCTTGGGACTACTTCTCCTATTGATTCTTTACTCAAAAACACAAGCATATAAATTATAGTTTATAAAGCCAATGTTCCTGCGAGGACCTGCAATGTTCCTCTTGATTGTTAATGGTCTTGTTGTCCGGCGTTAGATATGACTGACCCGAGGGGGGACTCCAACAACTCTGTCCCCGTCTTGCAGTTGAAAAAGTAGGACAGGAAATGGCCGGTACCAAACTCTGGTGGGTATTCTTCCTTGCTAAGTATTTCCGTGGGCGGTGATGGTGTGCCGATGGCCTCCGACCATCCTGCAACCATACCCTAACTGTCTCCAAGATTCGTTAAAGGTTGGGAAGGACAATCAAGTGGTTAGGACAGCATCTACGGAAGTTGCAACAAGACTATCTCTCACTAAGATGACAAAGAGCTGAGAGAAATGTCTTCTTTGCATCAACCAATGAGAGAGATGCATCCACTCAGGGCAGGCAAAGTAATACTTAGAAGAAAACACTAAGGCAAAGTGAGTAAGTGAAGACAAAGGAATGAAGCTGGAGTGAAGGAACTGTGTACAGAGACTTGGACCTTCACGCTGCGAAGTTCTAATCTAATCTTCTAGATTTTTAATCCGTAGAAAATATGTTTAGAAATAATTTAAGTTGTCCTGAACATAATGCATTTATGAGTTAGGATGAATTTTCTGGCATTGGCCTCTGCCAACGTTCAAGTTTATTCTGAAAGTAAAGCATTTTGATCTAATTTTGCTTTACTATAGGTCATTATGGCTTCCTTTTTACCCGTTTTCATCACCTTGCATTTGCTGACATTGAATTTAAGTAGTCATTTCCCGGAGCAACTCTTTTAGCCTGTCTAAGCATCGTTGGTATATAATGCATGCTTCATCTGTCTTGACTCGTCTCGTCAATCTTACATGATGTGGAAACATTATGTAAGTCTATTGACCCTCTTTGGTCAGGTGAGAAAGACATAGATGAGAAATTGGGCAGGTCATACAGGCCTTAGTGGGCTCCAGTCATTACTCTTCGACTGTGTGTGTGTGTGTATGAGGGTAACTCATAATTGGTTAAGTAATAATTGTAATTACGAAGCACTAAGATATTTATCTTAACATACTAAGAAGGTTAGGTAAGGTCGGTGTTTTCTATAAAGCTTTTCAAGGTAAACGAAAATATTTACAATAAATTAGTATGTCACATATGCACGTACTTAATAAGTCAATATTGACTATAAGAAAGTGCGAGAACGGGTTGCAACTACCTCTAGGCTTGAGCTTCAACTCCTGGACTCCGTCTTTCCACTCGTCTCTTGTCTAATCACATTCCATCACATCTACTTTGAAAATTTCCTTATGTGGTGACTTTATACTGGAACTCCTACCGCCACGTCCATTGACCCCACAACTGCTGCCACGTCCCGTGACCTCACAACTGCTGGCACGTCCTGTGACCCCACAACTGTTGGCACGTCCTGTGACCCCACAACTGCTGGCACGTCCTGTGACCCCACAACTGCCGCCACGTCCCGTGACCCCACAACTGCTGCCACGTCCCGTGACCCCACAACTGTTGCTACGTCCTTTGACCCCACAACTGCTGCCACGTCCCGTGACCCCACAACTGCTGCCACGTCCCGTGACCCCACAACTGCCGCCACGTCCTTTGACCCCACAACTGCTGCCACGTCCCGTGACCCCACAACTGCTGCCACGTCCCGTGACCCCACAACTGTTGCTACGTCCTTTGACCCCACAACTGCTGCTACGTCCCGTGACCCCACAACTGCTGCTACGTCCCGTGACCCCACAACTGCTGCCACGTCCCGTGACCCCACAACTGCTGCCACGTCCTTTGACCCCACAACTGCCGCCACGTCCCGTGACCCCACAACTGCTGCCACGTCCCGTAATTCCACAACTGCTGCCACGTCCCGTGACCCCACAACTGCCGCCACGTCCCGTGACCCCACAACTGCTGCCACGTCCCGTGACCCCACAACTGCTGCCACGTCCCGTAACCCCACAACTGCTGCCACGTCCCGTGACCCCACAACTGCTGCCACGTCCCGTAACCCCACAACTGCCGCCACATCCCGTGACCCCACAACTGCTGCCACGTCCCCTGACCCCACAGCCAGCAGTGTTCCACGTGTGACAAAAAACACCTCTCTTCCTCCTACTACCTCTGTAAGCTATTCAGATAATCGATGTGTTGGTTCAAATCCCCAGATTGCTCCAATGATTTTTCGTATAATATCACACTGTATCAGTAGGGGTATTCTCTTCCCCTCTCTCTCTCTATACCTCCCTCTTACCACCTCCCCTTCCTCTTTCCCTATTCCGTACTAGTATAAGGTCAGGGGAAATGACCTTTAGAAAAACTCCCTAGAGCAGTCATCCCCCTCCCACCATCTTAAAAACACTTCTCTTCTCCCTATTCCTCTCCTCGGGTTTGGCCAACAGAGGCCAGGAGGCTGACCTTATGGAGTAAAGACTTGTCAACTGACACCTTGCCAGACAGAGGCCGAGCAGGATATGTCGTCTGCAAGCTCAGATGAGGCACAGACCAGCACTGTCCAGCCGGTCCACAAGCTGGCCAACCCTTTTTTGTTTTACAAGCGTGTCTGTCGCTAATTACAAGCTGATGACAAGCTGTCAAGAAGCCGGCTGTTACCTATATATCCCCCCCCCCCCGAGTATGACTTGAGGAACTAGTGTGGCGTGAGCAGTGACAGGGGGCAGCGTGGTACTGTGATTGTCCCAGCGTACCAGATTGTTGTACCAGATCATTGTACCAGCGAGAGATATGACAGAACTACCATCTTCTGGGGAAGCAGAAGGGTGAGTTACCTTCTTAGGGTAAAATACAGTGTCCCTAATGTTATTGTCCATGGGTAAATTCTTACCTTTGCCAAAGGTATGTTAGGTCTAGCTTAGGAGAAATTGACGAGTATTATTATATTGATTTTGTTTTCAAGATTACAGGGGACAGGTCAAGAATTTAAAATAAAACAAAAACATTGAATAGGCTCTATATGGAGTAGGCTCCATTGCCTCATTGTTTTATTAATAAAAAATAGCAATGTATGGTATATACCATGAATCAATTCGGTGTAATTTAACCAGTGGATATTTTTCTTTATAAACGGTGTACCACGTCTGGTTGCGAAAGAACCCATTGCCTCAGAGAAAAGCACACATTAAACATTAGAGGAACATTTTTAGGTCCCCACCAAAGCACTACATAAAAAATAAACTTTATAAATGAATACTATTATTAGCTTAATTATAATTCAAATTTACTTTATGCGTTGTATTATCTTTATCTAATTTGTTTTCTTGCATTAATACTTTCACTTGAAGCACAAGTCACAGTAAACACTAGGTGTATAGGTTATGGTGACACTCTTCCCTTATGCAATGTTGTGTACATGTTCAGCTATAGTGGTCATCAAAGTATATATAATATATATATATAATATATATATATAATATATATATATATAATATATATATAATATATATACTGTATATAATGTATATAGATTGCTCTTTGAGCTTTATCTATCTTCGGAGCGTGATACTAATTAACACTAAAGCTACATAATATATTTCCTGTTCATATTTTTACAAATTACAATTAAGATTTTTACCTTTCAAGGTTACTTATAAGAGAACTGACTATATATACTGGCAAAAGGCCTCGAACACCCCTCTCTATTATCTTAAGCTCAAGAGGGTAAAATTTTAGCTGACCGTACTCTTTAATGACGTGAAACGTAATGTTGTTATATTATTATCTCAGCAATGAGGATATTCAACCAAATTATTGTAACAAAAATATATATATAGTAACGTGCAACTTTAGAGCGTGGCTCGCTGCTCACGTCACCAGTACACTCAGGGTCCCTGAGTCTGTGTTTACCTTCAGCTCCAGTCAGCTGTCAGGCGTCGAGAACGGAGGAGGTGAGTCTGTCTGGCTGCTGTTGGGTTGTAAGAAATATTTTGTTAACAACTCTTGTCACAGTCTTAATGACGTTTTATGTTACCGTTCAACTCCCGTATATCTCTTACTACCTGCTGATGTCTATAGAAAGGGAGTTTCGAGAAGAGTAAACAGCGACCGGCAGAGTAAATACAGTTAGTGTGCTCCCAGTGCAAAGGTGTGTATGGGTTTAATGTCCTGACGCAGGAAGTATCATGCGTAACAGTCACTGGATTTTCTTGAAGGTTGCATTTGTTGGAAGACGCGTTAAACACTTTAACTGCTAGAAAAATTGAGGTCTCTGGTTAGAATCCCGCAGTAAGGACATACACTTGGGCCACGCTTCCTTTTCCCTTAACGGTTTCTCGACTCTGTAGCATCCAAAAAGATTATTAAGAGTTAAAACAATGACGTAACACATCGCACATTGTGTATATACAGTATAACAAACCAAAAATATCTATTCTTTGAGTAAAGTTTGGATGTGTTAAGTTAGGTTTGCTTAAAGAGTAGCTATATAGATTGAGAACCCAGGAAACCTAATATGTTGAACTGTGTGTAGTGGAAGATTGTGGTGTGTAGATTTCTAGTCTTACTGATAAGGTTTACCCAATGTATGAACATGTATATTGTATAGTATTCCCTAATGTTATCCACTGATTTCCTGTTGCTGAACCTTTCATATTTTTCTTCTGGTGAATCCAAGTACAGTAACTGAAAGATGGACGTCTTCTTATGTTAAATTCAAACTGGCAAAGTGTAGTTAGTACTAGTAATTAATTTTCCTGTTACAATGTGGATGTGGTTGTCACACGCATTAATTTTTTTCAAATGAAATTGATCACATTCATAACTTTAACCATGCATAATGTTGCAGGAGTTTCATTTGAGAAATGCTCACATTTTTAAATGTATTATAATATTAATGTATAGTGCTGTATTATTGGACATTTAGTCTGTGTGTGCCGATAACAAGAATATAGAGGAAACTCTAGTTGGCCTATTGGCTCATGTGAGATCTTTTTTTTTTAAATATAACCAACTTGCTCGATACACTTTACTGTGTGCCTATTCTATGCTTGAAACAATCCAACAATCCCACCTTTGTTGAGCTGCATATATCGTTTTTAACCCCCTCCTTCTAATATGATACATATTGTACTCTACTTGTGATAAATATTTGGTTGAAATTATAAATATGTACTGTTGGGCCCCAAAAAGTTCATGTTTTTTACCATTTTACTGTCCAAGGGGGGAAAAAAGCTTAAAATAAAACGTAAATATTCTTGGGCCTAGTATTCCACATGTTTTATATTAGGCCTAAAAAAAATATTAGGCCTAGAATTGGTTGTAAAGGTTAATTAAGGTTTTATACATTTCTGATTTTATAGAATGCGATCTGTGCTAATTCAAATATACAAAACGTGAACTTTTGGGGGATAACAGTACATATGTATTGATATGTTTGACCAAATAATTGTTATAAGAACTGTACTTTCAAGTTCAAGTATGTTTATTGAGACAAGAAAAAAATACATCTCAAAGGGATAGAGTAGCTTAGGCTATTTCTACCCCCCACACAGTACAGTATTATTTTAGGAGGATGGGGTTGAACTTTGTTGACATCCCTCTTCTTGCATGGAAGTTTGACTTAAAATATAACTAATGAAACTTGTAGGAATACTTAAAAGAATACATTTGAGTATTAACCTATATACCATAAGTAGTTTGGTTTTATTCAGTATAAGTAGTATGGTGGTACTGTAATGTAGAAAGGTGCGCCACGATTGGCTTGAAATATGTTCCTGTACAGAAATTCCGAATATTGAAGCTAATGTAGTGTTGTTGTAAAGTTTTTTGCTGTGAGGAAATGACAATGTTGATATTAAAAGTAAATATATATTTTTTTTGTACTTTTCTATTAAATTCATATCCTTAATGTTTTAGATTACCTGATGAAAGAATTTATTACGAGCATTTGTTTGGATTTCTGAACATTATATTACATTACAATATAATAATTTTATCATTTTGCACATTTCAGATATTGGATTATAAATACCCTACTGTATTAATCATATAAAGTGGCCTATTTAAACTTTCAAGTTCTTCAGTATAAAAAAATGGAAACTTAAGACTGAGATTGCACATTTTTTACTTTGGGGCCTGAATAATAATAATAATAATGTTAGTGTTTAATTTTCTCTTTCCAGAATTAACAATGGTTGTGAAAAATGTATGTTGCATTGGTGCTGGATATGTTGGGGGTCCAACTTGTAGTGTCATAGCTTGGAAGTGTCCAGATATTCGTGTTCATGTTGTTGACAAGTCGGAGTTGAGAATCAAGCAGTGGAATTCTGACAAGCTACCCATCTATGAGGTACTATATTTTCATGTATCTTTATTTAGATATTGGCCCCCTATTTTGTTCAAAATATTGTAATACCTGTACCTTAGTCTTTTCTTACTATATTAGTAGATTTTTGTGGATTTAACACTTTAAACTGTAACAATACTGAAATATGTCAGTGGTCTACTATGTAGTGTCATAGAAAAAAATTGTGGTTCATATACAGTATAACAATAATTTTATATTTATATTTTAGCCTGGCTTGGAAAATGTAGTGAAGGAATGTCGTGGAAGGAACCTCTTCTTCTCGAATGACATTGATACTGCCATTAAGGAAGCAGATTTGATTTTTATTTCTGTGAACACGCCTACAAAAACCTATGGCATTGGCAAGGTAATTATTCATTGTTTATCATAGGTTTTTGTGGGTTCTGTAGAGCTGGTATCTTGACCATTTCAATATGCATTTTTAGTTTATTTAAAAACTTAAACATTGGGTGTTGTAGCTTGTATGTAACTTTGTAGTTGCATCATTACTTTTGTGCCAAGAAGATTGACATAAATATGTTTACATGGTTTTCATTTAGCGTTTGAATTATTGTAGCAATTTAAAGCTCAAATACAGTTATTAATGAAGACTAAACCACACACCAGAAAAGACAACAACGTTTTGGTCTGTCCTGTACCATTAACAAGTCGACTGTGATGGGAGCGAGGGAGGCACGGGCAATAAGTAAGGGAAGAGACAGGTGAAGAGGAGGAAATGCCGTGCCTCCCTCGCTTCCGTCACAGTCGACTTGATAATAGTCCGGATGGACCGAAACATCATCTCTCCTTCTGGCGTGTGGAGATATATCATATTTCCTTCATATCTTCAGCCATGTTATTGTGAGTCATCGTCTGCACAGTTCTTTAATGTTGCTACTACTACCAGTGCTAGTGATAATACTAATACTAGTAGATAAAAAGTATTTTTATACTTTTAAGTCCTTGCCATTTATATTTTTATTTTATAATTTCAACCTTTGCAAATTTTAATATTTTGCTATAAAAACCTTAAAATTAAAAAGTGTTGCTCATTAGTATTGTGACATTGTGAGCATAGAAATTAGATTGAGTTTTGGTTGCTTATCATATTTCTTAGGTATCCCACACAGTCTCTCAGGCTTAGCTAGAGGTCACTACCACCAACTGCCATAAATTGTTGATACCACAGCATGGAATATGCCCAACACACCTTCATTCATCCTGATTCACCATGGCTGAAGGATGTGAACAGATTGGAACCGATGCTTTTAGTTCCATGGCTTGTAACTTCCTTTAACTCTATATATCATTTTACTATGGACTTTAGTTACAATTGTGAATGTTTCTAATATGTATGCAAAAGAAAGCCATTTGTGTGTTGTCCTTCCTTAAACAGATGACCTAAATTATCTGTTCCTGGTTGGTCTTTGGCTTACAGCAGTTGGGTTGGAATCTTCCATTTCCCCACAAATCCAAAATGGCCAACAAAGAAAATTCCAAATACCCAACAAAAAAATCCAAAATGGCCAGCAAAACAAAAAATTCCAAGCGCTCAACGGAAAAATCCCAACCAAACGCCCAACAAAAAAGCTAAATTGCCAGGGAGCTCTTTACCTTCCAGCCCTCCTATGGGTGGCAACTTGTTTGTTCCAATCTTTGGGAATTTGGTTGCAGAATTCTTCACTGCTACTTTAACCTGCACACATGATACATTGGGTCTGTTGCTGGAGTTGGGTTGGACTGTTAGTGTTGCACTCCACCCTCTTGTCAACCTCTGTACTGATAAAGAGGTAGTGGGGGGCTGAGCCACTCCTCAGTATCTTCTTGCGTTTTTAACAAGGTGTTTAGCCTATAAGCGGTGGGAGTCTGTGAGTCGGGAGGAGGAGATTGAGTGAGAGTGGGGAAAGGGAGTGAGTGAAGGAGGGCGTGTGGGAGCAAGTGTGTGTGAGGGGAGGAGTGAGTGTGTGTGTGATGGGAGGAGTGAGTGTGTGTGTGATGGGAGGAGTGAGTGAGGGAGTGTAGGGGGGAGGGGGTAGGAGTGAGTGTAGAGGGGAGAAGTGTAGGGGGGAGGAGTGTGAGTGGGGGAGGGAGTGTTGAGAGGGGGCTGGATGAAAGAACAGAGCAACATGCGACTTGGAGAGGGTACGACTCCCCACCACTTCCTTTAAAGCTTCTAAACTAGAGCAACGAGCCAGCAGTAATGACACAACAGTGGCACAAGAGACGTAACAAAACACGAGCAGTATACCCCAGGAAGGCACAGATGCACCCGGGAACCTGTTTGACAGTAGGCAGGATGAGTGGCGCTGACCAATAAACTCGACCCTCGTGGCAAAATATAACCAAATTAGGCTGGCGCTTACAGGTACATCTAGTACAGGCAGCGACCAAGACGCGCGTGCTCGCACACACCTATACACAGACTCGGAACGACCTTGAATATATCGCAAAGGTTATTTTAAACGTGTTGACATTCCTGGAGTCAGACATTCCTCCCTCTGCCCCTCCCCACGTAACCCCATCTTGTTCTCTGAGGGCACACGGGCCATCTTGCTTTGTTCCTTGGTCTCGCCTCTTCATGTCTAAGCACGGCAACATTTCCTTGGAAGTTGTAATTCATGTTTCGTAATTATGCATTTAAAATAGTAATTTATTATTACTATTGGTGACCAAATTAATATATAATTTTGCCTAATCGGAGTAATTCAGTTAGGTCTTTATTATAGTGAGGCTGGTGCTTACATATGGATGATCATACACAAGACAATTGGTCTAAATTGTATATTTAAATCCGCATTTCGTGAGGTCACACTCTACTACATCAGATTTTATGCATCTTTAATTGACAAATTTGTAAGTGCAACTTTCTATTGTTCAATGCAACACGGGGCAAGAATTCATTCACAAGAGATGTAGCTTAAAAAATAACTTTTATTCCTCGTTCGTCATTCTTTAATATGGACACAATTAAAATAAATAATTTAAATATCTTCCAATATACCAGATTCTGTCATATAGTTGATTGCACAACAGGTCAGGAGGTCTACAATCTTGTACAGTTTCACATTCAATAATATAGTGTTCAAGTGAGTGATTTAATGGCTTGTCACATTTTACAAGCTGAATATTCTGGTAGTGGCTCAGCCTCAGCCGTTACATTCTATCATTCACTGCCTTATCATGCACCTCACACCCCCACCCTTGAGTGGGCGACGACAGAAAGGTTACATTCACATAAGAGTTAGTAGTGTATGTACTACCTACTAGTTGTAGGTAAACCTGGTATACTTTACTAAGAATTTGGCCAATATGTAAATTTTATTCGTGGATATTTTCGTTTAATTTAATAGTGAAGTGAATGGTTTTTGTCGACACATTGGTTTTAGATTTTTGTTTTGTTTTGAATTAAAACACCAATAATTGATCAGAATATTCATAGGTTTTGATGTCGAGGTTTTGACTCTAGACATTTTAATATGAATTATTGTCCACACGATCGGCGTTTCTCTCGAATATTTAATGCTCGTCAACTGGATGATTCCATCACAGGAGTCCAGGTAGTACTGTAGTTATGACTGTGGTTGACCGCAATCAAGGTGCGGGTGAAGACGACGGTGGCGGATTGACTAGTCCAGCGTGCTCTTTCTAGCCTAGTCCTGTGATACCACCACGTTTCTCGCTGTTCCACGAAGTCCTTTACACACCGCTGACCCTTTACACCTCGCTATTTCCGGCGTGTGCATGGCTCTTAGTGTACCTCCGTGCATCTATCGGCCGTGTCTGACCTCCGTGCATCTATCGGCCGTGTCTGACCTCCGTGCATCTATCGGCCGTGTCTGACATCCGTGCATCTATCGGCCGTGTCTGAATTATCCAGGACATCCAGTACATTACTCCGTAGCGACACTGTTGTGGCTCACTTCCAATCAAGATCATATTCTTGATATTAAACTAGTAAATATTTTGTTAAATATAATCAAAATATTATTTTACTGTATTTAGTTTTACGTTTTATATGTATGATTCACTAAACAATTGTGGCACTCGAAAGCTGCAGTGTGTTTCTATATATATCTAAAGAAAGTATTTGTATGTACTCACGAGTTCCCTTATACACCTGGGGGAATTGTTGGAAAGTAGGAAATATCAGAGTGTATGTTAAAAACTCTTCAAGAGGCGGGGCGATTTCCCCTAATTTCTGATGCAGCCTGATTATTAGTAAAGGACTTTACGGTGGAATGACAATTGGTGTTGATGAGAGGTGCATGTGTAGTGCCCGTGCTCAACACCCAGCTCAGCACTGAGCTGTGGGACGTGTGGCAGGTGTGAAGGAATACAACCACTGAGCTGTGGCAGGTGTGAAGGAATACCACCACTGAGCTGTGGCAGGTGTGAAGGAATACCACCATTAAGCTGTGGGACGTGTGGCAGGTGTGAAGGAATACCACCGCTGAGCTGTGGGACGTGTGGCAGGTGTGAAGGAATACGTGTCAGAAATACTAGTGTTGTACACGAGCCGCGCGCTCATGTACAACACATTCACATTTATTGATTTATAAATAGTACAATGACTTATTGTTTGCAAATTTTGTGGTATAAATGGTAGCTTCACACAGCCACTAAGACGCATAGCGGTTTGGGCAAGTATCAATTTTAGATAAATTAATCAGGTGTAATAGGCCTGTTATGTTGAACAGTGTCTTCTGTGTTGGCATCGTTATATTCCTGGTCTTGCCCTTACTCTCATGGTGGGTAGAATATATAGTTCCGTGATTTGGGTGTTCATGGTAGGATGAACAAATCAAACCGCAAATCACGGAACTATTTACTGTACCCACCATGAAAGTAAGGACAAGACCGGAATATAACTGATGTTCTGCTACAGAATAGTCGTTTATGTAAGAGTGAGAGAGAATTAGATAAAGAAGGGATAAGTCACAATAACGTGTCTAGCATCAAATAATGTGACACAAATGAGAGACAAATTACGATTTTGATGCATGTTTCTGCCGCCTTATCCAGTCGAAACTGACGACGGTTCAAAAACTGAAACGTCGTTTAACTTTCATATCATGTGTGGGGGATAGGAATATTGATTAAGGGTAATCAATTAGTGTCGAATCTATAAATCTGCTGAATTTAGTATTTGACTTAAATTTAATTCGATATAATCTGGATAATAAAAAATGCTTATTAACCTCAAAGCAGTGGAGCTGACTTAAGGTCGCTGGTCCCATCTATCGCACGCGCAATTTGGGCCTGGTTTGAGCCATGGGCAGGGAGGGTCGACTGGGCACCAATCTTTAACTGTTCAACTGTTCACCCAGCAGTGATTGGGGACCTGAATGTAAACCAATCGGTGGGTCGTATTACAGGGAAAGCTGGTAGCAGGGCGAGGCTTGAGATACTAGTTGTGGAAAAGAAAAGCTCTAAACACTGATGAAAAGTCTACTTGAGAATCATAAATTTGGGTGGCGTTCTAGAGCCAAGAGACTTGGTATAGTAATGTGAGGCGGGTTCCTGAACCTCGCCTAACAGAATTGTGATTGATGTTTCTCTGTATCGGGTCTAAAATTGAGAAAATTCTCATGAAGCGAAATGTGCGTAGGGCGCCATAAGGTCGAGGACTTCCTGCTCTCAACAAGGCCACCAGATAAGATGAATATTCACATCGGAATTCACCTTCGTGACACAGCATGCTCAGCCATCGTCTCAGGACTGTGATGACGTTGCTGTTCCACGGGACGGGGGGGGGGGGGGGTGAAGGGATCGGCAGGGGGATAGGATTGTCTTTATTCCTCCCCCTCCCCCCCTCTCCCACTCCTTGTCTCCTCTCTGTCCTCATTCTTTTTTTGTACGATACTGAAGGTATTATCTTCTCCCAGTCGCTCATATAGACTTTCACACACTACGATTCTGGCACAGCTGTCATCCTTGTTATGCGTATTGCGCAGCTGTAAGTCGTGTGGCAGCTGTTTGTACAATTTCAATGGCACACACGGATGGTTACCTTAGCTGTGTTTCAAGGGAGGATTGGCAGCTTGTGGAGGGGGTGGGGAAGTGACAGGGGTGCAGAGTTGTTGTAGACAGGGTGTGGGGGTGTTGGGTGGGTATGACGTCAGGGTACAGGACGACAGGAAGGTCAAACCTGCCGGCAAGGTCGCGCGCCATCTCTCTACTCACACCAACCATGCCAGCCCTCCTCAACCCTGGTCATTCCTACATTATCCTGTCTTCTCTTGACTCGTCTACCGTTCCACCCCCTCCCTGTGTCGACCCTTCCTCATTCTACTCTTCACTTATGGCCCATTCTATACCTTCACAGTTCACTTAATCCTGCTTCCACTCCCCATTTCTCTTGGATCTAATCCTCACTTTCCCTAATCTATACTTATACCTCCTCCTCAATACCTTTCATTTCACTTTTTTTATCTCCAGTGATAATCTTATCTCATTTTTTCCAACCTGCCCAGTTCCCTCTTAAATTTACACCAAACTTCCACCCCCTTCCCCCCTTTACACCCGTATCTTCCACCCTTTATCGTGAGTTTATTTCAGTTTTAAATGACAAGTTGACGTTAATCTAAATTGTGTGGAAGGCAACACCGGCTAGCATGGTTTTTAGACGAGTGAAAACTGCAGCAAGTTCCCCGCAATCGTGATTGTCTTAGATTGAAGAACACACCCGAGTCCACTTCCTGAAACTGTGGTGACTAGCCTTTCCGGTACCGTCCACCGGATAGGCATGAGATGCATAATTCACTAATTTAACTACTTTGTTCCGGTGCCTCTGTACTGTACAGTCGAGCCCTGGTACCAGTGTATTCACTTGAGACTGTAGAAGTGTAGTGATCACAATGTCCCGTACAGAAAGGAGAACGAAACCTAAATTAAATTTTGCCCCGAGGTAAATGATAAATAAACGAAACCTAGTAGCCTATGGTGTCAAATCCTACAACAACGGGTTCAACAATGGTCTTTTTTCAGATTGTGGAAAACTATATATATTGTTAGGTTAGGATGTATTAGGTTAGGCTCGGCTAGGTTGGATAAGATTTAGTAGTTTTAAAACCCGTTGGCGAACTGAACGGTGTACTAAATTACCTAACCTAACTGAGGACACACGAATAGAAACCGGGACATCACGTAAATTTTGCGAGCCGCCATGATTGAGTGCATCAGCGTTTGGCCTTAAGAGATTTATACGGCAAAATGCGATGTACTATTCAGGATGACGGGTTGAGTAACCCGGGCCACAGACCACCACTGCAGTTCTGTAGTACAGTACATAAGCCATTAATTAATGGCAAGGACAATTCAAAATTACAAATTTTGAATTGTCCTTGCCAGTGATGAGCATAATGGAAGCGGGAGCTATATTCTAAGAGTTACTGCAAATTTGTTGAATATGTAAGTAGAGCGGCAGATTACCAAGACCTCCAACAATGATTTAGCAATCTCTCAAACTATGCAAGGTCGCCAGGTTAACGAATTCTGGGGCTTCGTCCTAGCCGTGTTTGCGTGTGCACGAAACACTGCCAGATTAGTACGGTTGGTATTGCTCAATCCTGAAATGTGATTATGTAATCTCCTCAGTGGACGGACTTACTGATGAGATTACGCTGTCTTCAGTGAACTCGTTGTGCTGGAGCTGTACATAATTGTTCCGCACTGTACGCGTGTACAATTCAGCACTGTACCCTAACAATAGAGTAGTTAGGAGAGTAGATAGAGCAGGCGCGCGCGTGCTCTATCTACTCTCCTTATTGACTCATAGTACGTATTTGATTTATTTATTTATATATATACAAGAAGGTACATTGGGGGTTAACAGAGAACATAGAGTTAAAGTTGAAATATTCTTGTAAAGCCACTAGCACGCATAGCGTTTCGGACAAGTCCTTAAACTAACAGATGATTTTTAGAGAATTTACAGTGAAAGTGTCAAAAAATGTTTACAGGTACTTTACATCTTTACTTTACAAATACAGATGATTTTAAGTAGAATAATTACAGTAAAATTCAAATAAAAAAAATGTTTTCAAAAGTACATTGTAAGAATTTTTGACACAAACAGATTAGAATAATACACAATAATAACAATACACAGAAATGAACAAGGATTACTAGGCACAATTACAGTTCGTTGTCATAGATGTCTTATTTTAACATTAACAGTAGTTATCGATGAAACTTAACACACACAAGGATATAGACCATGTAGGGTTCTAACGAGGGGACAGACCACGTGTAGGCTTGTAACGAGGGGATAGACCACGTGTAGGCTTGTAACGAGGGGATAGACCACGTATATAGAGTTTTACCTATAGTTAAGTGAACCATGTTTGTAGCTCTCTTGCTTTGTATATGTAACTAATTACAACTACACAGTGATAATAAAACTTAATATCAAAAAGTGGCCTTTTTTATAGAAAATTTACTGTATTTGAAATCAAGTACAGCATATAGATAGTATTTTAATGCATTAAATAGAAGTTGGCATACGCCGTAACTTGCAGTATGTACATTCAGCATTAGACGGGGGCGATTCTGCTGTACTTTAGAAGGACAGGATTGAAAAGAATGAAGGGGAATATTGGTGGGAGTGGAGGCGAGGGCTCCCCAGGAGGGAGGGTGGGAGCATTGACCAGGTGGCCGGCGGCTGGCGCAAGGTGACTCCCAGCTACCACTTGCTGGCCATCATGCCGGGGACGTCTTGACGCTCGCTCTCCTATATACATACGAGGGGTGTCTGCCATAGGAGCATGTCTGCATGTCTCAAGTGTTTCGACAGCTCGCCTGACTTGAAATGCTTTTCACAGAAAGCAGTTTCCATTTATGTTCCATTTATTATGACCAATATTTTAATGGCTGTCAATTTTTTTAGGGAACTTGTTTTTATGCTGAAGATCTTTTACTTGACTTTATTCTTCACTTTTAATCGGGGTTCCTGGGTTCGATTCCCAAGCAAGACAGAAATGGTTGGGGCACGTTTCCTTTCACCTAATGCGGCTGTTCAGCTAGTAGCAGTAAATAGGTACCTGGGTGTTGGGCAACTAACTGTTGTGTGGGGTTGCATTCTGGGGCAGGTTAGTAGTTAATAGTGCCGCTGCCCAATAAACTTGCCAAGGGGCAAGAGTTATTAGGCAGCGGCACTCATTGTGTGAGTGGACACACCGCCATAGCAGCATGTACAACACTCCCCAATAGGAAGAAAACCCGCTGGGTTGTTCATCCTGTCACTTGTACCCAGACACAGCTGGGACTTGCTTAACTATCTCAAGTGAACAGCTTATTAAACAAGATTAACATTTACCAGCCCCTAAACTTGTACTCACCTTGTTGTACTCGCCTATTTGTGCTTGAGCGGTTGAACTTTGGCTCTTTGGTCCCACCTCTCAACTGTCAATCAACTGGTCCAGTTATACTCACCTAGGTGGGTTATTTTGTTGTGATATCTTGCGGGTGCAAAATGGGGGAATATTTTAAGAACAGTATCTATATTTGACAAATAATAATTACCCAAATCAAGCAATGTGGGACTTAATTTTTTACACGTGTATGTATAAATACATAAATAAATAAATACATAAATACATAAAATTAATAAATAATTAAAAAAATAAAAAATAAATATACATAATGTTCATTCAGGCTTCCTGTACCTGGCAACATAAATTTATACCAAATTTATGAAATTTTCTAATAGATGGATATGGGATTGTCAGTTGAGACATAGAGTGGTGATTCCTGGAAATGAATAAAAGAGAACTACTGTATTCAGTTACAGGACTGGTATGGTAAGAGGGTGTAAGAGATACCTAGGTGGAGAATGTACCACAGGTACAGTATACAGAGAATGTCAATAACCTGGGTGGCAACAATGAACCCAATCCACACAGTCTCGTTAGTGTATTTTGGGTTCGTTTTCGACCCAATCGAGTATACCAGGTGAGAGAGAAATGGTGGGGTATGTTCCCTTTCTCCCAATGGCTCTGTTCACCTAGCAGTTAGTAGGTCTTCGGGAGTTAGTCAGCTGTTGTAGAGTTGCATCCTGGGGAGGGTTAGTAATTTGACCTTTATACATACTCAGGTTTCCTGTCCCTTGAGAAAACTAATTACAGGTACATGAAATTTTAGTGGTGACATTTCAGTCTTACCTGGACCTCAAAGTTGACATAGTAAGAGGATATTTACTTTAGAAAAATTAATGAAAATTACAACATAACGGAAAGTGTTACATATCTAGAATGGAGCTCGCTCTCGGAGTAAAGTGAATAGAACAAGATACCAAAACCCACCCGTCCCCTCAAGCCACCTGGATAGTTACAGTATCTAAATATTTGCAATGGTCTGAAAGCATATTATGGTTCCAATTATAATCTACTTGTAAACTGGCAAGTGAACTGTTGTCCTAAACAGAGAATATTCTCAAGTTATAACTTTATTGAATTATATGTCATTAGTTTAAAATATTAAGTCTTTGCTCATTTTCTTTGAAAGTGTGAAGAATATGGTTATCTGTAAAATAAATTCTAGGGAATACCCAGTTTCATATTTGACATGTTTGGTATGTATTTTGTACTGGTATTAAGGCAACCAAACATAACAAAGCCTAACTTAACCTATCCTAAGAAAAGAAACCTTAATGTAATGTTACCTTTACTTAACCATAATCTAAGGTGATTATGGATAGGGAGTAGATAATAGCACTAAATATGTAAGGGTTTTGAACTGATTGGCTGCAGAGTACCTCCTCCCTGAAGACAGGTTCCTAGAATGAATATTGAATTATATGATTTTACAATGAATGAGGAAGTAACAACCTCTTGAAGTAATTAGAGGTACAGAGACAAAATAAATACAATACTTTTTATTGGACTATGGGCTGTAGGACTTAAACTGGAAAATAATTTGTCAATTCATATTTGTTTGTATTATCTGAGAAAATGTGAAACAAAGCGGTTAGTAATAATATTTTCGTTGAACTGAAATGAGCAATATTTTGTATATGGCGTAATTATTAATGCAAAAACCCATGTTTATATCATTGTGTATTTAATGTCTTAATAGTAGTCCATTTAAAATGTTTACTCTTAATAATCAATCATCTTATTTTTTAATGCAAATTTCTAGTACAGTACCAGTATGTTAAAATTTGTAAAGATGACACATACATTTCATTGCAGTAATGAGGTGCGAGTTTACAAACCTCAGCAGCACACTAGATTATCCAGCATCCTTTATAAGATTTATGTTAACAATTTTGCATTAACTTTATCCCTCCTTAGATTTGTATCTATAATTGGTTTACTTTGATACTTCTTAGAGTATACAAACATAATAGGCTAAATGATGCAACATTGTTACTGTTCCATATTTTTTTAGGGTCGAGCAGCTGACCTGAAGCACATAGAGATGTGTGCTCGGACGATTGCCGAGGTATCGGAAGGAAACAAGATCGTGGTGGAGAAATCAACAGTTCCTGTACGTGCCGCTGAATCCATTACTCATATTTTGTCAGCCAACACAAGACCTGGAGTGTCCTTTCAGGTAAATGAAGTCTATGAACATTAGTTTCATTATCTCTCAAACACTATTTTTCTGTGGTGCAGGAATTGTGCTCTATGGCTTGAATAGCAGTTGAGTATCTTGTAAAGTTCCTCTACTGTGCAGTAGGATAGGAAACACTGTGTTCCATTCTCTAAAATGAATCTTGTTAGGCCTGCAGAGACCTATCTTGTTTGAATTCATGTTGACGAAGTCAGATGTAAAACTAATCCCCTAGTTAAAGGCTACTGTATAGTACTAACAGTACCAACTAATGCCGAATAATCTGTCATTTTAACGTTGAGCCACATGCTCAAATCGTAGCCAATCATAAGATACTGCTACCAATAATTTCAATTACATTTTCTACTCAACCCAGGTTTTGTCTTATTTTGGCAGCTTTGTCAAAGCTTTTCCCAATAAATTAGTACCATTCTTTTCTAACATACTGAAGGGATGATTTGAATTCTAGCAATACTGTACATGTATAAACCATGCTTGAACTCCCACACCACACTAATAGTGCTGGGTCACCTTATCTACTTAGAAAACAAGAGTGTAAAACTAGCAGTTTAATTCAAAGTGCAAATCAGATTCAGATATCCAAACAAAATTACCCTGTATAGTTATCTGTTGGTTTCCTAAACATTATTTGTGCCATGGCTATGAGGTAATATTTAGACTTTTCAGATATAGATTACTTTAAAGCAAATAAATTTTAATTAAATTTATAATATAAATTTATATTATAAATTGCTTACTTGCAGGCGTTGAGTCACAATAACGTGGCTGAAGAATGTTGACCAGACCACAACACTAGAAGGTGAAGGGACGACAACGTTTCGGTCCGTCCTGGACCATTCTCAAGTCGATTGTGAGAATTACAATCGACTTGAGAATGGTCCAGGACGGACCGAAACGTTGTCATCCCTTCACCTTCTAGTGTGTGGTCTGGTCAAAATTACTACTTTATATAAGTTTAAATTTCTTTATTCTAAACAAAGCCTCTTACTTTGTCAGGTATTGTCTAATCCTGAATTTTTAGCTGAGGGTACTGCTATTGAAAATCTTCTAAATCCCGAGCGTGTGTTGATTGGTGGTGAGGAGTCGTCTGAGGGCGATGAAGCAGTTGCACAGCTCACTTGGATTTACAACCATTGGGTTCCAACAGAGAAAATCATCACAACTAGCACCTGGTCTTCTGAACTTTCTAAACTGGTATGTTTATGAATGATGTGCAAACATTACTAAAAATGTAATAAAAGGTTATGAAATGTTTTAGTGGACATTAGTGAGGAAGAGAAGCTACTGGAGAAAATAGAAGCTTTTTATGATATTAAAGAGAGTCGAATGTTTGAACACCACCAGAATAACATAAGTGTTTAAGGAAACATTTCTTTATGTAGGCATCTCTTATTCCATATCATTCTTTCCTTCAAGATTTCAATCATGTTTATTTTCTTTTTACTCGTGTGAAATCATCCTGCAAGATATATTTGGAACTTTATTGTTGTACTTAAAATTCTTAAATTAATTATTGATGCACAAGGATCTTGCCAATATTTGGTTATTGTGTATACTGTACATTCAAACCTTAAATCTTAAGTGTCAGACCCATACCATATTTTTTTTTAATTCCTGTAATGACTACCTTTATAATGCTATCTTTAAATGTAAGCTTTAATAATTATCCTAGCCACTAATATGCATACAAAACCCAGAATAATTCCAGTCGTCTCGGCAGTGAATGCCACTGAATTATTCCATGATGGGCCAAGAATTTAATTATCATATGGGAAGTTGCTGCCAGGATATGGGATAATTAGATGCAGGATTTACTGATACCACACCTGTTAATTGCTGCCACCACCCCTTTTGACATTTTCTCAAAATAATTACTTTGACCTGACCCAAAGTGGTAAGTCATGGACCTGACTCACAAGGACTAGGAATTTACTCTTGGGAATTACTGAAGTGATAATTATAAGTTAAAACTTTTAAATTCTGGAACTTCACTGTGAAAGATTACTTCAACTAGGTTAATTATTGAAGTGTCTTGGAGGATGACTGAATAATGCCAAAGTTGAAGAGAGCTCCAGGTGAAATATGCTCAAAGATCAATAACAGGAAAATTTAACTAAAATCCCAAATAAATTTTAATATAGAATTTATTAATAAAATAAAGTATTTTCCCAATCTAGAATACCCTAGCTGGCAATGATGCTAAATTAATAATAAGTAAAACTAAATTACCTTACTCTTCTCCTCCAACCAGGAATGTACAACCAAATGTACAACTCCCTGGTCAATCAGCCTCGGTCTTCCCTACAACACAGCCCAATCTACACTAAATATTCCTTTTAAGATTTTACACAGAACTGCTATGAAACTCTGCCTCTACAGCCCTCTGGCATACCAAGGGCTAATCACTAGAGGTCACTAACCCCTTTGCCTAGCTGCGGCATGGCCAGGAACAGAGGTGAAGCGATTCCTGCGAGAGACTGTGGTCTGGATGACTGGTACATGATTTGTCAATTATCAACCAATGATGTAAACCAACACTGAAAAGAGAGTGGGAGAAAAGAATTGGGGAACCAGCCTGGAGGTAGTGGAGAGATTGAGAGGTCAAACATGGAGGCAGGAGGGAGGGCTGGAGGTTGGAAGAAAGAGGACTAGGGGAAAGCCAGAAGTACCAGCTAATGTTCTATCCTGGCTATATCAGATAAAGAGAGAGACCTCTCAAGGAACAGACAAATGACCTATTGATGACTGGGGAAAAGAGGGGATGGAAAAGGTGGAGAATTGAAGGAGGGAACTAAAGGGAGAAACAGGAGCGGTATGAGGATAGATAGGAGAGAATAATGACTGAATTTCCTTACCTGTTATATTTTGAATTTCAAAGCAGTGCATTTGCTCCTTGCCCTCCCCCCCATTGCATACCCTCCTCAACACCCTCCAACACCCCCCTCCCACACACACACACACACACATACATATATGCACTAGAGGTGGTACCCCCCCCCCCCCTATATATATATATAAATAAGATGTATATATATATTTATATAATTGAATTAATGTTTCTCAATTTTTACCCAGGCGTCAAATGCTTTTCTTGCCCAACGTGTGTCTAGTATCAATGCCATCTCTGCTCTTTGTGAGGCTACCGGTGCAGATGTTTCTCAAGTAGCGGCGGCTGTGGGCAGAGACTCACGGATTGGTTCAAAGTTCCTGCAAGCTTCTGTTGGTTAGTAGATGTTTCTTAAATGTGTGATTCTGGTATGGGCCCCTTGGTAGCTCCCTAAGTTTAGCTCCACTCCTGCCAAGCCTTGGCTGACTCCTCGTATCAGCCTTCACCAGGCTTCAGACTCCTCAAGCCTCATATTCTCTTAAGTATTCTCAGAATATAATATAATATTCAGCATGTATATAATATTATATATACAGTAAATAATATTATATATACAGTAAATAATTTATAATATACAGTGTATAATATATATACAATACTGTATATAATATATACACCATATAATATATAATATACAGTATATAATATACTGTACAGTGTTTAATATACAGTATATAATACCGTGTATAATATATAATGTAATTTTTTAACAGGATTTGGAGGTAGCTGCTTCCAAAAAGACTTGCTAAACCTTGTTTACATTGCCGAGTGCCTAAATCTGCCTGAAGTGGCTCTGTACTGGCAGCAGGTCACAGATATCAATGAATATCAGCGAACCAGGTGAGCTTTGAGATGAGATTTTGGGTGCATTATGTTTGTATTTTACTTAACACTGCATAAATACCCTGAGGTGTTTAAAACGCACTATCCATCGAGCAAAAGACAAATGTTATTCTCTTTAGTATGCATCATGATGACAAATTAATGCAGAGAATCACAAGATAATTGAATGTCTTTATGGAGACCATCTGTTAATTTACATAAACATTTAAAAAAGCTATCTTTTGCAATATTGTATTCTGTAGTGAGCAAACTCTCCATTATTAATAATGAATTTTAGACATGGGTACTGACATAGGGGTAAGTGTTTAGAAGCGAATCCCAAATGATGTAAAGGATCAGTGTCTAGGAGCAACTTCCTAAGTAAATGGAGTGCTAATTTTTAATTTATTACCTCGGTTGGCGTTATGTTTCATAATGACGGCACCTCTGGAGAGTGATGTGCAGGCATGGAATTTTTGCAGTATTGTTCAATAATCGGATGAGATTTGAATCGGGAAATAGAGCATGACATAATGAGTGAATGTTTGATAATGTAGGATGTTGGGACAATTGCTTAATATGCCATTGGTATTTGCTTTATGCATTACATGCATTTGGTCATTCGGTAACTTGGTGTGGATTAAGAATACAGTACTGCATATCAGATTTGAAATACTGTATAATGTTTAATTATTGCTGTTAGGATAGGAAGCCTGTACTGAAAGTTATCAAGGTCCCCTAGCCCAAATTATTGACCTTCCTCAGGATGAAAACCACACCAATTGCCTAATTCCTAAGAACCTATTTTACTGGTAAGTGAACTTGGCCATCAGTTGAAAGGAAATGTGCCAACCTGTTTATCCTGCCCAGAAATTGAAATGGGGGTCCCCCTGTTTTGTGAGCTGAGGATGTAGTCGAGGATAATATGCAAATTTGTTTAAACAAAAATTTGTTAAAAAATACTAACATTTGAATGTAGACAAAACACAAGTAACAGGTACTTTAAGGAGAAACTGTTATATTAAGGTGGATGGGGAAATGTTTCTCAAGCAGCTGTTGAACCTGGGGTATGTGATTTATAAAAGTTGTTACAAACTAAGTTGAGAGTGAATAGATGGGCAGGTGCAGTGCTCATCATGTGCTCTTTTGGTGACAGACTAATATTCAGAACAACCCCTAGATCTCTGTTAGATCTTTAATTCCTTTTCACATAATTTGTAGGTTGTGTAGGGCCTTGTTTTTCCTATTCCACATTCCATAACATGGCATTTATTCACATTGAATTACATTTTCACATGCTGCTCCCATATGTATTTTGTCTAGGTCATTTTAAAGGGCATGACAATTGTTTCTCTTAACTTAGTAGCTTAGCATCATCAGCAAACATGTTCATATAATTGGGTATTCCTTCTGGTAGATCGTTTATATAGATGAACATTATGGGTGTAAAACTGAACCCTGTGGTACTCTGTTAATAACATTCCTTCAGTCGGATACTTTGGCTCTGATTACCTCCCTCATCTTTCTAGCAGTTAGAATTTTTTTTATCTATGTCAGGAGTCTCCTTGTCACTCCCTCCAGCATGTTTGTGTACATGTGTTTGTGTGTAATTACCTAGGTGAGGAGGGGGAATAATAGTGCTCCAATTCTACAAGTTTCACTATATGCTGTTTTTGATACTTTTATATATAATTGGTTTGCCTGCATATTTTATGTTTAGCATTTTATTACATTTCACTGTTGCAAAAATAATTGCTAAAATGTTTTCTTCCAGTAAACTGTATGTACTTCATGTGTAACTTCTGTTAATTGAAAGTGCTGTAGACTATTAAAATTTAACTTTTGTACAGTGCAATATATATAATGCTAGTCTTCTGAGACAGCTTGATTTCATTTATTGCTATTTTGATATTTGATACATTTAGCAGTAGCTTTAAAGCATCTAGTTCAAATTTCACTATAAAAACAAACTAACATGGCTAAATATGCCCTAATAATTTGTTAACTTAAAATTGATGTTTGTGTTGATTCCTCACAGATTTGCCAAGCGGATTGTTGAGTGCCTTTTCAATACTGTGACAGATAAAACATTAGCTGTGTTTGGCTTTGCTTTCAAGAAGAACACTGGTGACACTAGGGAAAGTCCTGCCATTTATGTATGTTCTCACCTGCTGGAAGAAAGCGCCCGGCTCAACATATATGACCCCAAGGTAACTGTTTACATTGTTCCCAGATTAACATAGAGCATTTATTAATACTCGGTAGTACCATTTAGATATCTTCAGGGTAGTGCATTCATTTGATTTGTAGAGTATAAGGGGGGTGGAGACATTACAACTATATAGCACTTGGAAGGGATTAGGACAAGGATTTGGGATGGGACAGGGGGGAAGGAATGGTGCCCAACCACTTGGACGGTCGAATGCTGAACTGCATGAAAAGACTGTTGCTCAACCATCCAGCCCAAGTTGTTGGACTTGTAAAGCATAAGTAGATTAGAGGCGCAATGTCATAAAGGGTGGAAACAATTTTAATTTCGTTTAAATGTAAATCATTTTTTAAATATGGTGACCATAAATGCCTTCACTCCTTTAGTCTACAATGGTTATCTTGCGATGATTTCTGGACTCAATGTCCTCGTGGCCCTGTTCTTGACCAGGCCTTCTTTGCTACATTTGAATATTGTTGGCACTTTTTGCCACAACCAAAATACTGAGCTTTTGTGCTCTTGAGGTTGTTACTGTTAACTGGTTGGGACGTGGAAGGATTTGTTAACCTAATTATGCTCTGTAGTTACAAAAACAAACCTTTCATGTCATTCAGATTTGTTGCATAATGACGAATACAATCAAAATCGGATGAAAAATGAAATGCAAGAACACTTGCAATGTGTTTCCCAATGTAGGTGGATGGAAATTGGTATGCAATTAGCAATTTGTTCTTAAGTACTGTACACTAAAGAAATTGGGCTTCAGTCATGTAAAAGGATAGACAATACTGTATAAGGAAATTAATTTATTCTCATCTACAAAAAATCTATAGATTGTGAATTTGCTCTGAAACATGGAAAATTAGGACCTAGAACCTGTAACCCTCAATGATCAGGTGGCTAAATGAAATGAGCAGAAAGTTTGAAAAGCAATTGAAAGGAACTACTGAAGACATTATTTACAATAATGCACACTGTAATGTGCCCAGTTATATTTAATGCAAACTTTTGATTAAGCGAGACATCTTTTTTAGAATTTAAGTTCTTAGAATATATAAGGTGAGGTGGTATTTGTGAAATAGATGTTGAGGATTAGGGTTACCACATATCTGGGTTTTTCCTGGGTATCTATTTCTTGGTACTCCGATCTCCGTTCAAGCGAAATTTACACGCACTAAAAATACCCGGACTTTTGCTTTGTACGTACTTTTCACCAACTTCGTTTCTGGTAAAACTTAAATTAACGGCGTGTCCTAATAGCGCCGTGTGTGTGCAGACGGCGTGCATTTTTACAGGGAGGAGGAGGAGGAAGAGACATTGCAAGTCAGAAAGAGCAGTCTGTCTTGTGAGTGCGACTGCAATAAGAAAAGGCTGACTACATTTACGAAGGTATATTTTATTTTGATTTATATTTATATCTGAGGTCTTTGCACTTCTTATTTATAAATGTTATATAATCAAAATAGAAAGAAGCTCTACAGTTTAGTTTAACATGTTAATTATTTTTAATAGTTAATGTGATGCACACGCCTAAAAAAATAGCCAATTGGCATAATTATCCATATTCATAAAATTCCTCTATTGGAGTCCTGAAATATGGCAACTCAGTGTTAAATTCATGTTGAAATTGACTGTCACTCGCATCTTGTACGTGTACGACAGATAAGAGGAGAAGAAACGAGTTCTGAATTACATCTTAAATAGGTGTTTGCCTGTAAAAACATAAGATATCCATGTGATTCACCTATTCAATTACTACTAGTCAGACTGGATGGTGCCTAAGATATTGATCGATGATGTCGTGTGCAGTATCTTACTAGACGGAGGAACAAGGCTTCAGGAATACTGTATAGATACTATTGATGTCATTCATAATGCATATATTAAATGCAGTTGATCTAGTTACAGTAGTGATAAATATGAAGGTTTTCGTTTTTTTGCACCAGTGTTTTGCCTTCTGAGCACTTTACCTTATTGCACCCTTTATTACTTTTGTATGCTTTTACTTCTGTATTTGAAATTTGTATGTATACTGTCTTCTCTCAAGTTAACTAAATAACATCTGCAGGTGTATCTTTTATCTCTAAAGTGGTATACATTGCTAGCCATTACTCTGACTTAAATACACTGTATTTCATTGTACTTTGCATTTGAATTACAGGTAATGGCCAATAAATAAATACATACATATATATTAGTAGGCATCCATCAGTCTTGGGAGATTATGGAGTTGAGCTCTGGTTGTCGGTCTAGTGTGGCCTCTCCAGGGCGCAAAGCCAGGGTAGGTTGACGCGAGGGAGAAGCTGTCACCCATGTGACATGCAGTTGTCACCCATACACACCCATGTACAGTATGTATATATACATACATATTGTATAAATATTCAGTTATTCGTAAGTATCCACATAGGAGAAAAACAAAAATTCTGAATATTTTACTTTTCAACACATTATCAAGGAATACAAGTAATGTCATGGTATCCCTTGATAAGTTATTGAAACCTGAAAACATTCAGAATTTTAGTTTCATTTTTTCCTATGTAGCTGCAGTACTTAAGCATATATGCACTTATGTCTAGTATTATTTTATATTAATATACTTCATTTTGCATCATTATCATAATTTTTTCAGGTGGAAGGTAAACAAATTGAACACGACCTGACAAGTTTAGCAATTACAAGTGATCCTGAACGTGTCCAAAAATTGATACACATCTATTCTGACCCTTATGAAGCTGTCAAAGACGCCCATGCCATTGTTGTGCTCACGGAGTGGGACGAATTCACAGTGAGTTTAATACAATTGCCTTGCTGTGTTTCCTGTGATAATCTTTCGGTATATAAATGCACAAATACAGTACCTTAAGTGCTAGTAGTTTTAGTAATTGTTTTAGGAGTATTATAAGGAAATACTGGTGTGGGAATAGGGATGCAGATACTATGTATGTAATGGGCCATCAGCTAGCATTGAGATAAATTAGTAGATGGAACTAGAACTTGTTCCAAATGTCTCAAATGTAGATTTTAAATCTTTTTAACATTTGTTTATAGATATCTGGCTATCAGAAGAAGAATTTGGGCACTGCAACTTTTTAGCAGTGACAGTAGAAAATGTAATCCCATGGATTAAGATCTGCTGCATGGATGATCTTAATCCATCAGGAATACTGTACTATTTTCCCGCCCAAGACCGTTATGAGTTCTATAGTGATTATGGTACAGTAATTGTAAATAGCATCATTTTTCTCGTTTAGGAAAAAAATTGAAAAATTTGTTTTAATTTTGCTACTAAAATACATGCAATAGATTGATGATTATGCATATTCCTTGTATTTGTCATGCACATTGGGAGTATTTATGCCTAGTATTGAGTAATTTTGATTGTTTTTATAACTGTTGTAAAAAAAATTTTTTTTAGTGATTTTCAGTGTTACTATGGAAGGAGCACCTCCTTTTATAATTTGAAAGTTTATACAACTTAAAGCCTCAAAGATAACGCCTCCTTCCTCTCAAACATTAAGAAGTTATATGGCTATTTTGATTATATACAATATATATATATATATATATATATATATTATATATATATATATGTAATGTAATATATATTTTTTATTATAATGTGTTGGGAACACTTATGGTCTAATTTGGGATAATTGGATCATATTTTTATTAGAAAATAACAAAATCTGGGTTCTTTTGAATACATTTATTTTGATCTTTAAAAATACAAAGTTTTTGTTCAGTGATAGCAGATAAATTTACATGCAAAGATCTAGGTCACTTTACCATACAAATGTTAAATAAAGAAAAAAAAAAAAATTGCCCCATCTAAACCCAAGTATGGGGTTAAAACAGAAGTGCCACACTCAAAGGGCCGAGTGATTTGTGTGGGTTGAATTTTACTTAATTTTCAAGGAACACACACTTGCAAATCAGCGTTTGTCTACATGGCTTAATTTAAGCAGTGGGGATTGCGTAATTATGTGATGTAGCTAGAACATTAATTTAATGTTATAATTTAATAGTTTTTTTATGAATCCATTAATAGACTAGTCACTTAACCAACTCTCTCATTTTATATTATTTATTTTGATTATATATAATGGTACAGTATATGTATTCTCTGCAAAATGTTGCCAACTTGAACTATTTATAGTATTTCTATTCTAGACGTACGACTACAAAAAGATGCTGTCAGTGATGAAAAAGCCAGCATTCATATTTGATGGGCGCAAGATTCTTGACCACGAAGCACTGATCAAACTAGGCTTCCACACCGAAACAATCGGGAAGAGATTTTCTCGAAATACTCTCCTAAGATCCTCTGGTGGGGACACAAAGATGATGTATTAGTGTGCTTGTTGCTAGCAAAATGTATGATTGGGCAAGCTTTTTCTGACTGTTGGCTAGTTTTTCATATAGATACAGTATTACACTTTTTCCTTTAAACACGTGTCCATTGGGAGTAACCACTTGTTTTTAAATTATTTTGAAACTGTGCTGTACCTATAATTGGGTGCATTTTAGGTTGTCGACATTGATGGTATTTGTAAAGTACGGTTATTTATTAACATGCACAGACTTGCACGCAATGCATGCTTTTATTGCAGTTACTGTACAGTATTTGTTGACCCTCATACCCTTTTCCTCCTAACATTAAGTAACGATGTAATACTAAACAATTAATTTAGCTTTTAATGAACATGACAGAGCTATTTCAAAATATGAACAATTTTAAATATTTATATTAGGTAATTTTATCAATTTTAATTAGTTAACAAAAATGAACTAATATACAGTATTATATAAAATTTACATTTAAGTTTTATTCAAATTACAAGTTCTTTAGTAAACTTTGCCGAGTCTGTGTAAGGTAAGGAATGTTTATCATAATTTATTAGTCCATGACGTTAGCATTTTTAAACATTTTTATTATTTTAATTTTTGTTATTCTGTATCGCACTAAAAACTATCTTTTAGTATTGTTGAATTTGTTTCTTGCAAATGAAATAGCTGCACATTGTTTTATTTTCTAGACTAGTTTTTTTTGCATCTTTACTGGATAATTTGAGACAGCTGTATATTGATGCACCTATGTGATACTGAAAATATATCTTTAAAATATATTATAATCTTTTTATATATGTATTAATATGCAGTTTGCATTATATGTACTCGCCTAGTTGTACTCGTCTAGTTGAGCTTGCGGGGGTTGAGCTTTGACTCTTTGGTCCCGCCTCTCGACCGTCAATCTACTGGTGTACAGATTCCCGAGTGTCTTGAGCTCTATCATATCTACATTTGAAACTGTGTATGGAGTAAGGATTCCACATGTATCTTGTTAATGCTGCAGAACCCAAGTTAAATCATTCCAAGTACAGTTATATTGCTTCAAACTCCATAGAGTATGGTTTTATATTTTATTAATTTAACTCGAAATTAAATTAATGCCCAACCACTTGGGCTGGACGGTAGAGCGACTGGTCTCAGCTTCATGCAGGTCAGCATTCAAACCCTGACCGTCCTAAGTGGTTGGGCACCATTCCTTCCCCTGTCCCATCCCATAACCTTATCCTGACCCCTTCCAAGTGCTATATAGTCGTAATGGCTTGGTGCTTTCCCCTGATTTTTCACCGGGGAAAAAACCCTTCCCTTCTCAGAAAGATTAATACTGTACATGATAAAATCACATAAAATGAGAATTCCTGTGATGCTTTCCCAGCCCTGCAACAAATATTAACAAATTTTCACTAATGTGAAAATTTATTTAAAAACTGTCAAAGTACTATATTAGCTATTATAAAGACTTCTTTGAAAACTGAAGATCTAACTATAGTCACAAGTCTTCAAACTGTGTGCTGGCTAGTGTGTCTACAAGGATACCATTTATACCAGAGAAATTATCCACACCTAACCAGTAGGTTAGGCTTTGTTAGCAACATAAATGTTAACCTTTTCCCAATTGTCCAAATTCGAGTGTAGTCAAATTCTACATTCTAATTGTTCATTATGTTGATATATGTATGATGGTTCACATTATTACCATACGTTAGTAATGGTAATATGTCTGTATCTTCTCACAGACATAACAACATAGGGTAAAAACCCACACTTGTGTATTTGTGAAATTCATGTAAGGAATTTACAGTCTTTCACACTCCCGAGTGCTTTGTCAAGGCCTGAGTGTGCGATTAGGATGAGACTTGCATCTTAATGTCTAGTGAGGCTGCTAACCTGGGTCCAGTCCTCTTGTTCTTCTTGACTGCCCGACCATGTCACCTCTATTCCCGACTGCCGATGTACCTGCAATAATGTCCTCTACGGAAATATGGTCGTGTGTTCTTTCTGTAATCCTGCTATTCTGGGAACTAAGAGTTGTTATTAATAGAGGTATTCATCTGGATGCTGTCCCTCATAATCCTCTCCATACTCCAAAGAACGCGGCTAATGGGACTGCTTTCATTCATCCATTTATTGAGATCTAATTTTAATTCACTCGGAATCATTTTCCTAGTAAAGTTATCCTCCAAAGTAAAGCTTTTGTTCCAAGAAAAAAAAATTATTCAGAGTATTCATTAGAACCCTTTCCACTACCCTTCTAGTTCTAATGTTACCTTTATAGATTGTCACATTTCTTAAAATCAATATTGTGATCCTGTCCCCAACTATGGGGTAACAGCACTGTTACCAGCCATTATTCTACATGCTTTCTTATGTTCTTCAAATACTGATCTCAAGATTTTGCCCTGTTCCCCCTTCCCCCCTAACATTACAATCTCTACAAGGTAATCAACCCGTTCTCGCAAATTTAATAAGTCAATATTGACTTATTAGTTGCGTGCATAGGTGACATACTAAACATAATAGTTTCCCTTGAAAAGCTTCATAGAAAACACCGACCTTACCTAACCTACTTAGTATGTTAAAATAAGCATCTTATAGCTTCGTAATTACAATTGTTACTTAACCTATTATAGGTTAGGTAATAATTGTAATTACGAAGCAATAAGATGCTTATCTTAACATACTAAGTAGGTTAGGTAAGGTCGGTGTTTTCTACGAAGCTTTTCAAGGGAAGCTATTATGTTAAGTATGTCAGCTATGCACATATTTAATAAGTCAATATTGACTTATTAAATTTGCGAGAACGGGTTGAAGGTAATATATAAATGCCTCCTGGATTTTTATCCTCTTCTACCCTATTCTTACTAACCCTTTCCCCTAACTATATTTGAGTAATTGAAAATGATTGTTTTGTATCCTTATGTTACAGGTCAGTTTACTAAAAATGGGGTTTTAAGGCAATTTCAAAACTATTTTCTTAAAAGGATTCCAAGGGTGTCTCACAGTTTTAATGAAAAAGAATGCCTTAAGCTTTACTGTGTGCTTTTTCAATGAACCATAAGGAATAACCTAAATCCCCCAAAACTTATACAATTACAGTAATATAAGTTCAACTTCTAGGAAAGATTGGTAACAAATCCTATAAGCTCTTAGATAAGACCGGTGAGCACACTTTGCTTAACTGAATTAGAATATGAGAAAAAATGAATGGGTGCATTTTTCCTGTAAGTACAGAATGTAAATTGATCATTGCTTCTACCTACCAAGCAATCAAAAGAGTTTTTTATCAACTTTTTCCGTAGTAAATTGCACGGAATGCTTTAGGCTATTGAGACCCTCTAAATACCCATCTAGGTTCTCAAAATCTTTGTCAGATATAGCTAAAACATCAACATATCTTGACCAGACTCTGGGATCTTTAAACCAGGCTCATGAAGGTATCCTGACTTGATAATGGTCCAGGACAGAGTGAAACGTTAGTTTCTTCATTTTCAGATGTGTATTTTGGTCATGTTTTATTGAGCAGTAAAAGATCTTTGCAACCTCTCCAGGTCAGCAATTTCTCCATCTTTGAATATTTGTGTTTGTGCAACATTATTCTACTCTAAAGAGCACTAGTGTCTTAAAACGTATCATAATTGATGTGGCATCGCTTGTTTGAAAGGTACTTGGAGGGGTGGGGTGGGGGGGGGGGGACACTTTTCAGAACAGACGAGTGTTTTTGTTCTGATAAAAAGTGTAAATTAAATGGAATAGTCATTGTTGAGTAAGCATGTATTGAAATCTTGGATAACAGTTAAGGAATATGATAAATGAAGAAATACAAAATTGAAAGGAAAATATTGGCAATCACTTTATAAATGTTCATTAAAAAATGTCAGAGCTCTTAAGAATAGCTTGAAAATAACATTGTGTATTGGTCTGAAGGCGATGCTGTGCAATGCCAAAAATGAATGCAGTGGAAATAGACAAACAATTTAACTGCAGGAAGGGAACTAATATTGAGCCAAATTATAGAGAGTATACCCTCCTGTCTTGGTCTGTGGTTGAGAATCTAAACAACCTGAATAGGCCAAGGTTTACAATACTGTATTTGTGCCCTCCCTGCACTCGTCTATCTGCGGACGAAGGAATTTAAAATATGGGATTATATTTTATAATGGCATGGGATGAACAATTTGCTTGTGTAAGTCATGAGGTCTAAGAGGAGGTTTTTTTTATAATTTAAAGAGAGGAGAATAGATCAAGATGAGGGTTCATGCTGACTGTTGTGTTGGTGCCTGCATTACAATACAGTACAATGGATCCTTAAAATTAAATTTGGACTCTCATTGCAGACCCCTTCCAGATTTGTCAAAATTCCACATTTTGACAAATGTCATGTTCATTTTTTATTTTAATGCAAATAAAACTAAACACTTTTGCATATTAACACTACATTTTATACTCCTGGTTTTTTAATGATAGGTACAGTATAACAAAATATAATGAACACAGTGTTTTACTTTCCTTTTTGTTGTCAAGCTTTATCCTTGTAATCCACTGGTAGTGCAGTTGGGTCTCGACCTTTCTCTCGAGACCCAACTCTTTTCGAATTCAATTCCCACTGCAGGACAGGCGTTTAGGCATATTTCCCTTCTCTTTATGCTTCCTCAGAGGGTACAGTATTGTAGAGTGGCATTAGTGCCACATTGAATCAGTGTTAATATTGTAGATTCAGAGTTGAATTGGTGTTGCTCCAGGCTATTATGTCCATTGGGTATTCGCCATGGCAGTAAATGTTTTCCCTCTGGAGTTGGGCAGCTGTTGTGGGTTGCATCCAGGAGGTCGGTAGTTGGCCTAGAGGGACTGCTGTGAGCTTAAGACTTTCTGTAACCGAGAATGGGGAAACTAATTAGAAGTACAGGACTGTACGGAGTACTGTAGTACAGTACTGCGCTTCACAAAATCTTTACAAGTATCTTTTGTACTTTACAAAAGATACAAAATTTTAGCATCAATTTTGAAGCGTGCACAATCTCTACATCCTGGTTAAGGTGATAATTTTGAAAAAAATTTGATTGTTCATTAGAAACTTAAATACGGGTCCTCAGCTTGTGATGATTTGTGTTCCAACTGAGCAATGTAGAATCTTTTATTAAATTGTAGGACCTTTTTTTTTTTTTTTTTTTTTTTTTTTTTAAAGTTATCAAGTCATGGTTGATAATAGGAAAAGTGTTCATGGAAGAAATATTAACACAGATTACACGTGTATACAGAGTAAACAACTCTACAATTAGTACCAGTATTGAAAACAAGGCCAGAATTTTAGAACACGGTGAATCGAGCACAAACGAATTTACCAAACAGTGACAAGGAAAAACCACTTAATTGAACCTCTTTCCTAAGTAATTATAACATATAGACCTACATTCAAGGATTCAAGGTTAATGAAATGGGTTTATTCATTGTTATATTTAAAAATCTTAAATATACATGCTTTGGAAACATACATGCATAAATGCATAATATACATGCATAAATATACATGAATAAATATATGCTTTGGAAACATGTCTTAACATTATGACAATAGAAAATTGGGTTCCAAATTCCAACCAATCAACTTTCAACAGAAAATTATGAACTCATTCCTGTCATAAATTGGGAACTCCATACAATAACCTTTTGATTTTAAATATATTTAAATACTCTAGTTAAAAAAGAAAAACTTCCTACCTTGCTGCTTTGTTTGGACTGATTATCCAATACAGTACAGTACTTAATTGGAATTAGTTTTCTTCGTTATTTATGAACCAGGCAGAATGAATAGGCTGTATCATTAATTAAAGTCCTTCATATCAACTCGTCCTACAAAGAAAGTTACTTTTCACTCGTATGTGTTGCATAAGGCCAAAAATCAGTCGTACTAGAAAATGGAAGCAGTTCGTGAAAGTTATGTACTAGTCCCATTTTTCTGTTTTGGTCCTCTGGTAGGTTAGGAGAAGACACTAATTTGATCGTTTTCTTGACGTTGGGAAACCTTAGGAGGACGGGCTGTTCATAGCGGCCAGCAAGAATAACCCAATGGACACTTGATGGAAAAGAAATCTCCTCACCATCCATTGTCAATACTTCATAGATAAAATGCAAAGTGAATCTGGGGGTCTCACACTGGAGAAAGTTTATACAACTGATTTAAGCAGGAACTTGAAATGATAGGAATAGATACAAGTTATATCCAAGATTAGGTGGGATGTGGGGATGGGGGGAGAGATTTCAGTTTTGTTTATTTTTTTTTTATATTGTTATTGCTGCTAAACACATTTCATGCCTATTTTACTAAGGCATTTGATAAAATATTATGTAATATGATTAAAAAAATTAATCTTGGTATGTGAAATTTGTTTATTGAAGTGATTGAAGTAGAGCCAGTTTGATTAAAATAAATATCTTGGATGTTTAATCCAAGATAATTTTGTAAAGTTAAAATTCTTTTTTTTTTTTTTTTTTATAACTTCCTTTTCACAATATAGTGCTGTATTGATAATACTATAGTGTGGATTAGACATTAACACGACAGAGCAGATGACCAAATCTTGAGTAAATAAACTTTGAAAGTTTAGTACAGTAATAAGTACAACAGAATAATGCTAAAATTCAATGAAATCATTACTTAAGTAATTTTTTAAATGCTACACGTTATTAGTGGCTTTATAAAATATACAAATAATGTACCAACTGTAATCTGATCATCAGTACTGTATTTATTATTACTAAGAAAATAATATTAAGAAAGTTCTTAATATTTTTCTTTACATTTTCTTTTAAGTTCAGTCCAGTTTCAAACAAAAATTATGCATCGGATAGATTCGTCTGACGGAAGGAGAGAATGGTAATCCAAAGGTTATTTGAACATACAATCTTCCCGGCTTGGTGCCGTCTTTGATAATTACTTACTTCAACATACAATGCAATGCATTACTTGTTTTTAGTAATTATCCTTCGTGATGTTTTACACATTGATGAAATCTGCTCTTATATACAGTTTCTTGGGCAATATTTATGAGTGTGTTTTGGTCATGTAAGCAAAATTGTTATTTTTGAACGTGGGCTAAAACTGAGTGAAAATGGAGATCTCATCCTTTGAATGACATTGCATCGGAAGGGATTCAGGGTTCAGAGAGAGAGAGAGAGACCCAAAACTTAGGCAACTTTCATACAAGCAAAGATTGAGAGCCTTGGAATAAACAACACTACCAGCTAGACGTGATTGGGCTGATCTTGTAAGTTTACTTAATTGTTCTAGATGTGGATGAAGACTAGCCAGTCCTCAAAGTTTTAAGACTTCTCATTTGTCGATGACATATAAAATTTGCCGACTCTACCCTTGTCTGGTGAGGACCAATCACAGGCTGCTTGTACGTTACAGTACCAATGTCCTTATATTTGATATAAATACAGGCAAGCTAGACTCCAGTCATTCAATCATTCAATCTCGGTGTCTACTTCTGGGAATCTCATTTTTTAAGCAACCTCTTCACCCAACACAAATTCTGCAAACACCGAGATTTCTTCTGTAACTTTGTCTCTCAAATCAAAACA
Source organism: Procambarus clarkii (assembly GCF_040958095.1). Classification (NCBI taxonomy): domain Eukaryota; kingdom Metazoa; phylum Arthropoda; class Malacostraca; order Decapoda; family Cambaridae; genus Procambarus; species Procambarus clarkii. The sequence continues at coordinate 29,893,321 of NC_091172.1, forward strand.
TTCTGTGTCTGATAACAATGAGACCCTTCTGCTGTCTATGATGTATTCAGAGAATAAACTTTGTGTAGTTTTACTGTGTACTTTACTTTTCTGTCTGGCTGTCAAAGTTGAATTACCAGGCAGATGCTAATGTTACAAAGAATGTTACAAACATTCGAGATGATGAGAATGTTACAAACCGCATTATCAGATTTGCAGATGACACTAGATCTTTGGTAAATTAGGAATTGAAAATGATATCGAAGCCTTACAAAGAGATTTATGTGAACTTGACAATTGAACTCGACAAAATTGGCAAATGTTATTTAACATTGAAAAAATGCAAGACCTTGCATGTGGAATGTAACAATGCACATCATAACTACCAAATAATCCCCACTACCTTATAGCAGATTGATGAAGAAAAGGACCATGGAATAAAAATCCACCAGTCATTGAAAATTTAACAAGTGAGAGCTGCAGTAAAAAAAAAAAAAAGAAAAAACTTAAAAAACTAAACAGTTTGGAGAGTATTGCTCCAGATCAGTTCTGTAAAAGGTAATATGGAACACACGAAAGGAGCAACAGCTTCGAGATCAAGCCGCAACATAGAACAAAAAGCAGATGTGCTTTCACCCACTAGGTTATAAGCCCCTGGAACCACATACAGTACTCACCAAAATTGTAAATGCCAAGATACTGCTGCAGTTCAAAATCCAGCAGGATAGAATCGGAAAAAATGGGGGAACTTTTGACAAGTCTCCTGCTTACTGTCCTTGTCAAGGCTACTAGAGAGATGGTGGTCCTCGGATAAATTCATGTAAATACTGTGTATGTTTCTGCAAATAGAGACTACTGTATTCTATTAATCCCTGCCATCCTTTACCGATGGTTCATATAAGCTAAAGCAATCATCAGTGTAAATAAAGGAATTGAGGATGCTAACAAATATACCCATATCCTGTCTATTGGCCTTTGAGGATGCCATCACAATTCTCTGGAATCCGATGATTGTTAGAAAGTATGGAAATCTTACAGCTGCTCTTCTTCTTCAATATGCAACAGAAATGTGACCACCTACTTTGATAAAACTCTTTGTGACCATAGTCCTGTAGTACATTAGTCTACATCTTTGGCTCACAACTGAGGGATTTTAGTTCAATTCTTGGGCAGGATAAAAAGATTTAGCCACATACTTGAGAGTTTGGCAAATGTTGTGGATGGATTCTGAGGAAGGTCAGTAGGTGACTTGGGGGCACCTTGATAAACATAAGTACTGTACAAGCTTCATGTCAAGGCCAATGGGAATTACTTATAATGACCTAGCTCCTAAGCCATATGTGGTGTCTTACTAATAACCTGCAACCGGTCGGCCGAGTGGACAGCACGCTGGACTTGTGATCCTGTGGTCCTGGGTTCGATCCCAGGCGCCGGCGAGAAACAATGGGCAGAGTTTCTTTCACCCTATGCCCCTGTTACCTAGCAGTAAAATAGGTACCTGGGTGTTAGTCAACTGTCACGGGCTGCTTCCTGGGGGTGGAGGCCTGGTCGAGGATCGGGCCGCGGGGACACTAAAGCCCCAAAATCATCTCAAGATAACCTCAAGATAACAATAACGCTGTCCAGACATTGGTCCATCAACACCTGTCACTATATATTTTCTGCCCTTGTTATGGTGTCCTCTACTATGATTGAGATGTTGACCTAATCCTCAACATAGAATGTCAACCTTACCTGGCCGCATTTATGAGTTTAGAATTTGAACACTGATTAACTTACTTTTTTTTTTATACAAACGGGTAGAGGAGAAGAAGCCTTCTCATTCTTGTTTGTATGCTATGAATTCTCTCTCCCACAGCTCATTTAAACTTATCACACATTTTTTTTTTCCTGAATATGATCTGTTAATCACTTTATAAATAGGTCTGCAATTACTCCTGGGTGAACAGTGAAGGAATGATGTCCTTTCACCCCATCCTACCCAAGACTTTAACCCATGCTCTCTTGCTTAGAAGGCAAGAGGGGTGAGGTTCTTAACTATTACACAACAGGGTATCTTTCCCAGAGAAATCTTATGAATATAAAAGTAGATAGATACGGTATAGTAATAGTTTTGTATTATAATTTTAATTGTAATATACAATAAATAACATTTAGGATGAGTGTTTACAAAAATAATTATTGTGTTTCATCAGATAATCTTAATTTGCAGGAACCCATATCTCTTTGCCTGAAGCTCGTGTATTTATTAGTTTTCCTAACATACAGTACTTGTTATTTAACCTTATATTGGTTTATTTTTTTACAGGTGAGCACTTTCCTTCATTCTCGTGGACACCGTAATTTTGGTCGCCTGCCAAGACTGGGGTCCATCAGGTGGGATACAGTCCAGTTTGGTGGAAGAATACATGCCTGAATTTTATTAATAAAAAGAAAAAAAACAAAGATATTACTGTATCCTGTAATGAAGCTATATAAAATTATTTTTAATTTAATTAATTTTCAGTGACTATATATCCTAATTGAGATATAGTACAGTATATTCCAACATATTTCATATTATAAATAATTTGCATAGCATATGTGCTTATGGATTTTTGCTGCCATATTATGTATTAATTTCACACACAGGTTCTTGTTTTTCTCAGTTTATTTGTGAAAATAACCAGATATGATTCTGTACTGTACAGTATAAAATAATTTTTGTAATATAATACAACTGTAGTTTATGCAGATCTTTACATTGAATACACCCTTCATGCACAAACAAACACACTTGAGTAATTACATGTATTCTAACCTAAAACTATATACCAATAACTATGATGTATGCAGTATTACAGTTTGTATGCGGTTCTACTTGTCAATGCCGTTTCATAACCTGTTTGTCCTCTTTGTGGTTGCAGGTAGAGTGTGTTGTACTTGTGGTGTTTCATCTTCGTATATTTTATGATAAATTAATTTTAATCTTCCAGTAGTTTCAGCATTTGACCTCTTAATGTTTATTTTATCTACCTTTCATTCCAATAGTTAAAAATTATTTCCTGTTAGTTGTTTTACATTATTTTCTCTATTGTTTGCCACCAGTGGCTGGTAGTTTATTGTGCATTCCATATTCACCCATGTGTGGTACCACAAAAGAATTAGAGGAAACAAAGGTCTTAGACTTCAGTGGGTGTTGTTTGACAGTGATGTCATAATTTTGATGTACACTTACATATAATCATAATGGTGGCCTTTTCTGGGATGAGCCCCATTGGCTTCCTGAAGCTTTCATACACTGATCAGGTGCCATCTGTCGTAGAGTTCTACTGGCATACCTGGGTACCATGAGCCAGAACCTGGCCTCTTCAGAGAGGCACAGGGAGCTATGGTATATGAACACTTTACATTTTAAGGTAATCATACTTGCCAACAACTGGTTAAGGCACCTAGAAAGATAGACAAAGCAAAACAGTCTACTGCATGGTTTAAATTGAGACTGCAGTGCTAAAATCCCAAAAGAACTCCCTAACAATGAAAACAAACCACCAAAATTTTGTGAAACTTGTGTCCGCTAGGTTGTCCAACGTTCCCCCCTCATTTGGTGGGTATATCCACACATCATGATCTTTAGCTAGATCTTTCAGATGTGATCTATCAAATTCACATCAGTTAATAGTCACAGTGTGGGAAGAAGCATTCTCATATTACAAACCAAAAAATACACAAACAAAACAGTTAAAAGTTGTGACCCATATGTTCATATCTTGTGTAAAGATACATGGTACTTGTACAGACATACTTTATACTGTATAAAATATACAGAACAATATTGACTATTGATACAGTTGTAGATGCAGTACAGCATATAAATAATGAGGATATATAGAAACACACTGGTGTACACAAACAGGAAAATTAGAGCATGCTTATCTAATTTTGGCAGTGTGTGTGTGTGTGTGTACTCACCTAGTTGTGCTTGCGGGGGTTGAGCTCTGGCTCTTTGGTCCAGCTTTGTGTGTGTGTGTGTGAGTGTGTGTGTGAGTGTGTGTGTGTGTGTGAGTGTGTGTGTGTGTGTGTGTGTGTAATTACCTAAGTGTAATTACCTAAGTGTAGTTACAGGATGAGAGCTACGCTCGTGGTGTCCCGTCTTCCCAGCACTCTTTGTCATATAACGCTTTGAAACTACTGACGGTCTTGGCCTCCACCACCTTCTCACTTAACTTGTTCCAACCGTCTACCACTCTATTTGCGAAGGTGAATTTTCTTATATTTCTTCGGCATCTGTGTTTAGCTAGTTTAAATCTATGGCCTCTTGTTCTTGAAGTTCCAGGTCTCAGGAAGTCTTCCCTGTCGATTTTATCAATTCCTGTTACTATTTTGTACGTAGTGATCATATCACCTCTTTTTCTTCTGTCTTCTAGTTTTGGCATATTTAATGCTTCTAACCTCTCCTCGTAGCTCTTGCCCTTCAGTTCTGGGAGCCACTTAGTAGCATGTCTTTGCACCTTTTCCAGTTTGTTGATGTGCTTCTTAAGATATGGGCACCACACAACAGCTGCATATTCTAGCTTTGGCCTAACAAAAGTCATGAACAATTTCTTTAGTATATCGCCATCCATGTATTTAAATGCAATTCTGAAGTTAGAAAGCATAGCATAGGCTCCTTGCACAATATTCTTTATGTGGTCCTCAGGTGATAGTTTTCTATCTAGAACCACTCCTAGATCTCTTTCTTTATCAGAATTCTTTAAAGATTTCTCACATAATATATAGGTTGTGTGGGGTCTATGTTCTCCTATTCCACATTCCATAACATGACATTTATTAACATTAAATTCCATTTGCCAAGTGGTGCTCCATATACTTATTTTGTCCAGGTCTTCTTGAAGGGCATGACAGTCATCTAAATTTCTTATCCTTCCTATTATCTTAGCATCATCAGCAAACATGTTCATATAATTCTGTATACCAACTGGTAGATCATTTATGTACACAATAAACATCACTGGTGCAAGAACTGAACCCTGTGGTACTCCACTTGTGACATTTCTCCATTCTGATACATTGCCTCTGATTACTGCCCTCATTTTTCTATCAGTCAGAAAATTTTTCATCCATGATAGAAGCTTACCTGTCACCCCTCCAATATTTTCCAGTTTCCAGAACAACCTCTTATGTGGAACTCTGTCGAAAGCCTTTTTTAGGTCCAGATAGATGCAGTCAACCCAACCATCTCTTTCCTGTAATATCTCTGTGGCTCGATCATAGAAACTGAGTAAATTCGATACACAGGATCTTCCAGATCGAAAACCATACTGTCTGTCTGATATTATATCATTTCTCTCTAGGTGTTCTACCCATTTAGTTTTGATTAGTTTTTCCAATACTTTCACTATTACACTTGTCAATGATACAGGTCTATAATTGAGGGGGTCTTCCCTGCTGCCACTTTTGTAGATTGGAACTATGTTAGCCTGTTTCCACCCGTCTGCTACGATTCCTGTACACAGGGATGCCTGAAAGATCAGGTGAAGTGGAATGCTGAGCTCAGATGCACATTCTCTCAGAACCCATGGTGAAACGCCATCTGGGCCAGCTGCTTTGTTCTTACCGAGCTCCTTGAGCATTTTTTCCACTTCGTCTCTAGACACCTCTATGTGTTCTATGTTGTTCTCTGGAATTCTTATTGTATCTGGTTCCCTAAAGATTTCATTTTGTACAAACACACTTTGGAACTTTTCGTTTAGTGTTTCACACATTTCCTTTTCATCTTCCGTGAATCTATTTCCCATTTTCAACCTCTGAATATTATCCTTTACCTGCAATTTGTTGTTTATGAATTTATAGAATAGACCTGGTTCTGTTTTACATTTGTCCGCAATCCCTTTTTCAAAATTTCTTTCTGCCTCTCTCCTCACTGCCGTGTAGTTGTTTCTCGCATCTTTGTATCGCTCGTATGTTTGGGGGTTCGGCCTCTTCCTGTATTGATTCCATTTTTGTGTCTTTCGGTCTCTAGCCCTCTCGCAATTTCTATTGAACCAATCCTGTTTCCTAGTGTGTGTGTGTGTGTGTGTGTGTGTGTGTGTGTATGTGTGTGTGTGTGTGTGTGTGTGGGGGGGGGAGGAGAGCAGACTGGCCTTCCTCTGCCTTAGTGTGACAATCAGCCTCAAGGGAGGGAGTATCCTAAAAGTAGACCATGGCATAACAAATACTGTATAGATAAATTAATATATTTTTGCATGTATGCATCTGGCATCCTTTAATGTGTAATGTTAGTATTTTCTAAGCAGCTTTGTAATGTTGTAATTGAAATGCACATACAGTATTTTGTTTGAAGAGGGAGCTGCGGCAATATTTTAATTTTTTTTGCAATCTCAATTTAGCTGTTAATGAGATAATAATCATGATCATATTTAGATAGTGTGCTGAGTTTGCTTTCATTTTCCATCATTGGGGACAGGAAGCCTCCTGTCCTGCAGAATCAAGGTCCTCCTAGGCCAATGACTAGCCTTTTTTAGGTTGTAACCTATAACAGTCGCCTAAACGTACCTATTTACTGCTAGGTGAGCAGAAACATTGAGTATAAAGAAATATGCTACAAAGTGTTGCTTCAATTGGGTCAAATCACATTAGTTTGGGGTTTTTACTATGCACAACTGATTATTTGCCTTGTTTACTGGGGTGCCTAATTTCCTCCCAGAATGATTTGTTTTGTTGCACCTATTTATTTAGTATTTATTTATATATATTTATACATATACAAGAAGGTACATTGGGTTTATAAGAGAACATAGCATAGATGTTTTTACATTATTGTAAAGCCACTAGTATGCATAGCGTTTCGGGGCAGGTCCTTAATCTAACAGATAATTTTTAGTAGGTAATTTCTAGCAAAAGTAATAAAATATTAACAGGTTCATTGTAAGAAAATATGACAAAGATGGTTTCTGGTGTGTATTCTGTAGTTTTGTGGTTGATCTCTGATTTCCTTGCTTTGTAGAGTGAACCAAGTGCTGGTTTTGGCTTTTGGTAGGTCATGACAAAAAAAGAATAGGTATAGTGGGATAAAACATGGTGGTACAAGAGACAAGTGTGTAGAGCTGCTAGGGGTCCATCAGAAATGGGCTTTTCATTACATTTAATGCTTGATTTTGATTTCAGTGACATATGATAAGGTGAAGGTTTTTAATATTATTCAATAGGAGAGTTGTGTTTATAGTTATGAAAGAAAATTAATTATAGTAATTTCTGAAAGGGCCTCCTCAGTGTATCTCCTTAAGTCTTGGCTGGACCAGTGCTTAGCTCGAAAAACACTGAGAGCCCTCCAAAAGAGGGCGTTTCATTTTACAATATTGAATCACCTCGTGCAGGCGATGAGTCACAGTAACGTGGCTAAAGTATGTTGACCAGACCACACACTAGAAGGTGAAGGGATGACGACGTTTCGGTCCGTCCTGGACAATTCTCAAGTCGATTGTGACAATCGACTTGAGAATGGTCCAGGGCGGACCGAAACGTCATCGTCCCTTCACCTTCTAGTGTTTGAATCACCTCACTCTGTGTTTGATGCACTTATTACACATTCCTTTCAGAAAAAATGCAAACATCTGCCCTCCATTTTGTTATTTTAGTTAGTGCAGTATATAATAGAGCATTAATAAAGACTTAAGCTGTATAATCACTGAGGCATTTGAACAGTGGGCAGAAACTGGAACATAACATTGAGTTGACCTGTTTTGCTAAGAAAGACATTGAATATTTGTGATACTAGAATACTAGTTTTGTGTGTGCTGAGGTAAGAGTGAAGCTATTTATGTTTAATATCAGTGCAGTATTATAGTTTGTTTAATTTCTATGATCTAATTTGCATTTATTTTCCTATAAAGTACTTAAATTATACACTGTTCCATAGCTTATCTATTTAATACAGAACTGTAGGCCTACTCCTAATAGTTGATTTTTAATACTTTGTATATTAGAAAAGACATTCTCATAAGATGAATTGTCTTGTGTGACTGACAAATATTAAGATACAGTACATATCCAAATTATGTAATATTTTATAAATTGTTGAAATTCTGTGATGAATTGTAATTAGGGCTGTTAGGCTGTTACTGTAGAATTGTAATTGGGCCAGTACTTTTGTTTGTAACGATTATTAAAAACATTTCTTTGCATACTGAGTAATTAACCATAATTAACCATTAATGAAACTTTAGCATAAGTACCATTACCGTACTGGTATACTGTAATACCAGTTGTTATAGGAGCCATTTGGAAGAGAAAATAATGATGAGAATAATTTTAAAATTTGTATGTTCATGTGACACTATTGCAGAGGTAATGGAAAAATATTGAAATATATTGCATGGTTTGTTGCTGGTTGCATATGTTTCTTAATAAAGTATCTAATCATGTGTACTTTTTGTAAATTTCAGATCCTTATTTGTTTCATTCAAAACTTAATATTAAATATTAAAACTGAAGATTAAATATTTACTCGTATACATACACATACCCTCAAGGGTTCTGTATATCTATAAAACTGTGAATTGCAATACCAATCCTGACCTTCCAAGCACTTCCTAGAAGGCTGTAAGGGAACTCATGGTCACCATAAGAGAAACATATCTTATAATCAATACCAAGGAACTAATTTCACTCACACTTTAATTTATATTAATTTATTTTTGTGTTACTCTTTTCTCACGTTAACTATTTTTGTCTTGTCATGTTAACTAAGTTTGCCTTGTCACGTTAACTATTTTTGTCTTATGTTTATTACTTTTTTCTTGTCACGTTCTTGTCACTATTTGTGTCTTGTCGTGTTAACCAATTTTGTCTTTTCACATTAACTACTTTTTTCTTGTCATGTTAACCAATTTTGTCTCGTCATGTTAACCAATTTTGTCTCGTAACGTTAACTACCGTTGTCGTGTCTCGTTACTTTGATCAAGTTTACCAGAATTTACCAGATGTCCACACCTATATCCCAACTGGCATCATGAATGACATATATAGTAACTCAGGAGCGTGAGTTACATAGACAGTAGCTCCTGATCATTAGTTATATACTGGAGGCCAAATGGTCGGGTGTGAGGCCAGGCAGCTGCATGGCGGCTTGTTGAGACTCTCCAATTCTTCCTGGTGATTTTTTGCAGTTGCATTTATTTGAACTGCAGCGCTGTCGTGAGTTTTGCTGCTGCGACAGGTAAGGTGGTTCAGTGGGGGTGTTTATTCATCGTGTTACAACGATTCTCTTACTGACTTTTATTTTGAGGCTTGACAACCTTAAAATTGGCTGCGTCTTAGCGAGACACATCTGATCTCTTGAAGATGTGGTGTGAATTTATGTTACCTGTCTTATTCGATATCTTAAAAGTCTAAATGAGATCAGCCTTGTCATGTCTTGTTTGCAGAGTTGTCAAGCCAATGGTCCTTCGCTTTTCCTGGTACAAGAGGTGACTAAGTTTTGGGATAAATTTCGTCGCTGGATCTGTGTTGAAATTTCCAGTGCATTAATGTGTTTTGCACTTGAAGTCTCCATGCCTGGACGCCGTAGTCCACGTGGCGCTCACAAGGGTGTTAACACAACCTCGTGATCACTTTCTTCTTGAAGTCAAAGGTTTGTCCGAACATTTCTATATTATTTTAACATATCAGCGTCGTTTTCAAGGCAACCTTCATTGACTATAGTGGATTATCGCTCCCAGAATCCCTTGTTCATCCTGCAGCAATGTTGTGTTATTAACAAGCTGACTGTTGCGTGGGTGCATAATAAATGAACTAAACTAAACTTGACTGTTGTCTGTGTGGTTATTTTTCTTAAGTCTATTTTCTTGATGTTGTAATTCTTCTTTGTACAAAAGTGGGTACAGGAATAAACGATTTCTGACTTCCGCAGGCTGAAAAAGCTTTCCCTCCTATAGCTCATGTAATCTTTATCCCTACTAAGTTTCCCTGAAACACGACCAGCCAATCAGTTTACAACCACGTACCCAATTATTGCTGGGTGAACAGTTTAGGATTGGTGCCCAGCAATCCTCCTTAGTCAGGCCTTGTGACTCGATGTCTATTAATCAGAATTATCCACTCACTTTGAGGTTCGTAATACCAGCATTTATCACATCACTCAGCCGTCTTCCAATTATCACTTCACTAGGCTGTTATCACCTCACTCTTCCATTAAGCCTTCCCGATAAGTTCTGTCTAAAACATAGTTTTGAAATATATCATGAATGTCTGGCAAACGGTTACCAGAGTAACCGTTTGCTCAAATCAAATAAAAAATCAAATCAAATCAAAACGGTTACCACAATATTGGTCTCCTCGATAGACGAGGCTTCCAAGAACTTTCACTTGTAATGCAATGTCCACAAATTCAAGAATTTATAGATAATTCAGAACTATAGTGCACCATAATATAGATAATATACACTATAGACAATATAGTACACCACGAATATATGTTGGTTAGCTTAGAGAACAACGGTGTCAAGTTTCTGAACCCAATAAGTGTGAGTCTGTGACCTTGCTGACCACCACTCACAAGATGGGTATGTTGGAGCACACAATAGACTAATTAAACTAAAACTAAAAATGCGAGATGGGTGTTCCATGAGGTAGTCTAGTTCATTTATTATGCAGCCCATACTCATGCTGTGAGTGCAGGTAGTGGACCCATACTCATGCTGTGAGTGGTAGTGGACTCATACTCATGCTGTGAGTGCAGGTAGTGGACCCATACTCATGCTGTGAGTGGTAGTGGACTCATACTCATGCTGTGAGTGGTAGTGGCCCCATACTCATGCTGTGAGTGGTAGTGGACCCCATACTCATGCTGTGAGTGGTAGTGGACCCATACTCATGCTGTGAGTGGTAGTGGCCCCATACTCATGCTGTGAGTGGTAGTGGACCCCATACTCATGCTGTGAGTGGTAGTGGACCCATACTCATGCTGTGAGTGGTAGTGGACCCATACTCATACTGTGAGTGGTAGTTGCCACAGACTCATGCTGTGAGCAGTAATGGACCCCATACTCATGCTGTGAGTGGTAGTGGACCCCATACCACACAAACAATAGTTCATTTTTAGTCAAAGATTATATATATGATATTTATAAAGTGACCAACTGAAGAAACTTTATAATTTGATACATTATAATGATTAAGATTATTTGGTAAGTGGTAATTAGAGGCAATTTCTCCACCTTCGTGGAAGGTACATGACGCGTCATCTGCTGTACACGACGAATGGGATCATATTTTCAACATTTTGCATATTTTAATGATCCGTCGCTTGAACCAGACTTTAGGAATTAAAAAGTATTTAATAAATTACTATTAGCATTTTTTCAGACAAGTTTCGTGTCTGTTTAAGGTTCAGATAAAAATCCGTTCAGCGCGACAAGATGCGAGTACGTTAATTAGCGGATGGTAAAGGCGTTTCACATGTTGGAGCAAGATTTTAATTTATAAGATAATTAAATCTATCCGGAACACAGGATTCCCTTAAGCTTGGAACCGAATTTATACGTTTCTAAGCAAGATCGAGTTATAACAGTGCTAGTTAAATGTGGTCTACCATCGGTAGCACTTCACCTCATCCCACGTGGTACAGGTGAGGGTTGCATGTTCTTAATTTGTATACTCTGCCTCTGAAGATGTTGCCAGGCTCAACGAAACTCATCCTCGTAAGGTTGAACTGCTGACCTTCTCCAGGATGCAACATTACAACAAGCTATAACTCCTCAGCGCGTCCTCATTAACAAAGACCCAAAGCCCATTCCATCCACCCGCCAAACCCGATGTTTATGAATGAAAAACGGTTTACACACGATGAATGTGTGCAAATGTTTATGAATGCGTCTGTGGGGTCGACCGCTGGATGTAATGGACTTGAGTCGAGGATGGGTTGAACTCCTGGATACCTATTTACTACTAAGTAAACAGGGCCAGTAGGTGATAGAAAAACGTGCCCAACCACCTATGTTCCGCCTGGGACACATTATTATGCACATTATGTGTATAATAATGTGTCCCAGTCAATGTCAATATCCTACTGATATTCTCAATAATAGCTGTGAGGAGGATTTGAACCTATGGTCAGGGTGCTTCCAGGCCACAGACCACTACACCACGAAATGGTAAAAAAAATGCAACCTGGGATGTAACTGAATCCTTCAGGGTTTCTGAGGCTTCCATTGAAGCCTAACCAGGGTTTCACACAATGCTCCCCATGCACTGTGGTTTGTAGTCTAGGAATTCTACCTCCTACGCTTCTCTTCAAATACACAAAGAAATTCCATTAATGTGATGTATCAATGAGAACTGATATAACACGTTAATGTGATTTCTTTGTGTTTCATTATTATTGTTATTATTATTATTATTATTATTATTATTATTATTATTATACCTCTAGTCTAGTGGATGGCCGGGTCAGGTCATATTGTGCATAATATTTTATTTTGTACGTAACATATATCTTAACTAAAACTATATAAACGAGAGAGAGAGAGAGAGAGAGAGAGAGAGAGAGAGAGAGAGAGAGAGAGAGAGAGAGAGAGAGAACTGTATAAGGAAAAAGCTACCACATATATAAAAGTACTTATTAGAATTAGGCTCCTGCTAAAAATTAGGGCGTTAGAGTTTTGAGTATGTTTCCTCCACTGAGGAGTGATGGACCAAGTTTGATAGTTTGCTAATCGAGTGTAAATACCACGCCATCTATGTTAATTAAAGATCACTAATTCGGTTGGACTGGTTTCCTTTGTAGCCGTAATTATGAAATAGAATTAATTCATACGAAGGTGCTGGCAGCATTAGGTGTTAAGTGAGCAAACTACAGGAGTGCAGGCACATAGTGGGCTAATTACACCTCATGTGTCTATTCCTGAGGCTCTTAGGGTTACAGATGTCTTGCAACCAAGCGTTGTAGTTACCGTGTTATACATTTAGCTGTGTTTTAAGTGGATCATATTGATGTGTTATAATATCTACTTTATTTAGTCTGTCCTATAAGGTTGTGAGGTCCAGTCTATCCTCATAGTTTAACACTCTTAGCTTTGATCTAACTTGCACACCTCTGCACTTTTTCAATTTTAGTATATATATATATATATATATATATATATATATATATATATATATATATATATATATATATATATATATATATATATATATATATTAAACTTTATTATATCAATATAAACAAAAAGAATAAGAAATAGAAACATAAAACATAAAATTCTGTTATATTATAAAACATAAGAGATATAACCGTAACCACCAAGGTGCAGACGAGGAATTAGAGAGTAAACAAAGGGAGTCGAACACTCGGAGCTGCTCAACAAAGGTCTCAGTGAGGCGATATGAATCGTTTCTAAAGTGTTGAGGTCCAGTCTAGAGGAAGGAGGCAGTATAGTATTGTCTTTGAAAGTGGAAGTGCGGCCGTCCGCGGAACTACTGGCAATATATTTCTTGCTGTCGGGAACTTAGGCTTTTATCGAGGTTTATCGAGGTAATGCCCCTAACTACTGACCGTCCCCAGGAAGCAAGCCACTTGCCTCGAGGGGGCAATCAAATACGGTAAGATTATATATATATATATATATATATATATATATATATATATATATATATATATATATATATAATGTGTGTGAGAAAGCTGCATGAACGCGCAAGCCATAGATTAATAAGAACTCTGACTCTTTGTACCTGTCTGGGCAGTCACTGTTGGCATTGAGGCACATTCCTATGTTTGTTTCCTTAGTATAGACTGCAGTGTGGAAACCTCGCTCCTTTCCATGACTGTTACATCTAGAAAGGGCAGCTTCTCATCCTTCTCCATCTCGTAATTGAAACTCAACACAGAATTCCGCTCGAATGCCTCCTTCAGCTCCTGCAGACGTCTGACATCAGGTACCTGTGTAAAAATGTCGTCAACATTCCTGCAGTATATGGCAGGTTTCAAGTTGCCCAAGTTTGTACCTGCCCAGACAGGTACAAGAGGAGTGTTGTCAACGCTTACGTCGACCGTGCTCTCAGCCACAGCTCAGGATGGAAGCAAGTCGATGAAGAACTCTGTAGGGTAAGGCAGGTCCTAGTCAACAATGGCTTCTCCAATGGTTTCATTGAAGACATCATAAAAAGGAAGGTGAAACGCCATGCAACCTCTGAAGAGTCAACTAACACAACACCTGTACCCCCTATTAGACTATTTTACAGGAACTTCTTTTCCACAGCTCATAAAACGGAGGAAAGGGTCCTAAAAGATATTGTTAATAGGAACGTTATCCCCACAGACAAAAATCAGAAGATACAATTGACGATTTACTATAAAAACAAAAAAACGGTCAACCTACTCATGAAAAACTCTCCAGACACAAAGCAGAACGCCTAAAAGGAGACCAACGTCGTCTATGCCTTCAAATGCCAACTTGGGGACTGTAAGCCCCAAAGAACTCAGTATATAGGCAAGACAACATCTCTTTCCAGGCGATTAACAATGTATAAGCAACAGGGCTCCATTGAGGAACATATAATCTCTTCCCACAACCAGACCATCACTAGAGAAGTATTAACAAACAACACAGAAATCATCGATAGATACAGCGACAGCAGGCGGCTTGACATCTGTGAGGCACTACACATCAAGAAGTCAACACCAGCAATTAACAGCCAATTAATGCACAACTTTATTGTACCCACTTCAAGACTCCGTACCAATTTAGAAGCATAAAGAGGATATATGGGCCAATAGGCCCTTTGCAGTTGCTTCCATTCTTCCCTCTCATTTATCCAATTTATACCCATTGCTCTGTGTTCTGTCTTGTGTTGAAAGTTTGTTCACCTCATCCAAAACTGTTGCAACATATCACTTCACCCAAATGCGAGTATATAAGACAAACTGTTTAAAACGTTAGCATAGCAAAACTCTGTTCTCAGGTTACAGTTGTGTGTGTGTAAAACTAAAGTCTTTGAAAATGTAATAAGTTATTATGAAACGCGTTCAAGCGTCGCGTCAGACTAGAAATAAAAATGAATTTTGGAGAATTGATTTTTCAATTATCATCGACAGTAAAAAAGAAACATAAGAAATATTGAGAAAATTCGTGTTAGAATTATTAATCTTACTTTTTCGGTCATATTTAACAACATATATTTACAAGAAAGACTGCTACCAAAATATACTTATATTTATATTATATATATATTTATATTATATATTTATATATAATATATATCATTCCTTCTGAA
Source organism: Procambarus clarkii (assembly GCF_040958095.1). Lineage (NCBI taxonomy): Eukaryota > Metazoa > Arthropoda > Malacostraca > Decapoda > Cambaridae > Procambarus > Procambarus clarkii. Next base: position 29,908,552 of record NC_091172.1, read on the forward strand.
GATGTATTAATATACAAAAGTACTTAAGGAAATCCCTGTTTACATTTTTCTCCGTGGTCTGACACTGTCACATAGAACTCTCCGTGGTCTGACACTGTCACATAGAACTCTCCGTGGTCTGACACTGTCACATAGAACTGCTGCCAAGAACAACAACTACTTCCAGACGTCTAGACAGTACTACACATCTCCTCCTTCACCACGGCCCGTCACCCAACCTCGCACCTGGGTCGCTGGGAGGCCACGTCCTCCGAAACAAGCAGTTTAACAGCCGGTTAATAGTTAAAGAAGCCATAAGCGCCATCGGCCCGGCCGATATTCTGTATAAATAGGGCTACCAAGCTCTCCAAGATTCACATTACTCCTGAGTGCTCCTGCTGAGTAGACCTGTTGACATACCCCGGTAATATATGGAAAAAAGAGTACCTCGGTGACAGTGTGATAATGTTGACCAGACCACACACTAGAAGTTGAAGGGACGACGACGTTTCGTCGTTCGATCGACTTGAGAATGGTCCAGGACGGACCGAAACGTCGTCGTCCCTTCAACTTCTAGTGTGTGGTCTGGTCAACATACTTCAGCCACGTTATTGTGACTCATCGCCTGCACAGTGTAATAATATCCAGTAGAGAGAGAGAGAGAAGTTCTCGTTTTAATTTTCCTTACTGTCTCGTTGGCCCCTGGGTGCCGTGCCTACTGTGCCTAATGGATAAGGCAACACTGCCATACGTCCACAGAGGCCTGGTAGCTGAATGGACAGCGCGCGGGACTCGTAATCCTGTGGCCTGGGTTCGATTCCTGGAAACAAATGGGCAGAGTTTCTTTCACTCTGATGCTCTGTTCCCCTAGCAGTAAATAGTTACCTGTTAGATAGCTGTTACGGGCTGCTTCCTGGCCTGGTGTGTGTAATTACCTAAGTGTAGTTACAGGATGAGAGCTACGCTCGTGGTGTCCCGTCTTCCCAACACTCTTTGTTATATAACGCTTTGAAACTGTGTGTGTGTGTTTGTGTGAGTGTGTGTGTGTGTGAAAAAATTAGTAGTTAGTAACAGTTGAGTGATTGACAGTTGAGAGGCGGGCCAAAAGAGCAGAGCTCAACCCCCGCAAGCACAACTAGGTGAATACAGATAGCAAGAGGCTTCCACCAGCGCGTCGAGCACCGCAGCTCCAATATTTAGGCAAACGACGCCCCAAAGAGTAACGTACGTACCTCTGTACAATTAAATTCCAACAGCAAGATGATTAGCGAATCCAAATTGGCAATTTATCTGATGATACCTATTTTTTTTAGAATGTTATAAAGTTATTTGTGATTGGTACTAAGTAGCTTGCCAGTTGTTTTCCAGTTAAAATGGTTTTATGAATTTCACTAATGTAATATATTATCATTATTATTATTAGTTGTTTCTATTGTTTTTATACGAAATTGGTAGGAAAACCCATAGCTACTACGCGAGATCATTATCACTGACATCTTAAACTTTCTTTTATTTAAGAGTATGTTCTTGTTTTTAGATTTAGCTACTCGGGGTAAAAATGTCAATGTAGTACGGGCTATGGTGAGCCCGTGAGTACTTTGCGAGTAGTTTTCTGGCTATTTTGTTTACTGTAAATGATCAACATCACAAAACTCCCAAGATGCGCGCGCCCACACGACTGTGGTGAGTCGGTTCGTCATTGCACCGCTACCCGTCGTGTGTTAATATGTTATATCTGAAGTATCTGATCAAATATTTATCATTGAGATGACTTTGTAGAACCATTCAGGTTTTTTCTTTATATAAATATATAGTAGAAGTACTCAATGGTGTCGGGATCTGTCTCTCTCATCCCTTCACCTCTCTCCAAGCCCGCTTGTACCTTCTAGGTAAACGCCTGCAGGAAATAGCATCAAAACTCTACTGAAAACACAACCAATGACTTTATTTCAGTCTTCATAAACATCACAAGGTGGTGGGTGCTATAGATGGCGATGTTTCTAGAGGCACGACACTTGTGTCAACCCTGACTGGCCCGTGACACTTGTATACCCACATATTTGAAGTTGTTAAGTTAGATGAGGCTAGCCCTAAGCCTCTGGCCTCCTACTTTGGACAGATATACTGATAGACATTATATTTTATAGATATAGATAATATTAATGTTAAATTAGGACTGGATTTTATTAAAACCTGTTGTAAATTTTGGAAGTTATTGCACAAAGTTTAGAAAAGATCGATGTAATATAGCTGTTGTTGTTGTTGTTTTAGATTTAGCTACTCGGAACGAAGTGTTCATGTAGCACGGGCTATGGTGAGCCCGTAATGAAATATAGAAGAAAAATAACTTTGTATACATCTACATGACGCTAGCCTAGGAGTACCAAATGAGCTGGTTTGAATACTTCTCGAGGCTCCTACTCATTTTCCCATTGTATACATAGTTTAAAACTACATCGTACATATTCTGTATACAATGTTTAATATTACTTCATCACTTGCCGAAACAGCGAGCCAAGGCTAACTAGTCTGACTCCCACTGTACATATAAATAAAGAACCACAGTCTAAGCCATTAATATATATTTAACGGATGTGAAGCTGCTCGCGGCTAAGACGCCGTATGAGAGTTACCTCTAAAGCATAATTCACATTTCTTGGTAAATGAATTCCTTAAACACATTTAAATAAATGGAGACTAAGTAATTACAGGCGTCGTAGCTCAAAAGTATTTTGTGCCAGCAGGAACTGTCCGCATCCTCATTTTCTCTACGGGGAGCTGTCCGCAGGCAGTAAACCATCCCAGCGCACACGGAACCTCCAGTCATACCTATGTTTGTTAATGAGACTCCCCTCACCAGGTATATTAAGATCACAACTAGTTGATGAAGCCTGCTTAAGTGTTAAATCGAGAGCAGCGTTCCGCGAAGACGTATAAAAAGGAGCGAGGAAGAATAAGACCGGGTTTAAATATATATATTTTTTAGATAAAAGGTGTTTCTAAAGCGTATTGATTTGTAGTGTGGTCAGTTGGGCCTTGCCCTGAAGCCACGAGCCGTCCCCATAATGTATGCTGTCCCGTGCCTTGCGGTTGGTCTGGAATTGTTCAAATTACTTTTGAGGTTATGGAAGTGGCCAGTGCTGAATATTGAGTAATTTACATGCATAATGAAGGGGAGGAGCGAGGCTTTGTGTTCCCGCCGTGGCTTTACAAGTTTGCAAGCCTCGCCTCTCAATACTCGCCTCTATGCTTATGTTAATCCGTTTAATGTTGCCACGGGCGTCACTGGTGGGGCGTGTTTACTTAATGATTTTCCAGCTTCAAGCCCCAGTGATGTGTAGGATCTCGTTAGGGGCTGATGCTCTCTTGTGAAATGTACATTTAGTTATGTAAATGTGATAGTTACAGTGATTTAAGTGGTGACAAGACTTTATTAAGGAAGTTTGTTAAATAACCTAAGTGAGTTATCAACGGGAAATGACAGTTCATTTGACCAAGCTCTTGAAGCCAGTCAGGTCACTTCTTGGGGAAGCTCTCTCTCTAACAAGGGTTACATCTGGGGAAGGTCCTCCTTTACCAAAATTCTTTCAAAATTTATACAAAATTTCTAATTTGGGCCAGTTCACTTGACCTCAAGTCTGAGCTCTTCATTGGTTTAGAGTCATAAGGATGCATATCTTCTGTATATGCTTCAGTTGTTTCACACACACTGCCCTCCCCCCCCCCCCGTCCTGTAGTCTGGAAACCCTTGATTTAGGCTCCGGTTGGGAGCCTCAGGACTCCTAGTGGATTCAGCTGAATCCCAGGTTGTACTGCTTCTTTCCGTGTCTTGGTGTAGTGGTGTAGGGCACTAGCTTGCGAGTACCAAGTGACCGGGTTCGAATCCTTCTCATGGCTCCTACTGATTTATATAATATTTATATTTTTATACAACAATGATCACAAAAACACTGATCCAAGTATGCGGAAAAAACATATTTGAAGACATCGAGAATGCTGAACGCGTTTTCGGCTCAATTCGCCTTCATCAGAGCAAGATAGTCAATCTCGCGCACGCGCACATAAAAGTCAGAAAGCCTTTGACACAGCACCTGTGTCAGAAAGCTTTTTGACACAGTACCTCACAAAAGGCTGTTACAAAAGTTGGAGCAACAGGCAGGAGTAAAAGGAAAGGTGCTCCAGTGGATAAGGGAGTATCTAAGCAACAGGAAACAGCGAGTAACTGAAGGGGGGGGGGGGGACATCAGAGTGGCGATATGTCACCAGCGGGGTTCCACAGGGCTCTGTATTTAGACCCATCCTGTTTCCAATATATATGTAAACGACCTTCCAGAGGGTATAGACTCGTCCCTCTCTCAATATTTGCTAATGATGCAAACATTATGAGAAGAATCAAGACAGATGAAGACAGGCAGAGACTACAGGAGGACCTGGACAAACTGGTGGAATGGTCCAGAAGATGACTACTAAAGTTCAATTCAGGAAAGTGTAAAGTAATGAAATTAGGCGAAGGGAGCAGAAGGCTGAACACAATGTACCATCTGGGAGGTGATATCCTGCAAGAGTCAATAAAGAGAAAGATCTGGGGATTGATATCACACCGAACCTGTCTCCAGAGGTCCACATCAAAAGGATATCATCAGCGGCATATGCTAGGTTGGCCAACATAATAATTGCCTTCAGAAACTTGTGTAAGGAATCATTCAGGACACTGTATACCATTTATGTCAGACCAATCCTGGAGTATGGAGCTCCAGCCTGGAGTCCATACCTATTTAAACACAAGACAAAGTTAGAGAAGATTCAGAGTTATGCCACCAGACTAGTCCCGGAACTGAAAGGTATGAGCTACAAGGAAAGGCTAAGGGACCTGAACCTCACATCCCTGGAAAACAGAAGAGTAAGTGAAGACATGATATGTACCTACAAAATTCTCGGGGGAATTGACAAGGCGGACAAAAACAAACTCTCTAGCACGGGTGGAACACGAACAAGGGGACACAGGTGGAAACTTAGTCCACAAATAAGTCAGAGACATTAGAAAGTTATTTTTTCATTGGCGGAGTAGTTAAGAAATGGAATGCATTAAGTAGTGATGTGGTGGAGGCTGACTCTATACACAATTTCAAATGTAGATTTGAGAGCCCAATAGGCTCAGGAACCTGTACACCAGTTGATAGTTGGGAGGCGAGACCAAAGAGTCAGAGCTCAACCCCCCCCCCCCCGCAAGTACAACTAGGTGAGTACATACACACACACACAGAATCTTCTCTGAATCTTCTGTGAGCATTTTGACCCACACTAGGCCACCCTGTTCTCCTATAAAGAACGTCGTCTTTCAATCATATGCGTTACGTAAGGCCAAAAATTGTCGTACTATAAAATGGGAGCGGCGCGCCAAAGTGACGTACTGTCTCGTTTTCTGTTTTGGCTCCTCTGGCAGGGTAGGACACTTTAAATGGACCATTTTCTTGACGGTGGGAAACCTTAAGAGGACGGGCGACTCTCGTCTCGCATAACACATCTCATTTTGACGTAAATATCCACAACGTCAAAGCAAGATGTACTCAGAATCATAGCTGCTCGCAAAATTGACGTGAATTCCCGTTTTCTATTCATGGGTCCTCGGTTGGGTTAGGTTAGATTCGTGTGATTTAGTACATCATTTTAGTGACGTGAGTGTTGGAGATGATAGGCTGCCTGGGTGGCCTTCCCCCAAATATCCGTTTTTGGGAAATTTAGAGAACTGAGAGAACGCTCATCTTAGTCTTGACTTAGGATAGCTGAATGGCTGACATCGGAGCCTTGATCTCCGTAGAGATGCTGGAAGCCTTACTGTTATGTATCAACTATCAACACCCTCATGCAGGCTGCTTCATTTCGAAGAATATCAGCATTCATTTATTTCTAGGTTGACTCGCATTTGGAACAAAAATTTTCAATGTAAATTCAGTAATTATGAGAATAAATCAAGCAACTATATGAAGTCTCTGGTACACAGTTTGCTCTAGCTTCATGCGTGACAAAAGATGATTGTATAATTATATTAAAAAAAACGTTTATACTTAATGAAAATTCATATTATAATTGATCAGTTTAATAGATGAGGCTTCAGATGAGCTGATGCAGAGAGCTTGACCTGCAGTTTCATTTATTAATACCAGTACCAATGCTATTGAAACCTAGTCAGTGTTTATAAATGAAAGCGAGAAAGTGTGTGTGTCTGTGTGTGTGAGAATTACCACAGAAACATATAAGAGGGAATAAGGTTAAAAAGAAACAATGATATAGATGTCAATAACACTCTCCATTGAAAACAAGGTGGATGACGTCAGCCTACATTGCAAGCTTGCACCGAGGGGAGACAAATATATATATATATATATATATATATATATATATATATATATATATATATATATATATATATATATATATATATATATATATATATATAATATAATGGAGTCCTACCATGGACCACATGAGCATCATCTGGTGATAAATAAATCATTGTAACTTGATAGCAATAAGGCGTCATCTCGGCAGTGTTGTAGGCTAGATATTGCCAAATCACTTCATGCTCGTCATCTCTGATTACAGGAAGCAATATAACATCGTTTATTATAAGAATTCCGCCAAAATTCCGCTGTCTCGCTGGAATTTATGTCGTGTGTGGTTTAAGAACTTGTTGGTTAGTTTCCCCAAAACGTGAAAACTAGCTGAAGTTTATCAGAAGTAATAAATTTTTTTTTCGTCATTCTATGAGAACATAAATACCGACCATTGGTCTGTTGGTCTGTGCACTTATACCTGGTAACAGTTTCTTTATTATTATTTTCTACCATAGACATGGCCGTTCATATATAATGCATGGCTTGGCGCTTTCTCCTAATAGTTCCCTTCCCCCTTCATTTACAATGCTAACCAACATCTGACCAGGAGTTCCACATTAAATTGTATAATGAAACGATTCAATTATTACAGCGAAAACAGTGATTCGTCTCGGTTTAAAACAGAAACCGGTTCATGAGTCTCGTCAACTCCATAAGCTGTAGTGCTTATAGCCTAGCCTCATGTTCAGGAATATTTATAGTAATAAATATAATTTATCGTGAAGACTTTCTAAATAGTTGCAATTAAATTTAATACCACACCAATAAAATATGGTGAAAGATCTATAACTTGTTTGGGGTAAAGGCCCCACAGTTTAACCAAGACCTAGGGGGGGGGGGAAATAGCAGGTAATGGCATAGTAGATAAATTAACGTCATTTTTAACAATACGGAACTGTCCTGACTTGTTAATAGGTTCCAGGGTGCTCAGGGCGACAACGTCTTTAGCCGACGTTATGGAGGAATGAGCACAGTATTTTGTGGTTGCTGAGGCTGGGTACACGTGGCCTCCGGCTCATCTAAAATTCAAAAATTCAAAATTCAAAAAATCAAAATTCAAATTCAAAATTCAAAAAATCAGAATCTAGTGCAATTTACAACACTGTTAACGTTTATAGCGCGTTGTGGCACTTATTAAGCACAAGCGTTGTGCTTAGGCAAGCGTTGACTTAGTAAGCGTTGTGCTTAGGCAAGTGTTGACTTAGTAAGCGTTGTGCTTAGGCAAGCGTTGACTTAGTAAGCGTTGTGCTTAGGCAAGTGTTGACTTAGTAAGCGTTGTGCTTAGGCAAGCGTTGACTTAGCAAGCGTTGTGCTTAGGCAAGCGTTGACTTGGTAAGCATTGCTGCACTTGAGCACTTGTCTGCTAGACGGAGTGGACAGGCTTCAATACGGGGACGACATTAATTCAATTCAATTTCTTTCTTTATTATGTCGTATTATAGCTGCTCCTCCTACGCCTGGGACGAGGAGAACTCTGGGAATCAACTCCTCCTGCCGGCATAGTCATTGTTTGATTGAATTCAAGTTTATGCTTCGTATAACCAAATTATCTCGTGCAATTCTTTATGAGGATATAAATCGTATGCTCTTACGAGAGATATTGGCGCTGTTTTGCTTCGTAACTGCTTTAAACTACCCCATGGTAGCTTTCGGTGGTAGTTACCACCGAATGTATGTACCATGGCCACAATATCTGTTAGCTTACTGAAGGGGGGATATTACTTCCTTAAAGCTGAAGTGTAAGGCGGTACGACTATATTTAGAAGTCGTGAAGTTCACAACCGCATAGCCCCGCTCTTGTGCCAGGTAAGTCCACTACGGGCTCACCATAGCCTGTGCTACTTGCCCCGCTCCTGTGCCAGGTAAGTTACGGGCTCACTATAGCCCGTGCTACTTGGAACTTTTTGTTTCCAGTAGCTGAATCTTAAACAACAATTAAACATTCACAACCGCTTCACGACCAAAGATCACATTCACTCCGAACATCGGCTGGACGGTAGAGCGACGGTCTCGCTTCATGCAGGTCGGCGTTCAATCCTCGACCGTCCACAAGTGGTTGGGCACCATTCCTTCCCTCCCCCCCCCCGTCCCATCCCAAATCCTTATCCTGATCCCTTCCTAGTGCTATATAGTCGTTATGGCTTGGCGCTTTCCCGACAAGTCCCTTCCCTTCCAAACATTTCCCACCTACGGGTTACTCGTGCCCGTGCCACCTCGTGTGGTGGGCTTAATCATCATCAATCATTCACTCAGAACGGCGTTACGGGCTCACCATAGCCCGTGCTACTTGGAACGTGTTCCGAGTAGCTGAATCTATAACAACAACATCAGGACGGCAGCAGAACATAAAATTTAGGCTGCGGAGTAACGACTTGCTGATGTCCGGCAGTCCGGCAACCAGGAGGCCTGGTCGACGACCGGGCCGCGGGGACGCTAAGCCCCGGAAGCACCTCAAGGTAACCTCAAGGTAGGTAAGGTCCGTCACCAAGAAGGTCCGGGTCATGTAATGGCCGCCATGACCTTCCTCCTCCTCCCGCCAACACAGGAGTCAAGGAGGAACTATCGTAAATTATTTACTCCTCTTAGAGTTTAAGGCTGTTTATAAACTTGAAACAACAAAGTTAATTCAATTAATTATTTAACTAGTGAGTTTCCTTTCGTTGTATACTTTAAAAGAAGTGATAGGAGACAAATTTAGTTTCCTAATCGTTTATTGTGGTGTATAAGATGGTAGCCAGAGAGCTGCCTGCTCGGCCGGGTTGTATAATGGCGCAGCTCTGATTAACTATGCACCTATTAATTGTGTGCTAATTTATTGATCAAACTTGAACAGTGAGTATCTCATTAAGATTGATTTTATTAGTTTATGATTAGAAGCTATTGTAATAAATATTTCCCAGAGGAGAAGTGTGGTGGAGGGAGGGGGGGGGGAGTGTGTGGTGAAGGGGGGGGGGAGTGTGTGGTGGAGGAGGGGGGGAGTGTGTGGTGGAGGGGGAGGGGGGGGGGGAGTGTGTGGTGGAGGGAGGGGGGGGGGAGTGTGTGGTGGAGGGAGGGGGGGGAGTGTGTGGTGGAGGGGGGGGGAGAGTGTGGTGGAGGGGGGGAAGTGTGTGGTGGAGGGGGGACCAAACGCTTCGGGCTAACTTTACTCAACTTTTCAAGACGACACATGGGTGGGATATGACTGTCATAGGCTGGTCGGTGTCGGCCATATTGCTTTTCCTTTCAGAAACACCGGCTCCGACACATACACACACAGCCAGACGACCCATCTAGCATTTCCTTAAATTACTTCATGCTGTACTTTTCTTTTTAAGGCCAAGAGAATATGCAAAAGGGCAATCTGAACCTTAAGTCTGCGCACACACACACACACACACACACTCACACACACACACACACACACACACACACACACTCACACTCACACACACACACACACACACACATGGGGTTTAACATACTCTTTGTCTGTATCTGTCTCTCTCTACTGGTCTCTGGCTTTTTGTTATTCTCCTCTCTCTCTACTCGACACTGCATGCAAAGTTGAGTCGCAAATTACTAAGACAAATGTTGATGTAGTCCCAGATGTAGGCTTGGGTCTGTCTAGTAGCCACAGTTGTGTATTTGTATATGTGGAGTACACCTGTTTGTAAGCTTGGTATATGGAGCAGCCCCCAGCTGTAAGCTTGGTATATAGAACAGCCCCCAGCTGTAAGCTTGATATATAGAGTAACCCCCCAGCTGTAAGCTTGATATATAGAGTAACCCCCCAGCTGTAAGCTTGATATATAGAGTAACCCCCCAGCTGTAAGCTTGATATATAGAGTAACCCCCCAGCTGTAAGCTTGATATATAGAGTAAGCCCCCAGCTGTAAGCTTGATATATAGAACAGCCCCCCAGCTGTAAGCTTGATATATAGAACAGCCCCCAGCTGTAAGCTTGATATATAGAACAGCCCCCAGCTGTAAGCTTGATATATAGAACAGCCCCGAGCTCTAAGCTTAAAGCGGGCGAAGCATCTTTCAGCTTGTAATTAACACAAGAGCCGCTTCATGTGCTCCTAATTGTTAGTTTTTTCCCATCCGGGGCATCGCAAGCCGGACAATTTAATCATGGTATAATTGTTATTCATCATCATTAGGGAGTATTTAGCCGTCCATAAATTAGAGGGTAAGTACACCTTGCCGGCCCCCGCATGTATCTCAATTATGGCGGGATCTGGTCCATCTATACAAGGTGTTGTAATGAGCGGCTCTCCTGGGACGGCTTGGTAGTAAGGCACGGCTCCTGCTCCCTTGTGTGGCCTGCCCCGTAGCCTAGCTCGTCCCGCACGCACGCACGCACTCACGCAGTCGTACGAGTGTAGAAGCACGCACTCACGCAGTCATACGAGTGTAGAAGCAGGCAGTCACGCAGTCATAGAGTGTAGAATCACGCAGTCATATGAGTATTGAAGCACGCACTCGCGCAGTCATACGAGTGTAGAAGCACGCACTCACGCACGTACAGTGATGTAACACAGATACGCAATCACAGACACCAAATTTTATCCAAATAATTAGATAATAATACTTAATAATGCCTAATATTAGAGCCTAATAGGCTCAGGAACCTGTACATCAGTTGAGAGGCGGGACCAAAGAGCCGAGGCTCAGCTCCCGCAAGCGCAGCTAGACGAGGACCCGCAGAGGGGCTAAGACACACGCAGTGGAGCAAGACCTAACGATAAAAAGGAATCTGCTAAGCTGTAATGTATATATAAATGTCTTCACAAAGACAGCACCAAGGTCTTGAAGCACACATCAGCAGTTTATGCTAAGCTGCTAGGCTATCGTGATGCCCAGCAGCTTATGCTAGGCTATCGTGATGCCCAGCAGTTTATGCTAAGCTGCTAGGGTATCGTGATGCCCAGCAGCTTATGCTAAGCTGGCGGGCTTCACGACATGAACCTAAATGTACTCAAAACGCTTCGTTTAACATACATCAGACCAGTGGTAGATTATGTAGCACCAGTGTGGATTCCCACTCTCAAAAAAAGTCACAAAATAAATGCTGAGAGAGATGAGAGGTTTGCAACAAGACTGACCTCAGATTTTAGGGAATTGCGATAAGCGGATAGACTGAGAATAAAATTTACCCACACCATTAGTAGTGAGAAATATATGGGACATGATCACGACATACAAAATATTCAGAGGTATCAACGAGATATTTAAACAGATTTGAAGGAGTCTAAAAGAAAGAACCGCGCAGAAATGTTAGAAATTATGCCAATTATAGTTAGCAACGTTAGTACTATCATCTCTAATAAGGTTTTAAATTTATAATTTAAGAATATTAAATTCTAATAAGTTAGACATGCCTAAGCGCTACAGTTTTGGCCGCCAGATACATTCATCAATATTCGTATTGTGCGTTAAATATACATTTATTCTTATACGTAAATATTTTTATATATTAAAGTTTTATATATATATAGTTAGATATAGGTTAGGTGTTAAGTTTCTGTTGGCGATTATATTTGTAGTACGTGGGTGATTTACACCCACGTACTACATTACCACGTACTACCACATACGTACGTGGATTTACTACCACGTACATTTACAGCGTTGTGGTTCGAACAAAATGGTCAGTGAAGCACTTGTTCCGGAAGTGTTCAGACGCCATCAGTTGTTAGTCATGGTAAAGCGTTTTTCAGTCACAAACAGGGGATATGGCGACTGCATTAACGAGCATTTGCCCTTTATTGATGAGGACGGGCTGACTCATAAGTGATGACGTTCGAACTTTTATCGAACAGTGCTTTGCTGATGACCTCTATTCGAATCGCAACTCTGTAAATGCGTCACTCACGTGCTATAACAACCCGTAATCATATAGAAAGGCAAAATACTCGATAATCCAGCCACCAAACGCCCTGTTTATGAAAAACAGGGAGAGGGGGAGAGGGGGGGGGGGACAGACCAACAAACGCTGCTGCCCGTTTGCACGCCGCAGCGTTTCATACCCCATCTATGTAAACAAAGCGAGCACGGGGGAACCAACGCGGAATATCCTCGTGGAATAGAACTTTCCCTCATAAATCCATGAGCCGCCTGGCCTAAAAAAATATCCAGTGGTAATATGTCTAGAGTAAAAGTCTAAGTAAAATCCACCTGTTTACTGGGGTTTACTGGTTTACTGGGGGCGAACTTATCTACACGACACAGCTTCTTATATACACAAATCTCTCTATACACACAACCAAATAACCAGAAAGTAACAAAGCAGAAGTCATAGCAGCTAAATGTCACTAAGGAAAAGATTACCTAATGACATTGAAACACTAGTCCACTGAGGACTGGCTGAAGGGTTGTGAACAAGGTGGATAGTGACATTATATAACCAGAGTAAGGGTATAATGTCTTAACCTGAACATCAATAACACAAGTCAGTGAACTATCACTTTTGCCTTCAAGGAAAAACTAAGTCCCAGCTGCACTGACAAAATGGCCAAGTCGAAAATCTCTTCTCAAATAGTCAGAATCCACAATGACTGGAAATATGACAGTCAAGGAACTCTCTACGGAAGTTAAAAGTCCGCAAGGCCTTGACAAATGGCAAAGTCAAATACCAGTCTTCAAACGTTAGTTACAATGACTGGCAAATCTGGCAAAGTCAGGAATCTCATCTCAAAAAATTAAAGTCCACAAAGCATGAAATCTGAATAAGTCCAGAATCTGCTCCCCGGAGGTAATGTCCAGACAGGCACCACAATACGACAAAAGTCCCCCAAACTGCTCAAATAATAATATAAGTCACCACAAGAGTTACAATTTACGAAGTTGATGACAGTACTTTATACTCTGATCCACACAACTTATCCTCCTTCTTACATACTGGTAAGAAGGCAATATATATATATATATATATATATATATATAATGTATATATACAAAACTATCTAGAAAGCACACACGGGAGACATCTCCCGTCACGCAGGGTGCAGTCGCACCTCCACAGATCTCCAGTATCATCTATTGATACTGGTAATGGCTCAAAAGGGCCACCACTTACGGGCTATTCATGCCCGTGCCACCTTTTGGGTGGCTTAATCTTTATCAATCAATCAAGAGAGCACATATAATACGCGTGTGCTCTCCTTACAGCCCAGACACACCAGTGGGACAACTGCTAGCTCACACTGGTCAACTCACACTACCAACATAGTACATAACATAACCAGGAACATACTCCTGCGCATATATACACCTTGGGAATATACACAGATGTTCAACTACACAAAATTAACATGCAAATACGTATATACAACACACAAGGTTATCAACCACACCGGGTTAGGTTGTACTGACACACACTCAGGCTAGGGGGAGGGGGAGGGGGGGGGGACGTAATGAGAGTAGCAGGCGCCGGCCGACGAAACAGTTACCAAACTCACACACAACACATCAAGAAATATTATAATAATGCATCAAAATAGCATACTATAAACTAGAATACACGTGTATATATATATAATGATATTTCAAATACTTCAAAATGAATTACATTGTAATAGAGGTACCTTGACACTTAAAGGTGTGACCTCAGCGTATCCCGTCTAACAGACCTCAGCGACCTTTATGACCTCAGCGTAACAAGCTAAGCTGAGGTCATAACATGTCATGTTGTTACTTAATAACCCTTGACACACCAAAGTACACACAGCACACGAAGCACCGCTCCTGTGCCGGGTAAGTCCACTACGGGCTCACCATAGCCCGTGCTACTTGCTCCGCTCCTGTGCCAGGTAAGTTACGGGCTCACCATAGCCCGTGCTACTTGGAACTTGTTCCGAGTAGCTGAATCTATAACAACAACAACAACACCAAAGCATCACGTCACAATGGGTCCAAGTATAGAGCCCTGTGGGACTCCGCTGGTGACATCTCGCTACTCTGATCTCTTTCCTCTCACAGTTACTCGCTGTTTCCTGTTGCTTAGATACTCCCTTATCCACTGGAGCACCTTACCTTTTACTCCTGCCTGCTGCTCCACCTTTCGTAACAGCCTTTTATGGGGTACTGTGTCAAAGGTTCCTGACAGTCCAAGAAAATGCATTTTGTCCCACCCTTCTCTTTCTTGCCTAATTTTTGTTGCTTGGTCATAGAAGTTTATTAAACCTGTGAGGCACGATTCACTATCTCTGAACCCAGGCTGGTGGCGTGGAGGAACAGCCACATCAAAGTGGTATTCCCATAACAAGAAGAACCAAAACAAATTTAACAGCTTACTAGTAATTACCAAACAATTAAATCTATTCCAGAAAATACTTAATATTTTCCGACGGATCTTAGGCTTTTAGAACTCTGTAAAATGTTAGGCTCTCTAAAGCTGAGATTAGAACAGCTTCTAATGTGTACAAAAACTCTATTTAAAGAAAAAAAACAGTTCCTATTCCTCTAATCTCCTGAGCTTGTGTATTTGGTAAAAAAAACTCGCAAACAGTTTAAATGTTTTTCCAACCATGAAGATAGAGAATGCTACCTTTTTTTTTTATTTTTTTAAATGATTTTTTACGCGTGGTTGGTGTGGCGGGGAAGACCAGACCCTCCGACGTTATATATATTAACCTTCCCGTCAACATCCTTGATTTATTGACCTCTCCTTTTGCTGGCTTAAAAAAATATAAGATCTTTCAGGTAGACAGCGTCTGACTAATGCACGTTTCAATCTCATCTGTCAACACCTTGTGGGCATCTGTGCTGACGTGATGGGGGTTATCTCCAAGGAAATGTGTCTAACATAATCTCAATTATCTAATGATATAAAATGACTTTTATTGTCGTTCAGATAGCCTAACCTTTTTTTTTTCCCCGCATATTCCGCTGACATAAAATCCTGGATGGAATCTGACCGCTTCAAATAGCCCGAAAAAACGTAGATATTGGTATGGGTGTTTTATCATGGTGTGTGTGGGTGTGTGTGGGGGGGGGAGGGGGGTGATTCTTCGCTCCACCACCCATGCGCACATCCGCGCACTCTTGGCGCCCAAACCTCTCCTGTTTTTTGTTCTTTAATTACACCTCTATTCTTCTTGATACCGCTTCTTTTCAATGAATCTGGAAGTGGGATGGCGGCCCGTTACTCTTGACAATCATCCTATGAGGTTATGAAGGCGTTGTAGTGAGGCTGTGACGTCCGGGGCTGGTGTATATGGGGGGTTTAAGGAGGGAATGGCGTGATTAACCCAGAGGGACGCCCCTTGGTGCCAGCAGGGGCTGATGGTAGACAGTTTACCTTGTGGCGTGCTTGGCGCCCCCATCCATCCTCCGTCGTTTTCTGCTCCCCTACACACACGCACACACACACACACACACACACACACACACACACACACACACACACACACACACACACACACACACACAGAGGGGTGTGTGCTCTGACCCCCTTCCCACTCTCTCTGACCCCCTCTCTCCCTCACCCCCTCCTCTGATCCCCACCCGGACCCTCTCTTATTCTTTATCTGATCTGAATGCCTCTCAAAGATCTCTCAGATCTTCGTAACTCGTTAACGCCCTCTCTTAAGCGGCCGTGTTTGGTTTATCCGGCTCTTTCTTCCTGTCCCCCTCCTCCTCTCTTTAATTCCACTATCTCCTCTCATCTTTCCTTTTTTTATGTTTCGTTTCCTCTCTCTCTCTCCCTTTTCCTCTTCCTTTCTTGCCCTCATCCTCTTTTTCTAACCCCTAAATGACAGGACATGACATGAGATGTTTGGGGTCAAGGCAGACAAACTTTAACACGCCCCCATTGAGTGTTAAAGAGACGGTGAATGTATTCCTATTGTATTCCTGTCAATATCAGTGAATCACAAGCCCGTGTGACACCCAGGTACACATCTCCATCAGCTGCCGGGTACAGCGATTCAAAAGGATCTGCTACCTGAAATCTTGGCCTAAATATTCCCAGTTTGCTGCCTGTAGGTAGTAACTGAGTGATTGTAACCTATCCACCGCTGCCCACTGGATGGGGGGCGGTGTGCAGGACAAACACATCAATTGTGACACTAGCTCTCCAAATATGTCAGTTGCTTAATTTATAAACTGTACTTGTGGTCGATCTCGAACCCATTGTTGATGTGACGATGTGCATTGAATTTTGTAACTAGCTCTCGAACCTACGTCCAGGATGATCTCAGACGCGCCTTAGTCCACTGCGCCACATGGTAAAATTCCAGGTTGCAATTATTTGCCCATGTCGTGGCGCAGTCGACTAAGGCAGCGTCTGGGATCATCCCGGACGTAGGTTCGAACCCTCATCACGGCCCTTGTGGATTTGTTCATTTGATGCATCACGCTATTGTGATTTCTGTGTGAATTGTTCATATATATATATATGTCTAATCTACGCTTGAAATAATCGAGTGACCGGACATCTATTGTGTTACCCGGTAATTTGAACCGGGTAAACATAAATAATCAATAAACATCGTTGTTTCCAAACCAGCATCAACACAAATATTTTGGATGATCAAACACAATCAGGTTGTTGTTGTTATAGATTAAGCTACTCTGAACAAGTTCCAAGTAGCACGGGCTATGGTGAGCCCGTAACTTACCTGGCACAGGAGCGGGGCAAGTAGCACGGGCTATGGTAAGCCCATATTGGACTTACCTGGCACAGGAGCGGTCCTGTATGCACAATCAGGACGAGTAAACACAAACCTGCCACTGGTGAGACTCAGACATTTCTAACTCCACCACTGTTCAATAAATAAATATTACAACATATATATCATGTGTATTTTGTATTAAAATCCGTCACTTCAAATGCAGTTAAGAAAAACAGTGGGATGAGGGCAGTGACTGGGTTGCTCCCGGACGTAGGTTCGAATCCTCGGCACAGCCCTTGTGGATTTGTTTAAAACAGTGGGGGTGAGGGGGAGGGGCGGGTGTTGGACACGGACTGGCTTAAACATATGGCTCAGTAAACACCTGCGTCACTAAACATTACCTATTATAGTGGGCGGATATAACGGCGTCTCCTTTGATGGTCGGGTTATCCGAACTCTGCCTCGCCTGGAGAGGATTTCTTCGCGTTATCCGACCTCTGGTTCTATATGGAGAGAATTTTTTGTTATCCTAATTCAGATCCGGTTTAGAAATGATTTTGCGATATCAGATTCTTGGCCCCCGTCTGAAGAGGATGATCTATTGAGAATGATTTTAAAGTCGGTCAGCTCAGAGAATATATTGTGTAAAGACGAGCATTTACCAGTTATTGCGCCAATGATCTCATCCAACAGTTGTCTCCGCCTCCCCCACAGCCGTCATCCACGCCTCGTCCATCATGTCAGCCGTAATTGCTCTCCCAAATAACATTTTAACGCTAAACTTTATTTATCAGTTGCTCTCCCAAAACACAAGAGCTTTGTTTGCACTTAACGTTATCAAACATTGTCTTGAGCGGGATGGAGGTAGTGAGTGTTTACTGTGTGGGTCTCTCAGACCTGCGTCGAGGCTCTGGCAGATGTTCTTCACTAGACGCAGAATTTCCCGAACATGTTTTTGTGAGGACATGTGTTGGACTAGTCTTGGGCTGGAGACGTTTTGTGAGGCTATATCTCGTGTTGGACACGTTTTGTGAGGCTATATCTCGTGTTGGACACGTTTTGTGAGGACATATCTCGTGATGGACACGTTTTGTGAGGCTATATCTCGTGTTGGACACGTTTTGTGAGGCTATATCTCGTGTTGGACACGTTTTGTGAGGCTATATCTCGTGTTGGACACGTTTTGTGAGGACATATCTCGTGATGGACACGTTTTGTGAGGACATATCTCGTATTGGACACGTTTTGTGAGGACATATCTCGTGTTGGACACGTTTTGTGAGGACATATCTCGTGTTGGACACGTTTTGTGAGGACATATCTCGTGTTGGACACGTTTTGTGAGGACATATCTCGTGTTGGACACGTCTCGTGTTATGTTCTTGTGTTCTCTCTTCCTCCGTGCTCTACGCATGCTCAGAAACCCTCAGTTTCTTGATTCTGAAATTACTTTTATTTACAAGTCCTTGTTTCACCTTGGATACCCCCCCTTACAGTTTATCAACTATGCCTATTCTCAAGCTAAAGGAAATTTAATTCATCCTAAACTTGTTTCCAACACTAGTACCAGTGTGCTCGGCCTTCCCTTCATATATGAACTCAAATATCTCACTAACAACCTTTGTCCTCTTGACATAAGAAAGGTGACCTCACCTTTGGACAAACTAACATTCTTCTTAGTAATCTGGTTCACACTGCTCCTCCTGCTGCTTCTAATGCTGCTGGTGTCAACTTCCTGTTCGTCTTGTCCAATACTTCGGGGCAACTGGCCGTACTCTAAATGACAGACTTAAGGAACACAAAAGAAATGTTAAGTCTGCAGACACAAACAATGTTCTCTTCTGTCATGTTAGGGACTCTAATCGTCCTATAGATTGGTGTTAGGGACTCTAATCGTCCTATAGATTAGTGTTAGGGACTCTAATCGTTCTATAGATTGGTGTTAGGGACTCTAATCATCCTATAGATTGGTGTTAGGGACTCTAATCGTCCTATAGATTGGTGTTAGGGACTCTAATCGTCCTATAGATTGGTGTTAGGGACTCTAATCGTCCTATAGATTGGTGTTAGGGACTCTAATCGTCCTATAGATTGGTGTTAGGGACTCTAATCGTCCTATAGATTGGTGTTAGGGACTCTAATCGTCCTATAGATTGGTGTTAGGGACTCTAATCGTCTTATAGATTAGTGTTAGGGACTCCAATCGTGCTATAGATTGGTGTTGTTAATCATTCCTTCCTCTGCTCTTCACAGACGGCGTCTTGGTAAATGTGCTCTGATACACAACGTTGCCCAACAGGAACCTGAGTCCTGGCTTTGTTGGTGTTGACTCTTCCCTTTCACAGTACATGTTTAAGATGCTCCAACCTTCTTAACAAACGTGACCTGACTTAAGCTTTGTCCCCGCTAGTCTCTCTTTCCTGTCTCTTTCCTTGCTAGTGTTTTCTTTTCATTATTAGGTTTCATGCGATTTCATTTCTCTTATTTTTTTATCTTTTTAACTTTTACCTATTCTCTTTTTTCTATTCTCCTTCCTTTTTCTTTCCCATACTTCTAACCTTTACTTTATCTTTACCTAACCTTTATCATCACATCTTTCCCTCATATTGCTTATTTCTTCCACACTCTATTACACGACTTGATAATGGTCCAAGACGGACTGAAACATCGTCGTTTCCTCATTTTCTGATGTGAGGTTTGGGTATGAGAGAGAGAGAGAGAGAGAGAGAGGAGAGAGGAGAGAGAGAGAGAGAGAGGGAGAGAGAGAGAGAGAGAGAGAGAGAGAGAGAGAGAGAACGTACGTGCATGTTTATCACTCAAGAAACAAAGGTACTACCATGCAATTCTGGACTATATGTCTGAGACGTGGTCAGCGATATGACCGAGGCGAGCCATCTGCTCCCTCCACACACACACACACACACACACACACACACACACACACACACACACACACACACACACACACACACACACACACACACGAGGCGGCGCTACCAGCATCACTTCAGGTGGGCCTCATGAGCATTAGTTCCGCTTTGCGTAAAATGTGTCTAGATTGCTCTCCTTAACCAGGCTGCGGTCTGAAAGTAGAGCCCCGGGGAGCTTACAAACAATGTATACAAAATAGATTTAGTAATGATTAGGGTGAGCAAGCGTGACATAACGGCCCCCCTGCTTGCTGGCGTCCAAGCATGGCGTTATATCCCTAAATGCAAGAGAATGGTTTGTTATTATACGAATCGTCTTGTGCATCAGAGCGGGGCGGCGTCGTGAAGGGACTCTGGTGGCACCGTACAGGTTGTTTCTGGGACGTTGCACAGTGTTGCATGGAGAAGTCATATTGTCACAAGTGTTGCATGGAGAAGTCATATTGTCACAAGTGTTGCATGGAGAAGTCATATTGTCACAAGTGTTGCATATCAGTTGTGTGAACATCTCTGTTTTAACAGTCACTTACACAAATATTATACCTCCTTTACGATCACTTATGTCGACAGTAACTGCAAAAGAATATATAAACATCAAAAGTAAACATTACCTTTGGTGTTTAGTCTTCAGAAACTCAGGTAAATCAAACTCTTGAGAACACTCTGTCCAACATACGTGAAACTTGTCCTCAATTATGCAGCCTGCATAGAATCCTTTCTTTAATAATCACGGAATAAAACTAGACCAAGTGCAGTGATTTGTCTTAAAAACTGGTCCCGGAAGTGAGAGGAATGAGCTGCAGTGAAACACTTGGAGAACTGGACCTCACTGCATTTAAAGAATAGTTCAGGACCTTGAATAACATTTATGTCAGACCAATCCTGGAGTATGCAGCTCCAGCCTGGAGTCCATACCTAGTTAAACACAAGACAAAGTTAGAGAAGATTCAGCGGCATGCCACCAAACTAGTCCCAAAACTGAGAGGTCTGAGCTACGAGGAAAGGCTACGGGAGCTGAACCTCACGTCCCTGGGAAAACAGAAGAGTAAGGGGAGACATGATCACCACCTAAAAAATTCTCTTTGGAATTGGCAGGGTGGACAAAGACAAACACTTTAGCACGGGTGGAACACGAACAAGGGGAACACAGGTGGAACTGAGTACCAAATTGAGCCACAGAGACATTAGAAAGAAATGTTTTCAGTGTCAGAGTAGTTAACAGGTGGAATGCATTAGGAAGTGATGTAGTGGTGGAGGCTGACTCCATACACAGTTTCAAGTGTAGATATGATAGAGCCCAGTAGGCTCAGGAACCTGTACACCTGTTGATTGACAGTTGAGAGGCGGGACCAAAGAGCCAGAGCTCAACCCCCGCAAACACAACTAGGTGAGTACAACTAGGTGAGTACATGAGCAGTTTAAATTGCGAACGCATACCAACGAATAACGCTAGTATCTATATAACAATCCAATGATGTAGTAAATAGACTTAATTGCTCAATTGGACAGTAATGTATTGGACGAGGACAGCCACTACGACGTGAGGGGGGGGGGAGGGGGGAGAGGACCTGCTCCACCAGCCCAATTATCTCTATTTGCCACAACGGACCAACCCAACCCACCCACCTAACCTCACCAACCGATGCATAGAAAATGCGGGTATTTGTGAGGCGTTGCTTGACATAGTACTTTGTATTGTGTACGTTGGGGACCGTAAGGTGCAAAATGTGTTAGTTGAGACGACGGGGCTGGCTTGACGCATGTGGTCTGGTATCACTGAGTCGGGCTGGGACGATGAGTCGGGCTGAGACGATGAGTTGGGCTAGGACGATGAGTGTCCTCGTATGTCTACTGATGGGCTCATCCTGGTGTTGGGCTGATGATGATGACTCCTACATCAGCCGCGGGAGGCAGTGACGTCACCAGAACATTGCATGTAGGTCTCCGAAGGTCTTGAGGCCACACAATGATACTGAATCCTCCTCCCTGGGCGCCCCAGGAGTGTAGATATAGATTAAGTCCACCACTGAAGCTTTTGTGACTCACCAGAAAGTATACTTTTGCCATAAACATTGATTAGGGCTAAAGTAAACTCAAGTGTATATAAACAGAGAAGCGGTATACACCTATTGGTGTATGTTTGTATAATCTCTACTTTCAGAGACACGCTAAATGAAAAGTGTGACGAGATGGTTCCCGGCTCCTGAAGTGTGTGTGGAAGACCATTTTATAAGACACTTGAGCTCCTGGGCTCCAGCAATTACAGCCCCGTTCCTGTGTGTGGTAAGTCCACTACGGGCTCACCATAGTCCGTGCTACTTGCAACTTTTTGTTCCCAGTAGCTGAATCTAACAGAAACAACAACTCCTGGGCCCTGCTTCTCCAACTCTGGGTTGTTAATTCAATGGAATCGAACTCATTTGTTTTTCAAATCAGATTATAAAATTTGAGATGGAGGTAGTGGACCTCCATGTGAAAATTTCGCTTGCTTACTGGCCCTACATTGACGAAATATTTCCGGACAGGGCGCCAGTCGGCCGAGCGGGCAGCACGCTGTACACGTGATCCTGTAGTCCCGGGTTCGATCGCGAGCGCCGGCGAGAAACAATGGGCAGAGTTTCTTTCACCCTATGCCCCTGTTAGCTAGCAGTAAAATAGGTACCTGGGAGTTAATCAGCGGTCACGGGCTGCTTCCTGGGGGTGGAGGCCTGGTCAAGGACCGGGCCGCGGGGACACTAAAACCCCGAAATCATCTCAAGATAAAGATCCCCCGTGGGGTGATCTCTGTGATAAGGCAGCATCCACGTCCTCTCGTGGCCTTGATGCTCACAACTGATCTCCTTCCTCACATACTGACAAGAGGTTGGCCCTTGTACTTCCTCTCTCTTCATTTTATTCTTTTGAAAATTTAAGCGAGAGAACTGTGTATTTACCTATTTGAAGTCACCTATTTGTGCTTGCAGGATCGAGCATTAACTCTTGGATCCCGCCTTTCCAGCCATCGGTTGTTTACAGCAATGACTACTGTCCTATTGCCCTATCATATCTAGTTTTGAAAGTATGAATAGTATTTGCTTCCACAACCTGTTCCTGAAGTGCATTCCATTTTCCCACTACTCTCACGCTAAAAGAAAACTTCCTAACATCCCTGTGATTCATCTGAGTTTCCAGCTTCCACCCGTGTCCCCTCGTTCTGTTGCTATTCCGTGTGAACATTTCGTCTATGTCCACTCTGTCAGTTCCCCTGAGTATTTTATACGTTCCTATCATGTCCCCCCTCTCCCTTCTTTTATCCTGGGTGTTGTATACACCTCTGGCGTGTGTATACAACACCCGGCAGCGGTGTACAACCCCCGGCAGCGGTGTACAACACCCGGCAGCGGTGTACAACACCCGGCAGCGGTGTACAACACCCGGCAGCGGTGTACAACACCCGGCAGCGGTGTACAACACCCGGCAGCGGTGTACAACCCCCGGCAGCGGTGTACAACACCCGGCAGCGGTGTACAACACCCGGCAGCGGTGTACGACACCCGGCAGCGGTGTACAACCCCCGGCAGCGGTGTACAACACCCGGCAGCGGTGTACAACCCCCGGCAGCGGTGTACAACACCCGGCAGCGGTGTACGACACCCGGCAGCGGTGTACGACACCCGGCAGCAGTGTACAACACCCGGCAGCGGTGTACAACACCCGGCAGCGGTGTACGACACCTGCGTGACTGCCAGTCGTTCCGTGCCTGTGGTTCGCTAACTGGCGTGACGTATTCCTCCGCCAGAGCGACAAAACGCCACCTCACGGCCGACAATGAATGCATACTCGCACATTATTGTTATATATTACCTCCTCCCTCACTCTCTACCCCTCCTCCCTCACTCTCTACCCCTCCTCCCTCAGTCGCTCTCTACCCCTCCTCCCTCAATCATCACAATCCCTCAATCATCCACCTCCTACATCCGGGTAATATGCCAAATCAGCTGAGATTGACAGCAATTTGCATAGTGTTCCGTAATCCTGTCGTGGCGCTCACCTGGGTGGACCTAGCGCGCACTGCTAGTCGATGGACCAGACGAGAGAGAGAGAGAGAGAGAGAGAGAGAGAGAGAGAGAGAGAGAGAGAGAGAGAGAGAGAGAGAGAGAGAGAGAGAGAGAGAGAGAGTGAGAGAGAGAGAGAGGTCCGGCCAGACACAGGAAACAGCGTAGACCACTCGCCTCGAACCCAGTACACATGTTGGTGAAGTCCTGTTGGCCTATCAACCCGTCCTTCCAGTCCTTGACAAAGGCTCGGGGTTGTAATTACTCCTTGCTCCGTAATAACCATGTTCTTGTTCCACAGTGTCGCGATGAACCTTCTGTGTGTTCATCCTAGTTGTGCTTGCGGGGGGGTTGAGCTCTGGCCCTTTGGTCCCGCCTCTCAACAGGTGTACAGGTTCCTGAGCCTACTGGGCTCTATCATATCTACACTTGAAACTGTGTATGGAGTCAGCCTCCACCACATCATTGCCTAATGCATTCCATTTGTCAACCACTCTGACACTAAAAAAGTTCTTTCTAACGTCCCTGTGGCTCATGTGGATACTCAGTCTCCACCTGTGTCCCCTAGTGCGTGTTCACCTTGTGTTAAATAGCCTGTCTTTATCAACCCTGTCGATTCCCTTGAGAATCTTGAATGTGGTGATCATGTCCCCCCTAACTCTTCTGTCTTCCAACGAAGTGAGGTTTAATTCCCGTAGTCTCTCCTCGTAGCTCATACCTCTCAGCTCGGGTACTAGTTTGGTGGCAAACCTTTGAACCTTTTCCAGTTTAGTCTTATGCTTGACTAGATATGGACTCCATGCTGGAGCCGCATACTCCAGGATTGGTCTGACATATATGGTATATAATGTTCTGAAAGATTCCTTACACAAGTTTCTAAAGGCCGTTCTTATGTTAGCCAACCTGGCATATGCTGCTGCTGTTATCCTCTTGATATGAGCTTCAGGGGACAGGTCTGGCGTGATATCAACCCCCCAGGTCTTTCTCTCTCTCTGACTCTTGAAGTATTTCATCTCCCAGATGATACCTTGTATCTGGTCTCCTGCTTCTTACCCCTATCTTCATTACATTACATTTGCTTGGGTTAAACTCTAACAGCCATTTGTTCGACCATTCCTGCAGCTTGTCCAGGTCTTCTTGAAGCCTCAAGCTGTCCTCCTCTGTCTTAATCCTTCTCATAATTTTGGCGTCGTCAGCAAACATTGAGAGGAATGAGTCTATACCCTCTGGGAGATCATTTACGTATATCAGAAACAGGATAGGTCTAAGCACAGAGCCCTGTGGGACTCCACTGGTGACTTCATGCCATTCTGAAGTCTCTTCCCTCACTATAACTCTCTGCTTCCTATTGCTTAGGTATTCCCTTATCCACTGGAGCGCCCTACGAGTTACTCCTGCCTGTTTCTCCAGCTTATGCATCAGCCTTTTATGGGGTTGTGTGTGTGTGTGTGTGTGTGTGTGTGTGTGTGTGTGTGTGTGTGTGTGTGTGTGTGTGTGTGTGTGTGTGTGTGTGTGTGCGTGTGTGTATTTATTATTTGTATTTCCTATTTGTATTTGCAGAATCAAGCTATTAGGTCTTGAACCCCGCCTTTCTAACCAATTTATTTTCCCCTCTTATTATGTCTACTACACATATTTCTCTAACACACGCACACATCACCAGGTGAACAGGGGATGGAACGACCTCACACCGGGTTACAGTGTGGGGGTCGTGGGAGAGACGTCTCCGGATGAGTGACAGTTATCTTTTTTTTTTCACTGTGCAACATTTCAGTTACATCTCTCGGTATCAGTTCTGGGTGCGTGCAATGGCTCAGAGTTGCTGCCTTGCGCCGTCATGTTAATTCCAGGTTACAACGTGGAGAATACCAGCAAATTTCCCGCCACGTCGAGTTTTCAGCTTCGGTGTCAGGCGAAGCGTAGCTATCTTTTGTTTTGAGTTCTGTTTGGTTGATCTTGATTATTGAACTGGTTGGCGTTTATAATACGTTTTTTTTTCATTTTAATTCTCTCTGATATTTTTCATTGTCCATTTCTCTTCTTTTCTCTCTCTGTTTATACTTTTTATTTGCCGTTTCTCTCATTTCCAGATAAGCTTTCATTTGGCACTTTCTATGGGATTTTGTTCTTTCTTTCTGGACTTTGCCTCAGCACTTTACAGCTTGGGTTACGATGTGGCTGTAAAGTGTTAATATGCACGATGTGGAGAGGTAAGTGTGCTTATCTCTCTCTCTCTCTCTCTCTCTCTCTCTCTCTCTCTCTCTCTCTCTCTCTCTCTCTCTCTCTCTCTCTCTCTCTCTCTCTCTCTCTCTCTCTCTCTCTCTCACTCTCTCTCTCTCTGCGTCTCTTCTAGGCACAACAAACCAGATAAAGCTTATGACAGATACAACACATAAATAAAGTCGATGATACATACGAACACTCCAAAAATGTTGCAAATAAGTTACAAAAAAATTGCAAAAATAAAAGAAAAGTTAAGCACGATTTTGGTGGGATTGGAGAGACTTACGACATGCTAGAGGAAGTCATTGGTGAATACCTCGCCACCCAAGTGTCGAGGCGATGGCGGGAATGGCGAAGCAACTTTGTTGTTGAAGCTACTGACTGGTGAGGAGGGCGGGGAGGTGGTCACCCACAGTGTATGTATATGTGTATGTATGTATCAATCGTATTGGCGTATGCCTTTCCATTGGAGACTTTCAGCGCCGTGGAGAGGGGGGGGGGACCTGTTGCATGGGTAACAGCTTCTCCCCCGAATTAACCTACCCTGGCTTTGCGCCCTGGTGAGGCCACTCCAGGCCAGGCCGACACCAGAGCGCAACTCCATAGTCTCCTGAGACTGATGGATGCCTACTACTACTACTACTATGTATGTGTGTATATATGTGTTTACAGGATATGTGGAAGCTGGGCAGAAGTTGCATTTCACCTTTTGTAAAGGCACATTAATGACATTATGTGGAAAAACACATCGAACACTGTTTATGTAGGACAGACATAAGTGTGTATATATGTATTTCTGTATGTAGGTTAGCTTAGAATTTTATAGGCACTACAATCACCTTCTGTGGTTGACTGTTCAATAAATCCCTGAAGTATATGTTTAACAGATCTCTCACCCTGTCCATGGAGGACAGAAGAAAATGTATATATGCTGGTTAGCACTGTAAATGTCTGGCCACGTCTGTGGTAGAGAAAACCCCAGCATGAAGGCCAGAGACCTGTTACTGTGTCACATCTTGTCACACAAGACTGGGGGAGGGGGGGGGTACTTAGCTAATTTTTTAATTCCGTGGAATTAAATTCTTAATCATTGATTTGCAATTACTGTTGCTACTTCTACTACTACTTTTGCTAGTAGTTCCGCAGCTGCTACAACTACCACTAGTAACTCTACCAGTGTTCATCCTCCCCCACTAGTGCAGGGGCGCAGTAGTCATGATACTGGAGGTGCAAGAAGGCGCGGCACCGGAGCGCCCCGGCGCCAGGGCCGCCCTCCGTCGCCGCTACAATGAAATATCCGGTCCGTCGCCCTCTCAACTTTGCCCTACACTCTTCTAATGGGCCGTCCATGCTTGAATTATCGCTCTAAATCTTGCCGAAGAATTTTATTCCGGCGTGAATGCGCACATTAGTGTGGAGGAAGTGGTGTGGAGTGGTAGCCAGGTGTGGTGTGGCCGAGGAGGAGGTGGTGTGGAGTGGTAGCCAGGTGTGGTGTGGCCGAGGAGGAGGTGGGAGGTGGGAGGTGGGGTGGAGAATTACCCTTTACCCCCCATTTTGTCCACACGGTTAGAGGGGGACTGTGACCTCCTTGTGACCTCTCGAGGGCTGACGAAGGGTGTGTGTGTATCCTGCTGCTGCTCCCAGGCCTCGACACACCCTCGCTGCCTGCTAGGGTGAGTGAGAGCTGGTGCTGTGTGGCCACGAGGAACGAGAGATAGTGCTTATGAGATGTTCCAGCAATTGTCTTATCCTCAAGCTGTGAACTGGTTCCTTCCACCGACGCTACCTCAAGATCATTGCACTGTTGTACCACTCAATTCATGCCAGTATTTCTTTCCGAGACTGGCTGCTCCCTCAATGGTACAATGATGAACACTTGGGTAACTCCGAGCTCTCAAGTAATAGTGTTCACCATCAATTATACAGCTTGAACTTGTCTTAACTATCCTAGCAGTAAAATACAAAGTTTAGAGCCTGCTATCTGTCTCACTGAGCGCTCCCAGGCGGCACGAACACACGTTTAACATGACATAGTGTTGACACACACCACCATGCTTGCTGTGTTTAAGACAGGATTATCCTCCTGTTACTGCGCTGACTCTGTCGCTCCACTTGCATAAATTCCTGTCACCTTTGTTAATGTTTTAGTTAATGATTGTCTTGAGTAATTCAGGAACACAGAGTCTCAGCGTTAACTATAGTACCAGCGCCTTGAAACCTTTCCCCATAAACTAATATGAAGAGATGTTGTCCTAGTGCCTGGCTGCTTCACTCGCTAGTTCGAAATGTTGATGTTTAAAGTCTCCAGGCGCAGTAAGACATCCGTACATCCCTCTCCGTCACATGTACACTTCACAGGAATGATTACGGTGTGCGGTGAGACAGAGGTAGGCAAGGGGACAGCCCAATAGAACAGTAGACAGGAGGAACTACCCGCCTCAAACCAACTAGATATACAGACCTTAGAGGGAGACATAACACCAAGCCTCGCCCGGCCTCTCTGAGATATGTGTAACTCATGCTGTGGTGGTGTGTTCACTCACAGGATGAGTGGCGCTGCCCAGTACTGTCACTATGGCAGTGTGTCCACTCACAGGGTGAGTGGCGCTGCCCAGTACTGTCACTATGGTGGTGTGTTCCACTCACATGGTGAGTGGCGCTGCCCAGTACTGTCACTATGGCTGGTGTGTTCACTCACAGGGTGAGTGGCGCTGCCCAGTACTGTCACTATGGCTGGTGTGTTCACTCACAGGGTGAGTGGCGCTGCCCAGTACTGTCACTATGGCGGTGTGTTCACTCACAGGATGAGTGGCGCTGCCCAGTACTGTCACTATGGCGGTGTGTCCACTCACAGGATGAGTAGCGCTGCCCAGTACTGTCACAATGGCGGTGTGTCCACTCACAGGATGAGTAGCGCTGACCAGTACTGTCACTATGGCGGTGTGTCCACTCACAGGATGAGTAGCGCTGCCCAGTACTGTCACTATGGTGGTGTGTCCACTCACAGGATGAGTAGCGCTGCCCAGTACTGTCACTATGACAGTGTGTTCACTCACAGGATGAGTGACGCTGCCCAGTACTGTCACTATGGCGGTGTGTTCACTCACAGGGTGAGTGGCGCTGCCCAGTACTGTCACTATGGCGGTGTGCCCACTCACAGGATGAATGGCGCTGCCCAGTACTGTCACTATGGCGGTGTGTCCACTCACAGGATGAGTAGCGCTGCCCAGTACTGTCACTATGGTGGTGTGTCCACTCACAGGATGAGTAGCGCTGCCCAGTACTGTCACTATGACAGTGTGTTCACTCACAGGATGAGTGACGCTGCCCAGTACTGTCACTATGGCGGTGTGTTCACTCACAGGGTGAGTGGCGCTGCCCAGTACTGTCACTATGGCGGTGTGTCCACTCACAGGATGAGTGGCGCTGCCCAGTACTGTCACTATGGCGGTGTGTCCACTCACAGGATGAGTGGCGCTACCCAGAAACTAACCCTCCGCTGTACTTCAGAAACTAGAAGTGCACAAAACTCATCAAACTAGCGTTTGATGAAGTACGAAGAAACGTTGAAGGATCCCTACTAAAAAAAATGTTAGAAAGGGAAGATAGGAGACATGCTAGTGACGTAAAAAATACTTAAAATAGCCACGAGGCTGGGAGAAGGGTAAATATTGCCTAGAGATGAGAACATACTCGTATAAGGCAGTAGCGAAGGAGGGAAGGCACTCGACAAGAAGGATTTAAAGTTGACCAGACCACACACTAGAAAGTGAAGGGACGACGACGTTTCGGTCCGTCCTGGACCATTCTCAAGTCGATTGTCTTTGGGCCATTCTCAATCGACTTGAGAACGGTCCAGGACGAACCGAAACGTCGTCGTCGTCCCTTCACTTTCTTGTGTGTGGTCTGGTCAACATACTTCAGCCGCGTTATTGTGACTCATCGCCTGCATTGAGAGCTTTAGCTCGACTCAGACGGCACCAGTAGCTGAGTGACCACGGAGGGTCGTCTGCACCCGGCTGAGTGACCACGGGGGGTCGTCTTCACCCGCCTGAGTGACCACAGGGGTTGTCTTTACCCGGCTGAGTGACCACGGAGGGTCGTCTTCACCCGGATGAGTGACCACGGGGGGAGGGGGGTCGTCTTCAGCCGGATGAGTGACCACACGACCTGTGGGACCCTCACGTAACACTTCCCGTGACTCATACCTTCTCCAAGCGCTGTATTGTTGGTGTATTATTGTATGTGTGTTGTATTTATGTATTGGTGTATGTGTGTTGTATGGCTGTATTATTGTATGTGTGTTGTATGGCTGTATTGTTGGCGCACTTTTATTGTATTGAAGTGCACCATTGAATTCTTCGTGTATGTGTGTGTGTACTTACCTAGAGGAACTTGCAGGGTCGAGCTAGGCTCTTGGCCCCGCCTTCCAAACGGTCTTAGATTAATGCAATGACTCATTTCTCACACTTTTATCATATTTACTTATAAAAGTTTGAATTGAATTAACTTCAACGACTTCTACGTCTCACCTTCTCCACTTATTGACAGTTCGTACACTGAAAAAGTTCTTTATGACGTCCCTGTCACTCATTTATCTCGAGTTTCTGTCTATGACCCTCGTTCTGTTGTTCATAGCTTTGAACAACGCTGTTTTGCCTTCATTGTCAATTTCACTTAGAATCTAGTATGTTGTTATCATGTCCCTCCCATCTCTCCTCCGGTTTGGTAAGGTCCAGTTTCCCCAGTCTTTCTTCATTGCTTAAGGCCTTCAAGTCAGGGACGAGTGTTATTGCATATCTCTAGACTCTTTTTAGTTTTTCCTTGTCCTTTTTAAGGTAAGGGTTCCATGCTGGAGATGCGTATTCAAGTGTGGGTCTCACCTTCGTTGTGTATATAAGCACTCACCTAGTTGCGCTTGCGGGGATTGAGCTCTGGCTCTTTCGGCCCGCCTCTCAACTGTCAATCAACTGTTTATTAACTACTTTTTTTTCTCCACACCACACACACACACACATCAGGAAGCTGCCCGTGACAGCTGACTAACTCCCAGGTACCTATTTACTGCTAGGTAACAGGGGCATTCAGGGTGAAAGAAACTTTGCCCATTTGTTCCTGCCTGGTGCGGGAATCGAACCCGCGAATTACGAATCCTGCGCGCTATCCACCAGGCTACCAGGCCCCAGGCAGGTATGCCTGTGTGTGTGCGTGCGAGGGTTTTAACAGTCGCATTTGGCTAAGTAGGTAATTATATGTTACGTGAAACATTAAAAGAAGCCTAACTCTTCACCCTTGCCTACTAGCCCCCCCCCCACCATCCCTCCACCTACACCAGCAGCCCACCTTACCGACCAGCACCAGTGGTGGAGTATAGCCTCATCCTTCCCGGTAATGCTATAGAGGGGCCACCTTGAGAGCGTCGCTAAGTGCACCACTGCCGCTCCTCAAGCATCACCAGGAGCGCCTCCACACAACCGGTTGTACCGTTAGAGAGAGAGAGAGAGAGAGAGAGAGAGAGAGAGAGAGAGGGAGAGAGAGACAGAGAGAGAGAGAGAGAGAGGGAGAGAGAGGGAGGGAGAGGACTTAGAGAGGACCCTTCTCCCCCTCACAGACAGTGTTCTCTTCCCTCATAATAGTGTGAGGACCCCGCACACGCCTCTGTTGGGGCAGACGGCATAACTTGCGTGTTCTCAGGCCGTTCACTCTGAACGTAAGCTTCGATAACCATTATTAGTTCCTCTGCGTTACCGCCTTGCTGGAGACAATGCCCAACGGATTTTGCCGATTTCCGACGTGGTGTGTTCCGAGGTGACAGTGGTTTATAGACGCAAAGGTGTGCATGATGGAGCAAGCAAATTGTTGGTTCTGGCAGGTATGTCTGAAATACAGTGTGGCTCACGAGACGGTACGCGTTCAGACCATCATCGTGAGAGCCTGGTGACTCTACATCGCGGGAATGTAATGAAATTTCTCACTTTCAAGTCTAATATTTGGTTATACAGCTACCGCGTGCGTGCGTGCGTGCGTGCGTGTACGTGCACCAGCGGGCCGATTACACGATTTAGATAACTTACCTTATTCTAACCAAACATACAAAAAAAACCTAACCTAACCAAAGTTAACCTAACCCAAATAAACCTTCCATTCGCCTGGTTTCCTGAAATCTTTATTTTTTTCAAAATAAATCTACTCTAACCTAACCCAAGTCAACCCCATCCTAACCTAACCCAAGTCAACCCAACCCAACGTTACCTGGGCTCCCCTGATTGGGCAGTGCAGTGGCGAGAACTGAACAAGATTGATGATTGATTGATGAAGATTAAGCCACCCAAAAGGTGGCACGGGCACGAATAGCCCGTAAGTGTTGGCCCTTTTGAGCCATCACCAGTATCAATAGATGATACTGGAGATCTGTGGAGGTGCGACTGCACCCTGCGTGACGGGAGATGTCTCCCGTGGTGTGTCCGTGTGTGTCGTGTGAAAACTGAACAAGGTGTCCGGCTGATAAACATTGCGGCTAATTACTTTATCCTATCAGTTTCTCCCGCTAAATGGCGCACACGGCTGGTAGACGACTGCCGCAGTGACCACACACACGCACACACACACACACACACACACACACACACACACACACACACACACACACACACACACACACACACACACACACTTGTACCATAAGCCATTATGCTCTAGTCGTACCAATTACGTGCAATGAATGCTATTTTAAGAAAATACTCTATTATCTTGCTGGGGTTATGGTCGATATTTATTTATGTTTAGACAAACTTTAGAGGTGTGTACTCACCTATTTGTACTTGCGGGGGTTGAGCTTTGGCTCTTTGGTCCCGCCTCTCAACTGTCAATCAACTGGTGTACAGGTTCCTGAGCCTACTGGGCTCTATCATATCTACACTTGAAACTGTGTATGGAGTCAGCCTCCACCACATCACTGCCTAATGCATTCCATCCGTTAACTACTCTGACACTGAAAAAGCTTCCTTCTAACGTCTCTGTGGCTCATGTGGGTACTCAGTTTCCACCTGTGTCCCCTTGTTCGCGTCCCGCCAGTGTTGAATAGTTCATCCTTGTTTACCCGGTCGATTCCTCTGAGGATTTTGTAGGTTGTGATCATGTCTCCCTTTACTCGTATGTCTTCCAGTGTCGTAAGGTGCATTTCCCGCAGCCTTTCCTCGTAACTCATGCCTTTTAGTTCTGGGACTAGTCTAGTGGCATACCTCTGAACTTTTTCCAGCTTCGTCTTGTGCTTGACAAGGTACGGGCTCCATGCTGGGGCCGCATACTCCAGGATTGGTCTTACATATGTGGTGTACAAGATTCTGAATGATTCCTTACACAGGTTCCTGAACGCTGTTCTGATGTTAGCCAGCCTCGCATACGCCGCTGATGTTATTCTTTTTATGTGGGCTTCAGGAGACAGGTTTGGTGTGATATCAACTCCTAGATAACTGTGTGATATCAACTCCTAGATAACACACACACAACTGTGTGTGTGTGTGTTAACTCGCGACAACAGTTGTATTTGTCCTTGATACTGTATTCATTACTGTATTTGTTCACCACTAACGACCAAGAAGCCCACATCTATTTATATCGGTATATATATATTTGAATTTTGTGTATAGATGGGATAACCAAACATGTTGGTCTAGGTTCCGTTAGCAATGATGTATCTTTACAGGTGGGTGAAGCACTTAGAGAGGTGCGGGCGGAACAGCTTGAGCCTCAGTAACTGAGGGTAAAGTAACGAGCATTTGACCTTTGTTTATGAGGACGGGCTGTGTGCTTAAGGCCTACCAATCACGGGAGGATTACTAAGATCACCACAACACCTTACTGACCAATTAGTAAGTATACTTTTAACTCTCAACCTCGTTCGGAACTAAAATAAAGTTCAGGACTCGGTGTGTATACTGAGAAGCCGGCTACACCTGTCAGTGTATATGTATCTTGACCGTGTGTGTGTGACCGTGTGGCTACACCTGTCAGTGTATATGTATCTTGACCGTGTGTGTGTGACCGTGTGGCTACACCTGAGAGGTGTACCCCGCCTCTCAGTATACACACACTAAGTTTACTTTAGTCCTGAACGAGGTTCAAGGTTCAGGTATACTTCCTGATTGGTCAGTAGGTTTTGTGGTGATCTTAGTAATCCTCCCGTGATTGGTAGACCTTAAGCACAACACCGAGGTGTCCAGTCGTTATTATTTAAGATTCAGCTACTGGGAACAAAGTTCCAAGTAGCACGGGCTATGGTGAGCCCGTAGTCAGTCTTACGGTCTCCAGTCGTCTCAAGACCGGTAATGGGTGACTCCAGGTAGTGTGGGGAGCGGGGGTACCTCTCCTCACTACCAGTCTCTCCCCCCATCGTTACAATCCCACGACTTAATGACCACATAGCCTCGGAAATAGGAAACAAATGAGCATAAGGAAGCGCACCAACCTCTTTTATTTCGGAATTTGTTATGAGGTTGTGAGTATATAAGAAAAAAATTATCTATACGAGTCAAAAGATATTTTTAAATGTTGTTTTTAGCATGTGTTTTGTTGACTACATTATCCGCACCTCTAGTTGTTACCCGTAACCAAGCCGTTAACTATTGTCTCGATCGCACAGTTCCGGACTGGCGTCGAAGCCGTCAAAGGAACCGGTTCTGGAGCGGGCCGGTACACGCTCCTCCGGCCTGAACCGGTTGTAGTCAACTGGATGTACAGTGTATTGACTTTTTTTTTAAATTCATCAGGAGGTCCTTCAACTATTAGACGACGAGGTCAGTAGGCCGCCCGACACCTGCTCTCCCTACCTGACTGTGTACGGTGCGGTGGATGGTGGTAGTGTTATCTTGAGGTTATCTTCAGATGATTTCGGGGCTTTAGTGTCCCCGCGGCCCGGTCTTCGACCAGGCCTCCACCCCCTAGGAAGCAGCCCGTGACAGCTGACTAACACCCAGGTACCTATTTTACTGCTAGGTAACAGGGGCATAGAGTGAAAGAAACTCTGCCCATTGTTTCTCGCCGGCGCCTGGGATCGAACCCAGGACCACAGGATCACAAGTCCAGCGTGCTGTCCGCTCGGCCGACCGGCTCCCCGGTGTTGGTGAATACTTTGGTGGTAGGCAGCGGCTAGGTCGCTATCCCCACCCCTAGCCGGGATAGATAGATAGATAGATAGCCGGGATATCCCTCACCCACTATGGGAGCCGGTCAGCCGAGCGGACAGAACACTAGACTTGTGATCCTGTGGTCCCGGGTTCGATCCCAGGCGCCGGCGAGAAACAATGGGCAGAGTTTCTTTCACTCTATGCCCCTGTTACCTAGCAGTAAAATAGGTACCTGGGTGTTAGTCAGCTGTCACGGGCTGCTTCCTGGGGGTGGAGGCCTGGTCGAGGACCGGGCCGCGGGGACGGTAAAGCCCCGAAATCATCTCAAGATAACCTCAAGAAGAGGTTAGTTTCTAACAGCACTTAGATGCCCCCAAACACTCGGTGCACATCTGATGCAATCCTCAGCGATGGGGCTGTTTAGCTCATTATAAACTATGATAAATCCAACTTTTTCATGTTGACCAGACCACACACTAGAAGTAGAAGGGACGACGACGTTTCGGTCCGTCCTGGACCATTCTCAAGTCGATTGTGAACCAACTTTTTCATTTTGGGTTAAATCCTTTTTTTTTAGCTATCATTTTGTCCGTCGTATTTTGCCAACAACAACAGCTCGTTATGCAGCCAACACGAGAGAGGAGGAGCGTTGGTGTGCGGCTGGTGTGTGACACAATGGGAGAGGAGAGTGCTGCAAGGTTTTCCTTCTTCTGGAGTGATTTCATGGGTAGTTTCAGTCACGTGCTTCGGCCGGAGGGTCACACGCGATCTGATGGTGAAGCGATCTGAACAATCAGAGTGCTCAGCCACCCACACACACACACACACACACATACACACACACACACACAGAAACAAATGGGCAAAGTTTCTTTCACCCTAAGTGCCCCTGTTACCTAGCAGTAAATAGGTACCTGGGAGTTAGTCAGCTGTCACGGGCTGCTTCCTGGGGTGTGTGTGTGTGGTGTGGAAAAAAAAGAAAAAAAAGTAGTTAGTAAACAGTTGATTGACAGTTGAGAGGCGGGCCGAAAGAGCAAAGCTCAACCCCCGCAAAAACACAACTAGTAAACACACACACACACACACATTGATAGAGCCCAATAGGCTCAGGAATCTGTACACCTGTTGATTGACGGTTGAGAGGCGGGACCAAAGAGCCAGAGCTCAACCCCCGCAAGCACAACTAGGTGAGTACACACACACACACACACATATGTAAATGATCTCCCGGAGGGTATAGATTCATTTCTCTCAATGTTTGCGGACGATGAATTATAATAAGGATTAAGACAGAGGAGGACTGTTTGAGGCTTCAAGAAGACCTGAACAAACTGAAGGAATGGTCGAACAAATGGTTGTTAGAGTTTAACCCAACTATATGTAATGTAATGAAGGTAGGTGTAGGGAGCAGGAGGCCAGATACAAGGTACTATTTGGGAGAATAAATTCTTTTCGAATCAGAGAGAGAGAGAGAATATCAACCCAACAACCTGAGTGTTGATATCAGTCCCCAGATGATATCAACCTGGGGGGTTGATATCACGCCAGGCCTGTGCCCCGAAGCCCACATCAAGAGGATAACATCAGCAGCAAATGCCAGGCTGGCCAACATAAGAACAGCCTATAAAAACTTGTGTAAGGAATCAATCAGAACCTTGTATACCACGTATGTCAGACCAATCTTGGAATATGCAGCTCCAGCATGGAGTCCATATCTCGTCAAGCATAAAACCAAATTGAAGAAGGTTCAGAGTTTTGCTACCAGACTAGTGCCCGAAAGGAGAGGCATGAGCTACGAGGAGAGAATACGGGAATTAAGCCTCACGTCGCTGGAAGAGAGTTAGAGGGAACATGATCACCACATAAAAGATTCTCAAAATAATTGATAGGGTAGACAAATACAGTTTATTTAACACAAGGGGCACACGCACTAGGAGACACAGGTGGATATTGAGTGCCTAAATGAGCCATAAAGACATTAGAAATAATTTTGTTAGTGTCAGGGTAGTTAGTAAATGAAATGCATTAGGCAGTGATGTGGTGGAGGCTGACTCCATACACAGTTTCAAGTGTAGATATGATAGAGCCCAATAGGCTCAGGAACCTGTACACCTGTTGATTGACGGTTGAGAGGCGGGACCAAAGAGCCAGAGCTCAACCCCCGCAAGCACAACTAGGTGAGTACACACACACGGTTATGAAGCCAGGTCAAGGGACCCCCCCCCTCCAACTATAGTGAAGAACAGGGGAAAAATATCATCACGTGAAAGCTAACGTCATACCCATACGTTTTTGTCCCACCGCGGGAATCGAACCCGGAAACACCTGGAAGTGCAATTTAAGACCCGCACCTGAACGAAGCAAGATCTCCATGCCCCTTACAAGAGACTGGTCTCCATGCCCCTCACAAGAGACTGGTCTCCATGCCCCTCACAAGAGACTGGTCTCCATGCCCCTCACAAGAGACTGGTCTCCATGCCCCTCACAAGAGACTGGTCTCCATGCCCCTCACAAGAGACTGGTCTCCATGCCCCTCACAAGAGACTGGCCTCCATGCCCCTCACAAGAGATTGGTCTCCATGTCCCTCACAAGAGACTGGCCTCCATGCCCGCGTAACGTACAATTATGTTACCTTGTTGGGTAGATTAGATACAGTGTTTAGTGGGTTTCATATTTTTTAGTAGTCTTGATTACACCAGTCGGTTTTTGGCATTGTCATAGGCGCTGAGACGGAGCTTGGGGCAGAGCAGAGAGCTGAGTGAGGCCGGAGTCGCGGAGCTCGATGCGGGCGAGCGTGGCGGCTCGATGGGGAATCGTGAGTGTCTAAACTCAATGAGATGGTGAGTGTCTAAATTCTATAAGCGTGGTAGTTCGATACGGTCGTAGTCTGCTGTCTGCTCTGTGTCGAAGCTGTAGCATCTTGGGGGGTCGGCTGGGACTGCATACACTGAGTGCTACTTTCTTGAGGTTACTTCGGAGCGTCTCTACTGAAGTTAACTGATGATTGATGAAGATTAAGCCACCCAAAAGGTGGCACGGGCATGAATAGCCCGTAAGTGGTGGCCCTTCTGAGCCATTACCAGTATCAATAGATGATACTGGAGATCTGTGGAGGTGCGCCTGCACCCTGCGTGAGGTAATTACTCGCTTCTCGATCGCTTATATGATTGGACTACACCTCACCATCATTCTCTAATAGATTGGAAGGATGGAAAGAACGTTACCTGTAATTAGGGAAAGGATTTGAGTAGTCGTAATTAGTACTAATGAGTTTGTCATTAAGGTAATGAGTGGAGCGAGTATATTGTTTACTCACTACACCCGCTACACACAGAACACTATCCACCACCCTAAGTAACGCTACTCACTATCTATACACCACACTAACGTACCCGCTACAAATCCAAAGTGGAAAGGCCACTGACCTTTTTATCCCACTCGTACCACACCTTTATCCTATATTTCTGGTATTTCAAATCCTCATTATTCTTCCTTCCCCATCCTTACCAAATCCTACGGTCATCGGAAGGAAAACATACCTGTCTGCTGTGAACTTGCCTGTGTGTAACAGGTGTGTGCTGGCTTACATGTGTACACGTGCCAGGCAGGTCAAGCACACCTGACAGGTGACTGGAAGGTTAAGTACCCGTCGTGGTGTACAGAAATACGAAGCTGTGCACTTTTTGTGTGTGCGTGACGTCTCTTCTCTCAGCTTTTATCAAAGCTTTCTCGGACACACTCAGCTGATGTCAACAAAGCTTACTGAGACACGTAATTTACTGGTTCACTCACCCTGGGAGTGTGAGTCCCACTTAGAGAAGGACTGTGGATGTCTATGTCGTCTCTCACCCTGGGAGTGGTGTGTGTGTGTGTGTGGGAGAGAGCAGCTGTGGGAACTCCTCCCACCTGGGCCTCCCAGCAGGGAAGAACATGTTCACTACATCCAGCGTATAATGTGTAAAGTGTAGTGATAATGTAATTACTCCCGATCCTTGGCCTGGCTTCGTGAAGCTGTATCATCCAGTCTGCACGAGCCAGCTTCACCCAGGCGGCAGCAGCAGGTGGTTGTTCTGCACCAGCTGTGTGGTGGTGTAATCAGTCACTGTCCTGCTGGGGTATACAGCTCCCTTGATAACTCCTCTGGCGCCCGCGGCGTTTAATGTGATCAAATAAAAAACATAAATATAAAAAAATTTATGTTGAAAAACATAAATTAATAATTGAGTCGCAACATGGTTTTATAAATGGCCGTTCATGTTTAACAAATTTGTTATCTTTTTATTCTAGCATTGTTGAGGCAGTTGATAGTGGTAAGGATTGCGATGTTGTATACCTTGACTTTAGCAAAGCTTTTGATACAGTGCCACATGAAAGACTGATTAAAAAAATAGAGTCTCATGGTATTGGGGGCGCTATATTAAGCTGGATTAGGGCATGGCTATACCAAAGGAAACAGAGAGTTAGTATAAATGGAATCAAGTCAGAGTGGGAAAATGTTGTAAGTGGAGTGCCTCAAGGCTCTGTCCTGGGACCTCTGTTGTTTATAATATATATAAATGATTTAGATTCAGGTTTGAGTAGCAACATTTGCAAATTTGCCGATGATACGAAAATCGGTAGGGAAATTAATTCGGAGGAGGACTCACTATCACTTCAAGTTGATCTAGATAGGGTTTTGAAATGGTCAAAGGATTGGCAGATGCAGTTTAATGCTGATAAATGTAAAGTTCTGAGGTTAGGTAATGATGATAGAGTTACAAGATACGAGCTAGATGGTGTTGTGATTGCGAAGTCGGATTGCGAAAGGGATCTGGGAGTTATGATTAGTAAGAATTTAAAACAAAAGGATCAATGCATAAATGTTCGTAATAAGGCAAATCGGACACTTGGATTTATTAATCGCAGCGTTAGTAACAAGACACCTGGTGTGGTTCTCAAGCTATATCTTGCTCTAGTTAGGCCCCATTTAGATTATGCAGTTCAGTTTTGGTCGCCATATTATAGAATGGATATAAATTCACTTGAACGTGTCCAGCGTAGGATGACTAAGTTAATTCCCCAAATTAGAAATCTTTCATATGAAGAAAGATTAACAAAGCTTAAGTTGCATTCACTGGAAAGGCGAAGAGTTAGGGGTGACATGATAGAGGTTTACAAGTGGATGAATGGACATAACCGGGGGGATATTAATAGGGTATTAAAAGTATCAACACAGGACAGAACACGAAACAATGGATATAAATTGGATAAGTTTAGATTTAGGAAAGACTTGGGTAAATACTGGTTCAGTAACAGGGTTGTTGATTTGTGGAACCAATTGCCGCGTAACATTGTGGAGGTGGGGTCCCTCGATTGTTTCAAGCACGGGTTGGACAAGTATATGAGTGGGATTGGGTGGTTATAGAATAGGAGCTGCCTCGTATGGGCCAATAGGCCTTCTGCAGTTACCTTTGTTCTTATGTTCTTATGTTCTTATAAATGTTTACCAGATCTTGATCCACAACCTGAAGTGAAGGGAATTAATAGCTTTTTTGGATTACCTACGTGAATGTTTATATATATATATATATATATATATATATATATATATAATATATATATATATATATATATATATATATATATATATATAAACATTCCTCACCATGTGATGAGTCCTTCATCCCAATACTGACCAATGATAAAGTAGATTAATTCACCTCTTGAAGTGTTCATGCAGTTTAGGTAACAATATGTGCAGTGTTCAATGCACGCACCTGTAGAGGGTCAACCTTGCAAGGAAGTGGCAACACGGCATCAGCGAAGCTCCTGCCCGATAGACATGATAGCGGTCTAAGACGGGATCTGGGAGATATACAGAAGTCAATGATGGAGCAACATTCTACAAGAATGAGAAATCTAGAATGATAGTGAACTAAATAAAGAGAGCAATGACATTGTTTATTTCCACGGAAGTGTGACAATTTATATGACGTAGGTTTATATGACGTAATGGACAGAGTTTCTTTCATCCTATGCCCTTGTTACCTAGTAGTAAAATAGGTACCTGGATGTTAGTCAGCTGTCACGGGCTGCTTCCTGGGGGGGAGGAGGCCTGGTCGAGGACCGGGCCGCGGGGACACTAGAGCCCCGAAATCATCTCAAGATAAGTGTGGGTCAGTAATTCCTCTGGGCATCAGTAGTCATTGGGGGAAAGTCGGAAATGCCAGCATGGCAGCAGGCCGCTGCTGCTTCTGGAAACTGTCCTTATTAAGACCACTCAACTAGCTCGGTCCGGTAGAGCTTCGGCCTCACACACGTGGGGTCCATGGTTCGAGTCTCCTAGAGCCCAGGATGAATGGAATAAATAACGGAGTACTTGATGGACAAACTACGGGCTCACCATAGCCCGTGCTACATGGACACTTCGTTCTGAGTAGCTAAATCTGAAACAACAACAGATGGACAAAACAGAAAAGCCACAGAGGGATCTCATCCTGCAAGGGTGTTGCAACCGGGCTCTTGCAAGGCTGAGCTCAGGGTCCATTGCTCTTCCTAATGTTTCTAATTTCTTTCTAATGAATGACGAGAGAGTTGAAACATGTCACTGTTTGCAAATGACTCAAATCTAATGAGGAAAGTAAAACCTGAGCAGGATATTAGACTACTGCAAGAAGACCTAGACAAACTCCTGGAGCTGGAGTTTAACCTCAGGAAGTGTAAGGTAATGACACGGAAACTGCTATAGGAGGCCAGAAGAAATCTAACAACAATACAGGAGGAACGAAGGGG
Organism: Procambarus clarkii; assembly: GCF_040958095.1. NCBI lineage: Eukaryota > Metazoa > Arthropoda > Malacostraca > Decapoda > Cambaridae > Procambarus > Procambarus clarkii. The sequence continues at coordinate 29,950,608 of NC_091172.1, forward strand.
GGATATGATCAGTATATACAAAATACTGAGTTAAATAGGCCAGGTAACACGAGAACAATCTATTTAAATTGGGAGAAAGTAAATAACATCAGTGAAAACTGGAAATGCTTCTGAGTCGAAGATACTTAAGACTTCTTACAGTGTAAGGGTTGTCAAGAAGTGGCGTGCTCTGAAAGATAAACTTGTAGAAGCCACCTCTCTTGATAACTTTAAGGGCAGTTAAGTCACTAAACTCGAAAGTCTAAGATATTTAGAGACCCCCAGAAGATGCAATCTTCTATGGTTAAGTGTTGGGTCTCTGAAGATACTCTGTAGCAGCTCTCTGGCCCTGGCAGTGACGGTCACACGAAAATAGTTATATCTCTGTCAGAATGTTAATTTACCACTGTAAAATCACTTTTATTATCATTCTGTGAGCTCTCAGCAACCTATTATGTAGCAGAACAGATCTCTAACCATGGCCACTGACGACACAAGATACATATGCTGGTTGACGTAAGCTTTTAAGGGTTGACAGATGTTAATCTTCTTGTTTGAGGAGCTGTTCATTTGAGACAATTAAGCAAGTCCCAGCTGTGTCTGGGTACAAGTGACAGGATGAACAACCCAGCGGGTTTTCTTCCTTTTCGGGAGTGTTGTACATGCAGCTATTGCGGTGTGTCCACTCACAAGATGAGTGGCGCTGCCCAATACACTCGCCCCTCGGGGCAAAATTTAAAAATTTAATCTGGTTAAAATTGTGAATATCGAGAATGAACAACCAAGTCTGTGACAGCACATACACTAACAAACAATAATTGCAACCCAGGCCAGCAGACCGAGCAGGAGGGGCTCACCTCACTCCCCGTAGTCACTCCTAGGTAACCACACGTGTCTCTAGGATATCGTAAGTGTTGGTCACAACTTACGATGTACTTGAGCCGTCTGGTCCCAATACCCCCGCAGGTGTTATTGCGTGAGGTCCTGGAGCACGCACCCAACGCCCTGTGTGTGGTGTAGTCACGCAGAGTGCGTGAGGTCCTGGTGCACGCACTCAACGCCCTGTGTGTGGTGTAGTCACGCAGAGTGCGTGAGGTCCTGGAGCACGCACTCAACGGCCTGTGTGTGGTGTAGTCACGCAGAGTGCGTGAGGTCCTGGAGCACGCACTCAATGGCCTGTGTGTGGTGTAGTCACGCAGAGTGCGTGAGGTCCTGGAGCACGCACTCAACGGCCTGTGTGTGGTGTAGTCACGCAGAGTGCGTGAGGTCCTGGAGCACGCACTCAATGGCCTGTGTGTGGTGTAGTCACGCAGAGTGCGTGAGGTCCTGGAGCACGCACTCAATGGCCTGTGTGTGGTGTAGTCACGCAGAGTGCGTGAGGTCCTGGAGCACGCACTCAACGGCCTGTGTGTGGTGTAGTCACGCAGAGTGCGTGAGGTCCTGGAGCACGCACTCAACGGCCTGTGTGTGGTGTAGTCACGCAGAGTGCGTGAGGTCCTGGAGCACGCACTCAATGGCCTGTGTGTGGTGTAGTCACGCAGAGTGCGTGAGGTCCTGGAGCACGCACTCAACGGCCTGTGTGTGGTGTAGTCACGCAGAGTGCGTGAGGTCCTGGCGCACGCACCCAACGCCCTCTGTGGTCACAGCTGGTATAATGCCTCCATTATCAACACAGCGTGTGTGCGCCTCTGAACTGTATTATTGTGGAGAAATGTGCGTTTTAAAAGCGTGAAAAGATTGTACCGTACACTTCCTGAGTGTGCTGAGGCGAGCAAGGCAACGAGAATACATTCTAAGAATATTTTAAAATGTATTGGAAGCGTCATACACGTGCGATAGTTATTTGATGATATTAAGGCTGTTACTGAGCTTAGTGTTGTGGTTCAGTAGTCATGTGTTGATTCTCGTGTGTTCTGCCATTCCTGAGCACTCCAGGTGCAAACTTCTGTGAGCAGGAACTGCGGCATGATCTCCCACACTACATCACCGAATGCCCAGTTATCAGACCATTCAGACCCGTTGGCATGAGGTACCTGGAGCTTTCTAATTGCTTTATTCACTCTCGTGTTGATGATGATATCCTCATAATGCACCCAGAGTCTGCCAGTGTAGGACTACTTATCACATGCCTCTGTATGACTAACCATCCTGTGTGGTGGAGATTTTTAGCATCATGTAGCCAGTTTTTTTTGACACGCTTTGCTTCCCTTCATATAGTCCATGGTAGCTGCTCAGATGCACACGTTCTGAAATGTGTTATTACAAAATAAAAATGATTGATACAACTGTCATGTGGTGAAGACTTTGGTGGAGTGAGGCGTGAACATGTATCTGGAGTCTCGAACCGGCGCCCAGCATCTGTATCGAAGCGTAGCATCTCATTTCTCTTCACTGTGAGAGGTCGTGCGGCTCAGGTCCACCTGCCTGAACCATTCATCTCCTGAGTCAGCGCCGGAGCATCTCTCTCTCTGCTCCAGCCTCCCGTTGCTGTAGTCACCGTCAGCGCTTCATCTTGAAACGTAATTGCGTTTGCAACAGGCAAGGGGGGGGGGGAAGCCGAACACTGACGTCATCAGCGCTCCCTTCATGTGTGGTGGGTGTGTACCTGTGTGAGAGGCAGGTGTGTTGGGGTCAGGAGGGGCGGAGGTCAGGTCAGGCTGAGGTTGGTTGACGCCCGCACACCATCTGTTGCACTGTGCTCCTGCACTCCCTGCGGCCTCCGCTCTCACCTGTGGGTTACCTGTGGACCATTTCGAGAGTTCTCTTGCTCCCAGCAGGCGACCTTAGTCGTTAAATGTTTACGATTAGGCATGATATATTTTACTGTTCCATTGTTGTTGTTGTTATAGATTCAGTCACTCGGAACAAGTTCCAAGTAGCACGGGCTATGGTGAGCCCGTAGTGGACTTAACCTGGCACAGGAGCGGGGCTCATGACTCTTCCATTATAGTTTGTGTTATATAATCGTACTCACCCACCTGTCCCCCCCCCTACAGATGTTCACCCACCTGTCCCCCCCCCTACAGATGTCACCCACCTGTCCTGACTACCAGCAAACAAAGACAAACAACGAGCATGACACATAAACACCCACCAAACAACTTTTCAGCAAATACAACTACTTTTTCTCAAAAAACCAAAAAACATTCATGTGTTGTATAAGAAGTATGCTGTATACGGTCACTTCAAGACATAGAAACCACTTGTGTATCCTTAAGTAGTGCTCCTCCATCTGACCAAGGACACTGTTGTTAACGCGTGATGTACTGAGCGAGAGTAACAGTATGGCGGGACTGTCACTCCCTTGTATTAGATTCAGTCACTCGGAATCCCTTGCCCCCTGTTACCTAGCAGTAAAATAGGTACCTGGGTGTTAGTCAGCTGTCACGGGCTGCTTCCTGGGGAACTGGAACCCCTTGCCCCCTGTTACCTAGCAGTAAAATAGGTACCTGGGTGTTAGTCAGCTGTCACGGGCTGCTTCCTGGGGAACCGGAACCCCTTGCCCCCTGTTACCTAGCAGTAAAATAGGTACCTGGGTGTTAGTCAGCTGTCACGGGCTGCTTCCTGGGGAACCGGAACCCCTTGCCCCCTGTTACCTAGCAGTAAAATAGGTACCTGGGTGTTAGTCAGCTGTCACGGGCTGCTTCCTGGGGAACCGGAACCCCTTGCCCCCTGTTACCTAGCAGTAAAATAGGTCCCTGGGTGTTAGTCAGCTGTCACGGGCTGCTTCCTGGGGAACCGGAACCCCTTGCCCCCTGTTACCTAGCAGTAAAATAGGTACCTGGGTGTTAGTCAGCTGTCACGGGCTGCTTCCTGGGGAACCGGAACCCCTTGCCCCCTGTTACCTAGCAGTAAAATAGGTACCTGGGTGTTAGTCAGCTGTCACGGGCTGCTTCCTGGGGAACCGGAATCCCTTGCGCCCTGTTACCTAGCAGTAAAATAGGTACCTGGGTGTTAGTCAGCTGTCACGGGCTGCTTCCTGGGGAACTGGAACCCCTTGCCCCCTGTTACCTAGCAGTAAAATAGGTACCTGGGTGTTAGTCAGCTGTCACGGGCTGCTTCCTGGTGGGTGGAGGCCTGGTCGAGGACCGGGCCGCGGGGACACTAAAGCCCCAAAATCATCTCAAGATAACCTCAAGACAACCCATATCTGCCGCCACGGGTAGTGGGCTGTCGTTGTGTTCGGGTCGACGCCAGAGACGACATTGCAGGATTGCATTTCTGCTCTGTTGTGGTCCTTTGGTTTCGTAAGTCGTGTTGGTCATAAGAACATCAGAACAAAGGCAACTGCAGGCGGCCTATTGGCCCATACGAGGCAGCTCCTATCTATAACCACCCAATCCCACTCATATACATGTCCAACCCGCGCTTGAAACAATCGAGGGACCCCACCTCCACCACGCCATGTGTCTGTGAGCTGGGTGTTAATCGCTACAGTGAGCGAGGAGTTGCTACAGTGAGCGAGGAGTTGCTACAGTGAGCGAGGAGTTGCTACAGTGAGCGAGGAGTTGCTACAGTGAGCGAGGAGTTGCTACAGTGAGCGAGGAGTTGCTACAGTGAGCGAACAGTTGCTACAGTGAGCGAGGAGTTGCTATAGTGAGCGAACAGTTGCTACAGTGAGCGAGGAGTTGCTACAGTGAGCGAACAGTTGCTACAGTGAGCGAGCAGTTGCTACAGTGAGCGAGCAGTTGCTACAGTGAACGAACAGTTACTACAGTGAGCGAACAGTTGCTACAGTGAGCGAACAGTTACTACAGTGAGCGAACAGTTGCTACAGTGAGTAAACAGTTGCTACAGCGAGCGAGGAGTTGCTACAGTGAGTGAACAGTTGCTACAGTGAGTGAACAGTTGCTACAGTGAGTGAACAGTTGCTACAGTGAGCGAACAGTTACTACAGTGAGCGAACAGTTGCTACAGTGAGCGAACAGTTACTACAGTGAGCGAACAGT
>NC_091172.1:29960535-30023035 GCF_040958095.1 Procambarus clarkii
TCTCTCTACTCTCTCTCTCTCTCTCTCTCTCTTCTCTCTCTCTCTCTCTCTCTCTCTCTCTCTCTCTCTCTCTCTCTCTCTCTCTCTCTCTCTCTCTCTCTCTCTCTCTCTCTCTACTCTCTCTCTCTCTCTCTCTCTCTCTCTCTCTCTCTCTCTCTCTCTCTCTCTCTCTCTCTCTCTCTCTCTCTCTCTCTACTCTCTCTCTCTCTCTCTCTCTCTCTCTCTCTCTCTCTCTCTCTCTCTCTCTCTCTCTCTCTCTCTCTCTTATATTCGTAGCGCAGATTTATATATTATATATGTGTTCTGTATTTTTATTTTTAATTAGCGTTCGTGTATTGTAAGTAAGAAAGGGAGTCTATAGTTATTTTGTTATATTTCAAAGTAAAATTACTATCCACTTCTTACATCATATTCCAACTCCTTGTCTTCATATTCCAGCTCCTTGTCTTCATATCCCAGCTTCTTGTCCTCATATTCCAGCTCCTTGTCCTCATATCCCAGCTTCTTGTCCTCATATCCCAGCTCCTTGTCCTCATATCCCAGCTCCTTGTCCTCATATCCCAGCTTCTTGTCCTCATATCCCAGCTTCTTGTCCTCATATCCCAGCTCCTTGTCCTCATATACCAGCTTCTTGTCCTCATATTCCAGCTCCTTGTCCTCATATCCAGCTCCTTAGTCCTCATATACCAGCTCCTTATCCTCATATCCCTTCCGAGTGCAATATAATCATATTGGCTTAGCGAGCGCCTTCTCATGATTATTTCTTGTTATAATAGTGCATTTGTCCGAGTTAAGGCTCTAGAAGCCATTTTCCACACCAATGAAGGGTTTAATCTGAGCGTATTTTTGCATTGTCATTAAACATGGATTCGAAATTACGTTCTTTGTGTGTGTGTGAGAGAGACTTTATGTCGAGCTGCGGGTAGAGTTCATCTACCCGCCCCCCCTCCCCCCACGCCAGGAGACGACCTCCGCGCCATCTGTCGGTCCTGGCTTCACCTCTCTCACGACCCCCCGCCAGGTGGCACCCTGGTGGCCGCAGGCAGCACCTACCATCCTACCTCCCTCCCCCACCACCTTCCCGTCATGATGCAAGTCTCTTACCACATTATAGGCAAATAACAACACGTTTATACAGACTTATTGTCCGGTAATTGGCAAATGCCATTAGAAACCGGAGAGGTTTCTGTAATCGCTTCCCGCCCACGTCTGAGAGCGATTACTGAGTTTTGTAATTACATTGGGGGTCTCAGGTGTGTGTATGTGTGTGTGTGTGTGTGTGTGTGTGTGTGTGTGTGTGTGTGTGTGTGTGTGTGTGTGTGTGTACTCACCTAGTTGTGCTTGCGGGGGTTGAGCTCTGGATCTTTGGTTCCGCCTCTCAACTGTCTAGTCAACTGGTGTGTGTGTGTGCGCAAGAAGAACTAATGGGCAAAGTTTCTTTCACCCTGATGCCCCTGTTACCTAGCAGTAAATAGGTACCCGAGAGTTAGACAGCTGTTACGGAGCTGCTTCCTGGGGGGTGAAAGTTAGTTAGTAGTTACAGTTGATTGCTTGACAGTTGAGAGGCGGGCCGAAAGAGCAAAGCTCAACCCCCGCAAACACAACTAGGTGAATACAAATAGGTGAGTACACACACACACACACACACACACACACACACACACACACACACACACACACACACACACACACACACACACACACACACACACACACACACACACACACACACAGGAAGCAGCCCGTAACAGCTGTCTAACTCCCAGGTGCCTATTTACTGCTAGGCGAATAGGATCATCAGGGTGTAAGAAACTCTGCCCATTTGTTTCCGCCTCCGCCGGGGATCAAACTCGGGCCCTTAGGACTACGAATCCCGAGCGCTGTCCACTCAGCTGTCAGGCCCCTAGTGTGTGTGCTTGTGTGTGTGTGTGTGTGTGTGTGTGTGTGTGTGTGTGTGTGTGTGTGTGTGTGTGTGTGTGTGTGTGTGTGTGTGTTGGGGGTGGAGAGGTGAATATAACAGCTGTTGGAGAGAGAGAGAGAGAGAGAGAGAGAGAGAGAGAGAGAGAGAGAGAGAGAGAGACGACGACGAATATCATGAAGATAAATGGGCTCTAAATAGCTGGAAGAGAATTGCCACTGAACTAGAAGCTGAGTGCTGCCTAAGAGTCCTCCAGTGGGAGGATCGAATGGCTTATTACCACTCGGGTGGCAGGAGAGGCACAACAGCTATGACCCCAGTGATTATCATAGGAATGTGAGTACTTACTTCGTAATGGAGGCTGATGAGAGGGGTAACTTTCCTAGGGTGATGCCTCGCAATTACTTGTTCCGGTAATGATGGTTTGGCGACCCGGCCTCGCCAAATGGACCCTCCAACGACAGGTGCAAAGGGACCGAGGAAGAGCAGCAGAATGAAGGAAGGAGAGAGAGAGAGAGAGACAGAGAGACAGAGAGAGAGAGAGAGAGAGAGAGAGAGAGAGAGAGAGAGAGAGAGAGAGAGAGAGAGAGAGAGATGAAGGGAAGAAGCAGGAGATAGCACTTGTCCACTCACAAGTGAGTGGACACAAGTGGATGTGACAATATACAACTCCCGCCCAGTAACAAAAAGGGTAGACAGGAGCACAAGGACACCAACAAAGGATATCTACATGTAGTACAGAAAGCAGCAACAACAGCACACAGAACGAGATCCAAATAACTGATCATGGAGGACCTAAATCATGGAGATACAGACTGATGAAGGAACTCCACTGGCGTGGCCACAAGCAATGTGTTTCAAAATTATTTGATGCGCGTGTCTCCAGCTTCCACCCGTGTCCTCTGGTCCTGCCTCATCTGTGTCTCCAGCTTCCACCCGTGTCCTCTAGTCCTGCCTCGTCTGTGTCCCCAGCTTCCACCAGTGTCCTCAAGTCCTGCCTCGTCTGTGTCCCCAGCTTCCACCCGTGTCCTCTGGTCCTGCCTCATCTGTGTCTCCAAAGATGAACACACTCCCCGCAACATACGAAGCATAAATGCCATAGTACAAGGGAATAAAAAGAGATCAGAACATAAAATATATATATATATATATATATATATATATATATATATATATATATATATATATATATATATATATATATATAAGAGAGGAGAATAAAGGTTGAGGAGCCGAGAACGAGGCAGGAGTCAGGTTGACACAACGGGCCGAGTCCTTCAGGAATAAGAAGGATGAGAAAGAGTAAATGTTTGCAAAGTCTTGGTTTGTTAGAGCTTCGTGCCGGAGGCGAAGAGGTAAAAATTGGAAGAGGGGAAAATTATAAATGTAGAAGACAAAAGCCAGAAAAAAAAAATTACCACCATGATGAGTGACTTGAAAAGGATAAATAATGATGATTAGGAATAAAGGGAAAGCGACGAAGGGCTACAAGGAAATAATAAGATGTAAAACTAATAAGATGTAAAACTAATAAGATGTAAAACTAATGTTGAGAAGACAAGTGGGTTGGTTGCTCTTGTAGACCTAATTAGCACCTTGAGTGAAGCCAAACACCTGCAACAACCAAAACAATTGGGCATCACTATCGTAGTATAGTTGTTACCGTTCTCGATTCGTAATACAGGGGGGATGGGGGGTTCAAGGTTTAATTCATGGCGGGACAAAAACGGTTGGGCACGTTTTATTTCACCTAATGCCTCTGTTGACTTGGTTAGTAAATAATACCCACAAGTTTAGCAATTGTTATGTGGCTTGTATCCTGGGGAGGATACACCCCTGGAGGAATATATATATGTATATATATATATATATATATATATATATATATATTAATATATATATATATATATATATATATATATATATATATATATTAATATATATATATATATATATATATATATATTAATATATATATACATATATATATATATATATATAATATATATATATATATATATATATATTAATATATATATATATATATATATATATATATATATATATATATATATATATATATATATATATATATATATATATTAATATATATATATATATATATATATATATATATATATATATATATATATATATATATATATATTAATATATATATATATATATATATATATATATATATATATATATATATATATATATATATATATATATATATATATACACGTCGCGAATCATAAGACAAGAGAACAAGGAGATAAGATGCTTGAAGCGTCAGGTGAAAAAAAAAATAAGAAACGTGATGAATCAAAGGCGGAAATGAGTTCAGTGTAGAACTAATTGGGCTCAGCTGAGATGTGACAGGTGTCAGGGAACAAGAGACGGAGATCTGACAGTTGCACGAACTTGCAAGAGATCGAGCGTCAGTTCTGAGCATAACGTATCAAAGTCCACTCGACTGACGTACACGGTCCTCAACTCTCTCATATCTTCGTTTGAATCCATGTAGGGGGGTTTCGCTAGTCCTAATACCTCCTTATAAGGTATATAAGGTGTATATATACCTCTTATAAGATGGTATAACTACTAGTGAGGTAAGGGCTGGGAGTGGACGTAACTACAAACCTAACTGCTGAGGTACATTACAAATAGACCTTATACACGTGGACGTACTCTGCGCTCCAGACGTAGAGTACGTCTACAGCGTACTCTACGCTAGCAAAAGTTAGAACACTATTCAGGAAGCTAAATAAGAAGGTCTTTAGATCGCTGTACTGAGCCTACGCGAGGCCAGTCTTAGAGTATTCAGCACCATCCTGGAGCCCCCCACCTAAAAAATCAGATCAGGAAACTCGAAAAGGTTCGGAAGTGTGCAGCAGGACTCGTCCCACAATCGCGTGAAAGGACGGTACGACAGAGAGACTGAAGGAACTAAACCTGTTGACGCTAGAACAGAGGAGAAAGAGGAGACATGATAGAGACGTGTACAATATTTAGGGGGGATTGACAGAGTTGAAAAAGTGGAAATGCTCATAGTACAAGAGGACCGTTGTGGAAGCTTCAGACTCAGATGAGTCGTAAGATGTTAGAAAGTTTTCTTTTAATGGAAGAGTAGGGAACGAACTAAGGAACGGGTTGTGGAAACAAACTGCATTCAAAATTGTAAAAGTAGATATTATAGAAAAAATAGATCAGGTGTTATTAAATTATACAACCGGCGGATGGAAAAGCAGAGGCCAAAAGCTAATGATCGATCCTGCAGGCACAAATAAGTGAGTACACATCAACACCCACACACACACAGAGGCGGGACCAAAGAGCCAAAGCTCAACCCCCACAAGCATAACAAGGTGAGTACACACAACAGTACCCACATCAACAGCTGGAGTATCATAACACGAATCAAATGAGCAGCTACAGTAGCGTAGCGGCGTGGTGGGCACTAAGGAAGAGAGGACGGCGGGTGGTGTCCTCTCCAGTGGTCCACAGGCAGCAGCTATAGCGTCAGGCTACCTGCCTTCTCTGCTAGGTGCACAGGAGACGTAATGCTCGCGGCCTTGCAACTACACCGTGATGTCCGCTCGTGATGCAATTCCCCCGTACGTGACACTTGAAACAACTCCGTGAAGGACAGTGGATTTAACAACTGCACCACACACACACGCACACACACACACACACACACACACACACACACACACACACAATTACACACACACACACACACACACACACACACACACACACACACACACACACACACACACACGTCTCAAGGAGGGTGGTAAAACAGATTGTAGTGACTTTGTGTGAGCCGGGTCTTCACCTTGGAGTGCTTGATTGTCATGCCTCAGGGTCCAGCCTCGAGCGACGTGTCCAGTTTACTGGCTTCATTCTCACCCTTCCCGAAAGGCTGAAAAAAACAACAGTAATATATATACATATATGTATATCTTGCGGGGGCAGGTTTTCTCTAATACACATGTCACTGAACACAACAGCATTGTGACTATTAAATTGTCATCCCACACTTCCGTGGAACTACACATTTCTTTCAGCTGGGCTGTATGTCACCTGAGTAGATTGTGCTTCTGTCTCACATGCTCGGTTCTTGGTTCATGTTTCATGAAGCCCATTGTGATAAGTTATTAATTTTCTTTTGGATATTTTTTCATTTTAAGCAAATATCTTCTACCATCTGGAGGGTTATCTTGAGGTTATCTTGAGATGATTTCGGGGCTTTTTAGTGTCCCCGCGGCCCGGTCCTCGACCAGGCCTCCACCCCTAGGAAGCAGCCCGTGACAGCTGACTAACACTCAGGTACCTATTTTACTGCTAGGTAACAGGAGCATAGGGTGAAAGAAACTCTGCCCATTGTTTCTCGCCGGCGCCTGGGATCGAACCCAGGATCACAGGATCACAAGTCCAGCGTGCTGTCCGCTCGGCCGACCAGCTCAGGGTGGAGAAAAACTAGATCACTTAATCTTTCCATTTTTATTGTTCAACGTTTCGTGAGCAATGTGACATCTTCAGGAGAACATTGTTGAGCTGACACAGGTAATGTGAGCTGACAAGGTTGTTGTTGTTATAGATTCAGATATTCGGAACAAAAAGTTCCAAGTAGCACTGGGTATGGTGAACCCGTAGTAGACTTACCTGGCACAGGAGCAGGGCAAGTAGCACTGGGTATGGTGAGCCCGTAGTAGACTTACCTGGCACAGGAGCAGGGCAAGTAGCACTGGGTATGGTGAGCCCGTAGTAGACTTACCTGGCACAGGAGCGGGGCAAGTAGCACTGGGTATGGTGAGCCCGTAGTAGACTTACCTGGCACAGGAGCGGTGCACGTGCTTACAAGAAGAAATCTAAAAATGTATAAGTGTAGGTTCACCTCACTCGACGATTCACATAACCTCCTTAATTGTGGGGAGCGGGGAAGGGTAGAGTGAGGGGATTGTTGCTCGACTCCGGCTTCTAGCTGTCCGCCAGGTCTTATATCTTCCCTCTGAGTCAGTGGAGGACCATCGAACAGCTGAATGCTCAAAGGCGAATTCATCTGGATGTTGATTACTGGTGTCAGCTCCCGAATGAACACAGCCTCAAACGTACGAATCTCTTACGAGGTTCGAATCCTCGTCACGGCCCTTGTGGATTTGTTCATACGAATCTCTTACGATCGTCGGTGTGTGTGATTATTGTCGTATCTTTCACTGTCTTGACGATTCAGGATGGTGTTGAGAATCGTGTTGCTTAATACCTCCCTCTTGCAAATATAATACATCTACTTAATGTATTCGTGGTATGTCCAATGTAGCATATATTTCGGAGCACACAGTCTCTGAAACTGAGCCGAAAGGGAGCCGGTCGGCCAAGCGGACAGCACGCTAGGACTTGTGCTCCTGTGGTCCTGGGTTCGATCCCGGGCGCTGGCGAGAAACTAATGGGCAGAGTTTCTTTCACCCTGTTACCTAGCAGTATAATATGGTACCTGGGTGTTAGTCAGCTGTCACGGGCTGCTTCCTGGGGGTGGAGGCCTGGTCGAGGACCGGGCCGCGGGGACACTAAAAAGCCCCGAAATCATCTCAAGATAACCTCAAGATAACCAAGTATCCAAAAGTTTAATGGCGATACAAAGTAATGAGAAGAGTCAGAACAGAGGAGGAATGTCATATTTTTGTTGAAAGCAAAATATTTGCTCTATATAGCTGGTCTAAAAAGTGGATATTGAAAGTTAACCAGGATTAATGCACACATATGAGGATAGAAACATGAATAAAGAAAACACAGTGTGCCATTCAGACCTTTTTTTCCGGTGATATTGACTATTGACTTCTTTATATTGATCTTGTGCAAATAAACAAATCCACAAGGGCCGTGACGAGGGTTCGAATCTACGTCCGAAATGATGCATCACGCTGTTGTGATGTCCTATGCGAGTACTTTCGCGTGTGTTGACCTTTGACCGGACCACTGGTCAATATGTTCCTTCTTGTTTGTTGAAGATTGGTGAACACTTGGGAATGTTCTTGTGAACGTTTCAGTTGTGATGACCCAGCTGAAGGCAGCGAGGAGTCAGCAGAGACGGATGTGGCTCACAACCAAATAGTTCGGAGTTCGATGCCTGGGCAGGACGAGACATTTGGGCACGTTTCCTCACACCTGATAAGCAACTGTTGTGGGGAAGGACAGATGATCCGCCTTGTGGGACCTCGCTCGATATATGACTAAAGCAAAATGTCTCTTTAAAGGCACACAAACTGGCAAGGCAGACAGACACACACACACACAAACACTAGGGGCAACACTACTCTAACACCGTCCCACTGTGTTCATTCATACATCTGTACATGAGAGAGAGAGAGAGAGAGAGAGAGAGAGAGAGAGAGAGAGAGAGAGAGAGAGAGAGAGAGAGAGAGAGAGAGAGAGAGAGAGACAGGCAGACACACACAGACTGGCAAGGAGACAGACAAACAGACAGACAGAGACCCACCTCTTTAAACCAATATGACGTGCCTTACCACTGTGACTTGGGAATACAATGCCAGTTTAAATATAAGATAAGTGCGCACTCCGGGGTCTTAGCGGGACAGACGGTAGCCTCGCCGGTGCCCGCTGGGGTCAAGGGTTAATTACCAACTTCCTGTCGAGATTGAGCAAATGGGAGGGATTGGTGGGAGAGTGAGGCTTAAGGATGGGGTTGAAATGGCTCATGTGTCCGTGGGATGAAAGATGGAAACTGAACTGAGGATGCTGAGGGAGGCTGGGAAGGAGAGGGTAGGTAGAGATCTATCGAACAGAGAAATATCGATAGAGGAATACCCGCCTCTATCTCAAGATACTAGGCTGAGGACAAGTAGCCAATTAAGAGGACAAGTAGTTCAGGGACAATTCAACCCGTCCTCCTAATAAAACGTCGCATTTTTAACGTATACTCTACCAAAGGCCAAAAATCGTCGTACTAGAAAATGGTCGCAGGTCGCGGAATTGACATCCTGTCCCGTTCTCTGTTTTGGGTCCTCTGGTAGGTTAGGATAAGGGCACTTTAGAACGTCAGTTTCTTGACGTTGGGAGTGTTGGCGAGAACGGTTGTTGTTGTGTGAGGGAGAGGGGGAGAGAGAGAGAGAGAGAGAGAGAGAGAGAGAGAGAACCAGCCTGACAGAGATATAATATATCGCTAATATTCTAACTAGACGATATCTAGACCGACCTCTAACTAATATAAACTTGGGTGCAGGAGGACGGAGGCCGGCCAGCACAAGGAGCTGGGGGCCTGTCTGGGAGCGGCGCGGGAGGTATAACGAGGCATTTCCCCACAGGCAGCTGTTCGGATGTCTCGGGGCACTGGGGCATAGGGTGGGGTATATCGAGAGTATACCTATGTGAGTTGAGGTAGTTGTGCTTCCCCAGGGCCGGCCACAGCAGCCAGATTCACGAAGCAGTTACGCAAGTACTTACGAACCTGTGTATCTTTTCTCAATCTTTGGCGGCTTTGTTTACAATTATTAAACAGTTAATGAGATCCGAAGCACCAGGAGGCTGTTTATAACAATAACAACAGTTGATTGGGAAGTTTTCATGCTTGTAAACTGTTTAACAAATGTAACCAAAGGCATCAAAGATTGAGAAAAGATGTACACGTTCGCAAGTACTTGCGTAACTGCTTCGTGAATCTGGCCCAGCAAGTCGGTAAATATTTTGTTTTATTGTGTATGTTTGGGACTTGCATTTGGGCATGGGTCATGGGTTATAGTGGGGGTATTTGGGCATGGGTCATGGGTTATAGTGGGGGTATTTGGGCATGGGTCATGGGTTATAGTGGGGGTATTTGGGCATGGGTCATGGGTTATAGTGGGGGTATTTGGGCATGGGTCATGGGTTATAGTGGGGGTATTTGGGCATGGGTCATGGGTTATAGTGGGGGTATTTGGGCATGGGTCATGGGTTATAGTGGGGGTATTTGGGCATGGGTCATGGGTTATAGTGGGGGTATTTGGGCATGGGTCATGGGTTATAGTGGGGGTATTTGGGCATGGGTCATGGGTTATAGTGGGGGTATTTGGGCATGGGTCATGGGTTATAGTGGGGGTATTTGGGCATGGGTCATGGGGTATAGTGGGGGTATTTGGGCATGGGTCATGGGTTATAGTGGGGGTATTTGGGCATGGGTCATGGGTTATAGTGGGGGTATTTGGGCATGGGTCATGGGTTATAGTGGGGGTATTTGGGCATGGGTCATGGGTTATAGTGAGGGTATTTGGGCATGGGTCATGGGTTATAGTGAGGGTATTTGGGCATGGGTCATGGGTTATAGTGGGGGTATTTGGGCATGGGTCATGGGTTATAGTGAGGGTATTTGGGCATGGGTCATGGGTTATAGTGGGGGTATTTGGGCATGGGTCATGGGTTATAGTGAGGGTATTTGGGCATGGGTCATGGGGTATAGTGGGGGTATTTGGGCATGGGTCATGGGTTATAGTGGGGGTATTTGGGCATGGGTCATGGGGTATAGTGGGGGTATTTGGGCATGGGTCATGGGTTATAGTGAGGGTATTTGGGCATGGGTCATGGGGTATAGTGGGGGTATTTGGGCATGGGTCATGGGGTATAGTGGGGGTATTTGGGCATGGGTCATGGGTTATAGTGGGGGTATTTGGGCATGGGTCATGGGTTATAGTGAGAGCATTTGGGCATGGGTCATGGGTTATAGTGGGGGTATTTGGGCATGGGTCATAGGGTATAGTGAGGGTATTTGGGCATGGATAATGGGGTATAGTGAGGGTATTTGGGCATGTGGTATAGTGGGGGTATTTGGGCATGGGGGATGGGGAACACCGGAAAGGCATACATGTCAACCAGCCCACCTAATACCACGTCGAATTTTGACATATACTCTACATAGGGCCGAAAATCGTCGTACTAGAAAATGGTAGCGGCTCGCTGACGTTGGGAGTTCTGGCGAGCACGGTTGCTGTAGTGTGAGGGAGAGAGGGAGAGAGGCAGAGAGAGAGAGAGAGAGAGGGGAGAGAGAGAGAGAGAGAGAGAGAGAGAGAGAGAGAGAGATAGGCAGAGAGGGAGAGACAGCGAGAGAGAGAGACAGAGACAGAGAGACAGACAGAGAGAGAGAGAGAGGGAGAGAGAGAGAGAGGCAGAGAGAGAGAGAGAGAGAGAGAGAGAGAGAGATAGAGGCAGAGAGAGAGAGAGAGAGAGAGAGAGAGAGAGAGAGAGAGAGAGAGAGAGAGAGAGAGGAGTCTAGGCAGATGAAAGTTTTCCCTAAGGGAAGAAGAAGAAGGGAAGGAAAGTTTTAAGAAAGAAAAACGAGAAAGGAAGGGAGGGGGATTGAACATGTAAGCAGTGTGAGAGGGAGTAGTGATGGAGACAGTTAGCTGTGTTGGTTGGCAGCGCGCAGGTGATGCTGCCAGGCAGGTGGTCAGGAGAGATCAAGGTGATGCTGGAGGTGAGGCTGGTGAGGCAGGTGATGCTGCAGCGGACAGGAGGCAGTGGGCGAGGCAGCTGCAGGAATGACGGCCCAATAGGAGGCTAGGAGACCACAGGATAGAACCACCACCGTCCTCAAGGTGTAAGAGGACAGCTGCCCTTGTGTACACCTCAGTACACCTGCCCCCTGTGTACACCTCAGTACACCTGCCCCCTGTGTACACCTCAGTACACCTGCCCCCTGTGTACACCTCAGTACACCTGCCCCCTGTGTACACCTCAGTACACCTGCCCCCTGTGTACACCTCAGTACACCTGCCCCCTGTGTACATCTCAGTACACCTGCCCCCTGTGTACACCTCAGTACACCTGCCCCCTGTGTACACCTCAGTACACCTGCCCCCTGTGTACACCTCAGTACACCTGCCCCCTGTGTACACCTCAGTACACCTGCCCCCTGTGTACACCTCAGTACACCTGCCCCCTGTGTACACCTCAGTACACCTGCCCCCTGTGTACACCTTAAATTAATACACCTGCCCTCTGTGTACACCTTAATACACCTGCCCTCTGTGTACACCTCAGTACACCTGCCCCCTGTGTACACCACAATACACCTGCCCACTGTGTACACCACAATACACCTGCTCCTGTGTACACCTCAATACACCTGCTCCTGTAAACCGCGAAAACTATACAAAAATAGAGCATCAATTATAAAAGCCATGAGTAGGCCTATGTACATCAGGAGTCATGAGTAGGCCTATCTACATCTACAGTCAGGAGTAGACTTATCTACGGCTCTAGTCAGGCGTCATAAATAGGCCTATATACGTTTTTCATTAAGATCCTAAATTTTTTCTTATATAGAATCATTCGTTTGGAATCACGAAAACTTTTTGACTTTCGAACGACACTTGCGGCTTTATATAAGATTTATAAGAATTTATAATTCATAAATTTATTAATTTTATAATATATAAATTTATTAATTTTATCATATATTAATTTATTAATTTTATCCTTTTTAAAGTTATTAATGCTATCATTTATAAATTTATTAATTTTAATTTTTTTTTTAATTTAGAGATAAAAATGTATAATTCATATTACATTTTTAAGAAATGTTGATAATGACGAATCAACGTCGGAGGGTTAAAGAGAGACAGAGAGAGAGAGAGAGAGAGAGAGAGAGAGAGAGAGAGAGAGAGAGAGAGAGAGAGAGAGAGAGAGAGAGAGAGAGAGAGAGAGAGAGAAGAGAGAGAGAGAGAGAGAGAGAGAGAGAGAGAGAGAGAGAGAGAGAGAGAGAGAGAGAGAGAGAGAGAGAGAGAGAGAGAGAGAGAGAAGAGAGAGAAAGAGAGAGAAAGAGAGAGAGAGAGAGAGAGAGAGAGAGAGAGAGAGAGAGAGAGAGAGAGAGAGAGAGAGAGAGAGAGAGAGAGAAGAGAGAGAAAGAGAGAGAAAGAGAGAGAGAGAGAGAGAGAGAGAGAGAGAGAGAGAGAGAGAGAGAGAGAGAGAGAGAGAGAGAGAGAGAGAGAGTGAGACCCGGGTACTACCTTATATCCCCTCTCCTCCCTCTAGTTAAGATATCACTTCCCTCCCGTCAGAAACACACCGCGAATTAGCTTGACCTCGAGTACATACTCTCGCGAGCATTCACTCGAGCTGAGTCGCTACTAAGTGACACTCTAAGCGTGTTGCACTCTTGCTCGTCTAGCGGGCGCACCGCCTCTCCTCCACACACTCTGTCGCTGCGTTACGAAGAACTTTTCTATGTCCTTCAATTTATTCTTGGAGAGTTTGGGGCGCGGAAACTGCTTTTTTGTGTGTGTTGTTGTTGTTGTTGCTGTGATTACTTGTATTTCCTGCTGGAGGGTGCAGGTGCAGTCCCCTGGCCCCGAGGCTGCTGCTGCTGCTGCTCCTCCTCTTCCTGCTGCTCTTCCTGCTGCTGTTTCTGTTGCACCTGTTGTCTCATGCACCTGGCGTTTCTGATTCTACTGCTGTTGCTGCTAATGCTGTCCCCTGCTGCTGCTGCTGCTGCTTCTACCGATGCTGCTACTACTGCTGTTCTTCCTGCTGTTTCTATCGTTGCTGCGACACAGACAACTCTACAAGTACTAGCTATCAAATGTATCTAGGAAAACAGTGGTAATCCATTCCACAAAATAGCTGTGGAATGTGATAAACTTTGCGGGGGGACGCCTTAGGTACCAGAGTTATGTGATCATAGTCATTACTAGGAGCACAGTTCGTATGCTTGATCAGTAGTGGTTGATGAGAGAGAAACTACTGAAGCTTCGTGGCAGAAGGCACTCTGACTCAAGAGATGTGAGACCAGAGGGGCAAGATTCACCAAGCAGTTACGCAAGTACTTACGAACGTGTACATCTTTTCTCAAACTTTGACGGCTTTGGTTACATTTATTAAACAGTTTACAAGCATGAAAACTTCCAAATCAAATGTTGTTATTGTTATAAACAGCCTCCTGGTGCTTCGGAGCTCATTAACTGTTTAATAATTGTAAACAAAGCCGCCAAAGATTGAGAAAAGATGGACAGGTTCGTAAGTACTTGCGTAACTGCTTGGTGAATCTGGCCCCTTATGAGCTGATCAGGCAAACAGTTAGCTTTCCTCTGAGCTGAGTCAAGAATTACGGAGAAGGAGAGTTATATCTGATGTGAGAATGTGACTAAACAAAGGCGAATGACAGAGTTATAGAGCTTAGTGAACTGGGAAGTGATACATGCCTTGATCCTGAAGGAATGTCGCTACTCCTAATATAATCTACCGAGTTTGATGCCAAGTAATTCAAGGGAGTGCAGCATCCACAGGCTCGGATGATCTAGAGGTGAAATACTTACATATAATTATCTGCCCCGTAACATGATCTGACCTGACTTTACCTACATGTCCCAAATGAACTGACGTGACTTAATCTAAGATGACCTGACTTGACATAACTTGACTAGGCCTGATATAATCTACCCTCACATGGCTGGTTCTAACCTAACCTCACCTGACCTGACTTGACCTAACCTGATCTGGCCTGACATGAACTGACTTGACCTGACCTGACCTAACCCGACCTGACTTGACATGATCTGGTTTAAGCAAGAGACAATGGTGCTCGATTCCTTCCAAGAAATAGGTCCAGATTTCATCCCGTTACTGACAGACTTATGTTTATGCACGAACCCCCCTGCTCCCCCCCTCTTCCCCCCCCCCCGCTACACACGCACACACACACGCGCGTGCGCCTTAACACCGTCTGGCTCATTAGATCACAGACCTCCTTGGACCCCCTAGACGACCGGTCGCAGACCAATTAGTACCGCAGACCTCAACAATCTTCGTCACTGATTTAATTTACAAGTTAGACGGAGTGGACGTCTCCCGCCGCTATTTCCGGGTACTCTGACATTATCATCATCTTATCAGACGATTACCCTGTTAGCGTTGTTGAGGCCGTCTTAATTACCTGTCTATGGGGGTGTTTGTGTGGGGGTGTTCGCCTGTATGTGTTCGCCTATATGTGTTCGCCTGTATGTGTTCGTCTGTGTGTGTTCGCCTGTGTGTGTTCGCTTGTGTGTGTTCGCCTGTGTGTGTTCGCTTGTGTGTGTTCGCTTGTGTGTGTTCGCTTGTGTGTGTTCGCCTGTATGTGTTCGCCTGTATGTGTTCGCCTGTGTGTGTTCGCCTGTGTGTGTTCGCCTGTGTGTGTTCGCTTGTGTGTGTTCGCCTGTGTGTGTTCGCCTGTATGCGTTCGCTTGTGTGTGTTCGCCTGTGTGTGTTCGCCTGTGTGTGTTCGCTTGTGTGTGTTCGCTTGTGTGTGTTCGCCTGTGTGTGTTCGCCTGTGTGTGTTCGCTTGTGTGTGTTCGCTTGTATGTGTTCGCGTGTATGTGTTCGCTTGTGTGTGTTCGCTTGTGTGTGTTCGCCTGTGTGTGTTCGCTTGTGTGTGTTCGCTTGTATGTGTTCGCGTGTATGTGTTCGCTTGTGTGTGTTCGCTTGTGTGTGTTCGCTTGTGTGTGTTCGCTTGTGTGTGTTCGCTTGTGTGTGTTCGCTTGTGTGTGTTCGCTTGTGTGTGTTCGCTTGTGTGTGTCCGCTTGTGTGTGTTCGCCTGTATGTGTTCGCTTGTGTGTGTTCGCTTGTGTGTGTTCGCTTGTGTGTGTTCATTCTCTCTTTCACCTGTCGTTATCAGTTTCGTGTGTTTGTGTTGTTTGTTTGTTCTCTCTATTTATTGTGTTATTTTGTTATTCTTTATGTGCGGGAGTTAATTGTTAATTAATGTTAATAACGTTTCGATTTGTCTTGGGAGTAAAGTTCCACTTGTTTATATCTCGTTAATGTAAGGGGGAATTATATACAGTGAGGTATACCAGTATACCACTAGTATAGCTATAGTGAGGTATACCAGTATACCACTAGTATAGCTATAGTGAGGTATACCACTATACCACTAGTATAGCTATAGTGAGGTATACCACTATACCACTAGTATAGCTATAGTGAGGTATACCACTATACCACTAGTATAGCTATAGTGAGGTATACCAGTATACCACTAGTATAGCTATAGTGAGGTATACCACTATACCACTAGTATAGCTATAGTGAGGTATACCAGTATACCACTAGTATAGCTATAGTGAGGTATACCACTAGTATAGCTATAGTGAGGTATACCACTATACCACTAGTATAGCTATAGTGAGGTATACCACTAGTATAGCTATAGTGAGGTATACCACTATACCACTAGTATAGCTATAGTGAGGTATACCAGTATACCACTAGTATAGCTATAGTGAGGTATACCACTATACCACTAGTATAGCTATAGTGAGGTATACCACTATACCACTAGTATAGCTATAGTGAGGTATACCACTAGTATAGCTATAGTGAGGTATACCACTATACCACTAGTATAGCTATAGCGAGGTATACCACTATAGTATAACACCACAATATGGTATAGTGTAGAATCGAAATTTTTTGTCTTCTACAAACATCAGATTTCCTGTACTTCTACAGTTCGCTGCTACAGTACCGCTCCTGTCAGGTGGTGGTGACGGGTGACGGGTGACAGGTGACGGGTGACGTGTGACGGGTGAGAGATGCGGATGACGTCAGGGACAATTTAGCTTGTGGAGTGAGGGATGATGAACTAGTGGGTGACAGGTGAGTGATGGGTGAGTGGTAGGGGGGGGGGGGCAGGGAACATGGGGGAATGGGACCCCCAATAATAATGAGGTGTGAGGCGAGCCGCGACCCCCCTCACACCTCCCTGTGGTGAGGCCTCGAGCAGCAGTCAACATGAGCTGAAAAAGGACATCGCTTGAGGGTGAATGTGACGCTTGAGTGGTGAAGGCAGGTGTGTATATCCTTCGCCCCCCCCCTCACACACCTCCCTCCCCTCTCCCTGCCTCAGCCTCCCCCAGCATCCTCCCCCAGACCCATGAGAGAGGAGGGAGGAACGCCCCGGGCGTCGTCACACTAGACCTGTCAGAGGCTGTCGCAACGCTTCGTGCAAGACGATTTTTATTTGTCTGCATCTTGAGAACTGTTGGATGGTTGAGCAGCGGTGAGAACTGTGCCCGCTGCAAGAGGGGGGCGTGAGGGGCTGGTCAACACTGCTCAACAACAATCTTGCAATTTTACGATTTGCGGAAATGGTGAGTAGAAAGATGGTGTGTGGGGGGAGATTTTCGCATGAGGTTTGTGGGAAAGTAAATATTATCTTTTTCTCTTCACTCCATCATTCTCTCTCTCTCTCTCTCTCTCTCTCTCTCTCTCTCTCTCTCTCTCTCTCTCTCTCTCTCTCTCTCTCTCTCTCTCTCTCTCTCTCTCTCTCTCTCTCACGCCCTCTTCCCCCTCTCTCTCAGTCCCCCCTCCCCTCCCCTCCATCCCCCATCCACCTCTCCCCTCTTCAATCTTTTCAATCCATGTCTCCTCGTCCACCAAATCTGAAACAGTTTCTATTACAAAATAGACCTGTCTCACACACCCACCCCTCTACCCCAGACCTGCCCCACGCCCCAGTACATGTCCACCACCCCCCCCCCCCAGTACCCAAATCGTGCCCCGCTCCCCCCCCTGTCACAATCGCCCTACCCCTTTTATTTGGGGGGGGGGGACTGGGGGGGGGGTCATAAGGGTGGTGGTTGGAGTATGTGTTATGAAATCAGGCGGGCTGTCCGCCTTGCTGACACCATGTGTGGGTGTTGTCAGTGAAAGTAGGCGTGCTCTCTCTTGCCAGGGAGCTGTGAGTGAGTGAGGTCCCTCGAGTGAATTTTAGCACATATGGATGTCTATAGATGAACACTGTGAACATTCACATATACAAACTCTGAAATTTGTGTACATGTTACCATGTCTGTTAACGGGTCGATATTTATTATTTTTGTTATATTTTATTTACTTAGAGGGGGAGTTTTTGGTTTTTATTTCATCTAGGAATTATATGCTGCGGGGCTGAGTTGTCATCGAGTAGATCGAGGCTTTTGGATTACCAGGTGTGGGAGTGGGGCGTCTCATCTTGGGCCACCAGGTGTGGGAGTGGGGCGTCTCATCTTGGGCCACCAGCTGTGGGAGTGGGGCGTCTCATCTTGGGCCACCAGCTGTGGGAGTGGGGCGTCTCATCTTGGGCCACCAGCTGTGGGAGTGGGGCGTCTCATCTTGGGCCACCAGCTGTGGGAGTGGGGCGTCTCATCTTGGGCCACCAGCTGTGGGAGTGGGGCGTCTCATCTTGGGCCACCAGCTGTGGGAGTGGGGCGTCTCATCTTGGGCCACCAGCTGTGGGAGTGGGGCGTCTCATCTTGGGCCACCAGCTGTGGGAGTGGGGCGTCTCATCTTGGGCCACCAGCTGTGGGAGCGGGGCGTCTCATCTTGGGCCACCAGCTGTGGGAGTGGGGCGTCTCATCTTGGGCCACCAGCTGTGAGAGCGAGACGAAATACTTCAAGAGTCAGAGAGAGAGAAAGACCTGGGGATTGACATCACGCCAGACCTGTCCCCTGAAGCCCATATCAAGAGGATAACATCAGCGGCATATGCCAGGCTGGCCAACATAAGAACGGCATTCAGAAACTTGTGTAAGGAATCATTCAGAATCTTGTACACCACATATGTAAGACCAATCCTGGAGTATGTGGCCCCAGCATGGAGCCTGTACCTTGTCAAGCACAAGACGAAGCTGGAAAAAGTTCAGAGGTATGCCACTAGACTAGTCCCAGAGCTAAGAGGCATGAGTTACGAGGAAAGGCTGCAGGAAATGCACCTCACGTCGCTGCAAGACGGAAGAGCTAGGGGAAACATGATCAGCACATTCAAAATTCTCATGGGAATTGACAAGGTAGACAAGGATGGTTTATTTAACACGGTAGGCAGACGCACAAGGGGACACAGGTGGAAACTGAGTATCCAAATGAGCCACAGGGACATTAGAAAAAACTTTTTCAGTGTCAGAGTAGTTAATAAATGGTATGCATTAGAAAGTGATGTGGTGGAGGCTGACTCCATACACAGTTTCAAATGTTGATATGATGGAGCTTGAGAAGCTCAAGAATCTGTATACCAGTAGATTAACGGTTGAGAGGCGGGACCAAGCATTAGGGTGAAAGAAACTGCCCATCGTTTCTCCCCGGCGCCCGGGATCGAACCCGGAACCACAGGATCACGTGACCAGCGTGCTGTCCGCTTGGCCGCCGGCTCCTCGTGCGTATGCGTATGCGTGTGTGTGTGCGTGTGTGTGTGCGCGTGCAATGAACCTCAGAAAATCGGAAACAGGTTCCTTATGTAATGACATAGTCATGTAACAAGTATATATGATAAGATCATCCCATGATGACAGTGGCGCAGCGGCCTCCCGTCACGAGGACCTGTCTGTCATGACAGTGGACATGACGGAGGCTGTCAGGTGTGATGACCTCTCATTAGGGCGACGGTCAGGGGGACAGGACTGTCAGGTGGACAGGACGGTCAGGGGGACAGGACGGTCAGGGGGACAGGACGGTCAGGGGGACAGGACCGTCAGGTGGACAGGACGGTCAGGTGGACAGGACGGTCAGGGGGACAGGACGGTCAGGGGGACAGGACGGTCAGGGGGACAGGACGGTCAGGGGGACAGGACGGTCAGGGGGACAGGACGGTCAGGGGGACAGGACGGTCAGGGGGACAGGACCGTCAGGTAGACAGGACGGTCAGGGGGACAGGACGGTCAGGGGGACAGGACGGTCAGGTAGGACAGGACGGTCAGGGGGACAGGACGGTCAGGGGGACAGGACCGGTCAGGTGGACAGGACGGTCAGGGGGACAGGACGGTCAGGGGGACAGGACGGTCAGGGGGACAGGACGGTCAGGGGGACAGGACGGTCCAGGGGGACAGGACGGTCAGGGGGACAGGACGGTCAGGGGGACAGGACCGTCAGGGGGACAGGACGGTCAGGGGGACAGGACGGTCAGGGGGACAGGACGGTCAGGGGGACAGGACGGTCAGGGGGACAGGACGGTCAGGGGGACAGGACCGGTCAGGGGGACAGGACGGTCAGGGGGACAGGACGGTCAGGGGGACAGGACGGTCAGGGGGACAGGACGGTCAGGGGGACAGGACGGTCAGGGGGACAGGACCGTCAGGTGGACAGGACGGTCAGGGGGACAGGACGGTCAGGGGGACAGGACGGTCAGGGGGACAGGACGGTCAGGGGGACAGGACCGTCAGGTGGACAGGACGGTCAGGGGGACAGGACGGTCAGGGGGACAGGACGGTCAGGGGGACAGGACGGTCATGGGGACAGGACGGTCAGGTGGACAGGACGGTCAGGGGGACAGGACGGTCAGGGGGACAGGACGGTCAGGGGGACAGGACCGTCAGGTGGACAGGACGGTCAGGGGGACAGGACGGTCAGGGGGACAGGACGGTCAGGGGGACAGGACGGTCAGGGGGACAGGACGGTCAGGGGGACAGGACGGTCAGGGGGACAGGACGGTCAGGGGGACAGGACGGTCAGGTGGACCTGACGGTCAGGGGTACAGGACGGTCAGGGGGACAGCTCTACTCTCCTAGCTGTATTTCCGAGGGATGAGCCACGGCTCTTGGGTCCCGCCTCTCAACTCTTAATCTCATTTGAGATTATACTCGCATTTGGGCGAGGTGATATGTTGCAACAGTTTTGGATGAGGTGAACAAACTTTTGACCAACACAAGACAGAACACGAAACAATGGGTATTAATTGGATAAATGAGACGGAAGAATGGCAGTAACATTTTTATCTTATGCTTCACAAGGTGAGGATTCCAGGCTGGTGCGGCATATTCCAGTATTGGTCCAACAAATGCTGTGTCGGTTACCTTGAAAGAGCTTTGATTTTGGTTTCTAAGCAACGTTCTGGTACAGACGATGAGTTACAATAACGTGGCTGAAGATATGATGAGCAAACTACATATTACAAGAAACGACAACGTTTCTGATGTCTGCTGGCGTCTCATATGCTTCCGCTGTTATCCTGTTTATGTGTGCCTCTCGTGACGGTGTTGAGAGTATATTCACTCTTAACTCCTCGTCTCTCTCCGACTCCTGGAGTTGCCTTTCCTTAATGACGTCAATATCTTAAGGTCTCCTGTCTCTATCTAATGACCTTACACTTGTTGAGACTGAATTCTACAAACAATTTGTTTGCCCACTTTCAGAGTTCGTCAAAAGCCTCCTGTAAGTGTGTGCTAGTCCTCCTAGTTTTTTACACTCTTCATTAGCTGTAAGTCGTGTGTAAACATTGACATTTGCCGGCTGACTCCCTCAGGTACATCATTCACATCATTTATGAACAGTAGGGTCCCAGAAACCTTCCTTTGGGGGGGAACTCCACTCCTTCTAGCTCTTAACCTCTTCTCTAGCTCTGACTTTCTGTTTTCTGTCCTTTCAGGTACTCCTTACCTAGTTCCTAGTCATCCCAGTTACTCCAGCGTGTTCCTCCATCTTGTATTCAGCCTTTCATGAGGAAAAATATACAATTCTTTCGGGACAGTTGTCGGTGAATACAGTGTAGCCAGGCTGTCTTTACCCGTCTTGTGTTGGTAACTCGCCTGTCGTAGAGCTCTTATCCAGCTCGTAGCGGCGAGGCTGCGATGATGAATGACGCAGCTCGTAAGAACAACGAGTCTTCTCGCGTGTCTTGGCAAGAAGAATGATCCACTGCTCGCGACAGGTAAATAGCCGTCCTCAACTGATTTTTATGAGAGAGTTTGATAGATAGATATTCTGTGTATTTATTGTTTGTGGCCGCAGGGTTGAGGTGTGTGTGTGTGTGTGTGTGTGTGTGTGTGTGTGTGTGTGTGTGTGTGTGTGTGTGTGTGTGTGTGTGTGTGTGTGTGTGTGTGTGTGTGTGTATGTTTGTATCTACAGAATCGAGCTCTTAGCTCTTGGACTCCGCCTTTCTAACTAATTTATTTTTCCTCTATTATTTCGACTACATATATTTCTCTCTAACACAAACACATCCCCAGGAAGCAGCCCGTAGCAACTCCCAGGTACCTATTTACTGCTAGGTGAACAAACGCATTAGGGTAAAAGAAACTCTGCCCATTTGTTTCCGCCTCCGCCAGGGATCGAACCAAGGACCTTTAAATTACGATCCCAATGCGCTGTCCACTCAGCCGCGAGATCCCATGTGTGAGTGTGTACTCACATATTTGTGTTTGCAGGATCGAGCATTGACTCTTGGATCCCGCCTTTCCAGTCATCGGTTGTTTACAGCAATGACTCCTGTCCTATTTCCCTATCATACCTAGTTTTAAAATTATGAATAGTATTTGCTTCCACAACCTGTTCCTTAAGTGCAATCCATTTTCCCACTACTCTCACGCTAAAAGAAAACTTCCTAACATCCCTGTGACTCATCTGAGCTTCAAGCTTCCACCCATGTCCCCTCGTTCTGTTACTATTCCGTGTGAACATTTCGTCTATGTCCACTCTGTCAATCCCTCTGAGTATCTTATACGTTCCTATCATGTTCCCCCTCTCCCTTCTTCTTTCTAGTGTCGTAAGGCACAGTTCCTTCAGGCGCTCCTCATACCCCATCCCTCATAACGCTGGGACGAGTCTCGTTGCAAACTTCTGAACCTTTTCCAGTTTCCTTATGTGCTTCTTCAGATGGGGACTCCATAATGAGGCGGCATACTCTAAGACTGGCCTCACGTAAGCAGTGAAAAGCGCCCTAAATGCCTCCTTACTTGGGTTTCTGAATGATATTCTAACTTTTGCCAGTGTAGAGTACGCTGCTGTCGTTATCCTATTTATATGTGCCTCAGGAGATAGATTAGGTGTTACGTCCACGCCCAGGTCTCTTTCTCGCGTTGTCACAGGTAGGCAGTTCCCCTTCATTGTGTACTGTCCCTTTGGTCTTTTTTCACCTAGTCCCATTTACATAACTTTACATTTGCTCGTGTTGAACTCCAGTAGCCATTTCTCTGACAATCTCTGCAACCTGCTCAAGTCTTCTTGGAGGATCCTGCAATCCTCATCTGTCACAACTCTTCTCATCAACTTTGCGTCATCCGCGAACATCGACATGTAGGACTCTACGCCTGTAAACATGTTAACATATATTAGAAATAGAACTGCTCACAACACCGATCCTTGAGGTACTCCACTTGTTACTGTTCGCCAGTCCGACTTCTCGCCCCTTACCGTAACTCTTTGGCTCCTTCCTGTTAGGTAGTTCCTTACCCATGCTAGGACCTTTCCTCCGACCCCCGCCTGCCTCTCGAGCTTGAACAGCAGTCTCATGTGCGGTACTGTATCAAAGGCTTTTTTTTGGCAGTCTGTGTGTTTTGTGTAATTACCTAAGTGTAATTACCTAAGTGTAGTTACAGGATGAGAGCTACGCTCGTGGTGTCCCGTCTTCCCAGCACTCTTTGTCATATAACGCTTTGAAACTACTGACGGTCTTGGCCTCCACCACCTTCTCACCTAACTTGTTCCAACCGTCTACCACTCTGTTTGCGAAAGTGAATTTTCTTATATTTCTTCGGCATCTGTGTTTAGCTAGTTTATAGCTATGACCTCTTGTTCTTAAAGTTCCAGGTCTCAGGAAATCTTCCCTGTCGATTTTATCAATTCCTGTTACTATTTTGTATATAGTGATCATATCACCTTTTTATTCTGTCTTCTAGTTTTGGCATATTTAATGCCTCTAACCTCTCCTCGTAGCTCTTGCCCTTCAGTTCTGTGAGCCACTTAGTAGCATGACGTTGCACCTTTTCCAGTTTGTTGATGTGAAGATATGGGCACCACACAACAGCTGCATATTCTAGTGTGTGTGTGTGTGTGTGGGTGTGGGTGTGTGTGTGTGTGTGTGTGTTTACCAGTTGTGTTTTTACGGGGGTTGAGCTTTGCTCTTTCGGCCCGCCTTTCAACTGTCAATCAACTGTTTACTAACTTTTTTTTTTTTTTTTTTTTTTTTCCACACCACACACACACACACACACACACACACACACACACACACACACACACACACACACACACACACACACACCAGGAAGCAGCCCGTGACAGCTGACTAACTCCCAGGTACCTATTTACTGCTAGGTAATAGGGGCATTCAGGGTGAAAGAAACTTTGCCCATTTGTTTCTGCCTCGTGCGGGAATCAAACCCGCGCCACAGAATTACGAATCCTGCGCGCTATCCACCAGGCTACGAGGCCCCTTTTGTGTGTGTGTGTGTGTGTGTGTGTGTGTGTGTGTGTGTGTGTGTGTGTGTGTGTGTGTGTGTGTGTGTGTGTGTGTGTGTGTGTGTGTGTGACCTCGCATACGTATGCTTTAAGGGTTGAGTGTCTGCTCTTAAGCTCTGCCTTTCAGTAATCAGTAACTGAGTGAAATGACGACTCTTCTTACTATAGTTTTGCATCTCTTATTTACACGTAACACTGAGTATGGAAGTGGCATCTCGTCTCTTACATTTATTTACGACTCAAACTGAAAACCAAAAAGAATCTTCTGCCATCTCTGTGGCCACATTTGTCTCCAGCCTCCACTTATATTCTCTCGTTCACTGTGGCCACATTTGTCTCCAGGCTCCACTTATATTCTCTCGTTCACTGTGGCCACATTTGTCTCCAGGCTCCACTTATATTCTCTCGTTCACTGTGGCCACATTTGTCTCCAGGCTCCACTTATATTCTCTCGTTCACTGTGGCCACATTTGTCTCCAGGCTCCACTTATATTCTCTCGTTCACTGTGACCACATTTGTCTCCAGCCTCCACTTATATTCTCTCGTTCACTGTGGCCACATTTGTCTCCAGGCTCCACTTATATTCTCTCGTTCACTGTGGCCACATTTGTCTCCAGGCTCCACTTATATTCTCTCGTTCACTGTGGCCACATTTGTCTCCAGCCTCCACTTATATTCTCTCGTTCACTGTGGCCACATTTGTCTCCAGGCTCCACTTATATTCTCTCGTTCACTGTGGCCACATTTGTCTCCAGGCTCCACTTATATTCTCTCGTTCACTGTGGCCACATTTGTCTCCAGCCTCCACTTATATTCTCTCGTTCACTGTGGCCACATTTGTCTCCAGGCTCCACTTATATTCTCTCGTTCACTGTGGCCACATTTGTCTCCAGCCTCCACTTATATTCTCTCGTTCACTGTGGCCACATTTGTCTCCAGGCTCCACTTATATTCTCTCGTTCACTGTGGCCACATTTGTCTCCAGGCTCCACTTATATTCTCTCGTTCACTGTGGCCACATTTGTCTCCAGGCTCCACTTATATTCTCTCGTTCACTGTGGCCACATTTGTCTCCAGGCTCCACTTATATTCTCTCGTTCACTGTGGCCACATTTGTCTCCAGGCTCCACTTATATTCTCTCGTTCACTGTGGCCACATTTGTCTCCAGGCTCCACTTATATTCTCTCGTTCTTCTGTTCCTAATTTTAAACATGCTTCTGTGTCACACACATAGTACATAGCATGTGAAAAGCGACCTTCAAGAAAAGACAAGACCTTTCCTGCCTGGACCTATCATTCAGGACCTTCCTCCAAGTTGCTGAATGATAACTGAACCAGTTATCGTATGCCAGTGTGCTATATGCTGGCCTCGTTATCCTGCTGATGTGTGTGCCTCTGGTGCTATGTACACTTCTAAGTCGTTCTCTTTTTAAGAAGCTTTAAGATATCTTCTCGTTATCCAGTATTGTATCTGACGCCGGTTTGTTCCAACTCCTATCCTCATAACCTTACATTTGTCAAGGTTAAAATCAAGTAGCCATTTCTCAGACCATTTCTGGAGATTGTGTAGTTCATCTTTTGGTGTACTGCAGTCCTCCTCGGCTCTGATTCGCTTCATTATCATTTACGTTAAATCATTGACGTATATTAGGAATAAGGTGGGAGCTCTCTCCATTCCCATCTCTCTCTACTTTTACTATGATTCTTTGCCTTTTTTCTGAAAGATATTACGTTACCAGCAACCTGGTCCCCATATCCCAACTCTTTGTCCTCATATCCCAGCTCTATGTCCTCATATCCGAGCTCCTTGTCCTCGTATCCTAGCTCCTTGTCCTCATATCCCAGCTCCTTGTCCTCATATCCCAGCTCCATGTCCTCGTATCCCAGCTCCTTGTCCTCATATCCCAGCTCCTTGTCCTCACTATCCCAGCTCCATGTCCTCGTATCCCAGCTCCTTGTCCTCATATCCCAGCTCCTTGTCCTCATATCCCAGCTCCTTGTCCTCATATCCCAGCTCCATGTCCTCGTATCCCAGCTCCTTGTCCTCATATCCCAGCTCCTTGTCCTCATATTCCAACTCCTTGTCTTCATATCCCAGCTCCTTGTCCTCGTATCCCAGCTTCTTGTCCTTGTATTCCAGCTCCTTGTCCTCGTGTGCCCTACAAGTGACATGGCTACACTGAGGCTGAGAGCAGTGTACCCAGCCTACCCCACTTCCCCTGAACAAGACATGGTACACATCTCTCATTCCCCAAGTTCTAGGGTCATTGTTGCCTCATTCTCTTTGATGAGAGACGTTTGTATTATTGGCGCCAGGATTGAGGCATCGTCACCCAGATGAAGGAGAATTTTCGTCTGGATTAAAGGAGGATTGACACCTTGATGAAGGAATTGTAGTTTAGATGGAAGATGATTGTTATCCTGGATGAAATTTTAAGGAAGGATTATGAACACGATTTCTGGAGTCTCCAACGATGGCGGCCACACCTCCAGCGGTGGACGCTGATGACATTAAACGGCGCAAGAACATGCGAAGAGTGAACACCGAAGAACTACTTGCTGTTGTTCAAGTGGGCGGAGGGAGGAGGAAAGTTGCTGGAAGAACAGAGCCATCAGGCAGCTGGCGGTGCTCGGCGGGGGGCTATAATGCTGTCAATTTGCGGACGAATCATTTTCGCGGGTTGGGGTAAATTACTTAAGCAGGCCACAGAGCCGAGTAGAGTTTCGTAGACGGCTGGATAATGTGACGGCGGGGAAGTTGGCGCGCGAATTAACATTGCTGAAGCCAAATTTATATTACTTTGCGTTTTTTTTTAATATAAAAGTTGTTTTTGGTCCAATATTTGTGGTTATTTGAACCTTTCTAAAGCAGTCACGGTTGATTACTCTCTTGAGTACTTCCTGTCATCATTGATCTTGTAATTATGGATCAATAGTGTCTCCTCTGGCAACTCTAATAATGTCTGATTTATGAAAGTTTTTCTGTCTGTAAGTTGTGAACTTGTAACATATTGTGTTACGGTTTTCACAGCTTTACTGAGGGTTGTGTTGCTGTGTTAGTGACGGAGCTGTGTTCTGGACCCTGGCTCACACCACACAGGCAGTATGTTAGTGGTTTGTATTGTAATCTAACCACAGGTTAGAGCCAGAGAGAGAGAGAGAGAGAGAGAGAGAGAGAGAGAGAGAGAGAGAGAGAGAGAGAGAGAGAGAGAGAGAGAGAGAGACAGACAAGAGAGAGAGAGAGAAATAGATTTCTAAATTTCCATCTTTAATAAAACCTCTTCAAAACACACGTATCAATTAACAATATAATCCTAAATAAATAATAATATACACAAACAATGCATTAGAATTAGACATTGACTTAGACAGAGAGAAGAGCCCGCAGGGGGAGATAGCGACATTGACCAACACCTCCAAGTTGCCTTCAAGAGCAAGACAGAGTCAGTGGACCTTCGTCTCTCACGTCTAAGACCAGTTGAGAGTCGTTAACGACAACACCCAGGTAATTGGTTAAGGACGTAATTGGCTGTTCCTGCTGCTTGCTCCTGCAGACAAGATACACAAAGTCCTCGTGTTACTGGGGGGTGTTGTAGTGCCTGAAGTGTAGTGTAAGTGTAGTACACAGTTACACAGTACACAGTTACTCTCAAAATACTGTTAAGTTGGCGCCGACACAGTGGGAAAGTACAGTGCAATGTTACAGTATGTTGTGAGCCAGAATAATGCTGTATGATGTAATATTGTAATACACAAACACAATACAACACAATACAATAAGACCACAAACTACAGTACTGCAGAAGGCCTGTGTATATTGGCCCATACGAGGCCAATATACATACCTAACCTAACCTAACCTAACCCAAACTCATGTATATATATATATATATATATATATATATATATATATATATATATATATATATATCGTACCTAGTAGCCAGAACGCACTTCTCAGCCTACTATGCAAGGCCCGATTTGCCTAATAAGCCAAGTTTTCCTGAATTAATATATTTTCTCAAATTTTTTTCTTATGAAATGATAAAGCTACCCATTTCATTATGTATGAGGTCAATTTTTTTTTATTGGTGTTAAAATTAACGTAGATACATGACCGAACCTAACCAACCCTACCTAACCTAACCTAACCTATCTTTATAGGTTAGATTAGGTTAGGTAGCCGAAAAAACATTATTTCATGAAAACTCGGCTTATTAGGCAAATCGGGCCTTGCATAGTAGGCTGAGAAGTGAGTTCTGGCTACTAGGTACGACATATATATATATATATATATATATATATATATATATATATATATATATATATATATATATATATATATGTCTATCCTACGCTTGAAACTGTCCAGTTAACACCCCCCCCTCACGTCTTTTGTGTTACCAGTGTTACCAGTGTCTTGTGTTTCAGCACCATTGTAAGGTGGAAGATCTTACTACTGAACAGTTGGCAACACTGTCCTCTAGCTCAACAGGGATTGAACAAATCCACAAGGGCCGTGACGAGGGTTCGAACCTGCGTCCGAGAGCATCCCAGACGCTGCCTTAACAGGGATTCACCAAGCATTCAAGTCTCAACTTATGAGGTTTGTATCTCTTACGTGTTCACTTACGAGGGCTGTACTTCTTACGTGTCCACTTACGAGGGGCTGTACCTCTTACGTGTTCACTTACGAGGGGCTGTACCTCTTACGTGTTCACTTACGAGGGGCTGTACCTCTTACGTGTTCACTTACGCAACATAAGGAGCGGGATGACGCAACATTGTAAGGCAAGATGTTCAACGCTCGCAGGGTGCTGGGACTGCAACAGGTGCAGCAGGACTAACCTGTTCCCTGGCTAGGGACGGCTGGTCCACCTGCTCCCTCAGCTGACTATCTGAGCCTGCACCTCATGCCTGAGCAGGGAGGGAGAGAGAGAGAGAGAGAGAGAGAGAGAGAGAGAGAGAGAGAGAGAGAGAGAGAGAGAGAGAGAGAGAGAGAGAGAGAGAGACAGACAGACAGACAGAGAGAGCAAAAAAAAAATCGTCAGGAAAAGCCAACAAAAATGCACAGGAGGAATTTACACATGTGTTAAGTTGTACGAGCAGTGACCTCCAACAGGCAGGGGTTCAGCTCGTTAGTGTACTCGGTTCAAGGATGAGGTGTTCTCCTCGACGAGGCGACCTTGACCTTCAGACGA
Organism: Procambarus clarkii; assembly: GCF_040958095.1. Lineage (NCBI taxonomy): Eukaryota > Metazoa > Arthropoda > Malacostraca > Decapoda > Cambaridae > Procambarus > Procambarus clarkii. The sequence continues at coordinate 29,989,833 of NC_091172.1, forward strand.
ATACCTCAGGCCGCCCATCACCGCCCGTATGTGTGGTGGGCGGGGAGCAGAACCAGGCTGCACTGTGGGTGGTAGGAGGGGCGTGAACATGGTGGGGGAGGGGGGGGGGAAGAATGAGGGAGAGGGGGGGAGAGAATGAGGAGGGGGAGAAGGAGATAAGAGAGAGATGCAGTGAAATTGTGAATGTGTAGAGGAGTGAGTGAGGGTCATTACACAGTGAGGACTGAGCAGTGTACCACAGTGAGGGTCACTACACAGTGAGGACTGAGCAGTGTACCACAGTGAGGACTGAGCAGTGTACCACAGTGAGGGTCACTACACAGTGAGGACTGAGCAGTGTACCGCAGTGAGGGTCACTACACAGTGAGGACTGAGCAGTGTACCACAGTGAGGGTCACTACACAGTGAGGACTGAGCAGTGTACCACAGTGAGGGTCACTACACAGTGAGGACTGAGCAGTGTACCACAGTGAGGACTGAGCAGTGTACCACAGTGAGGACTGAGCAGTGTACCACAGTGAGGACTGAGCAGTGTACCACAGTGAGGGTCACTACACAGTGAGGACAGAGCAGTGTACCACAGTGAGGGTCACTACACAGTGAGGGCTGAGCAGTGTACCACAGTGAGGGTCACTACACAGTGAGGACTGAGCAGTGTACCACAGTGAGGACTGAGCAGTGTACCACAGTGAGGACTGAGCAGTGTACCACAGTGAGGGTCACTACACAGTGAGGACTGAGCAGTGTACCACAGTGAGGACTGAGCAGTGTACCACAGTGAGGGTCACTACACAGTGAGGACTGAGCAGTGTACCACAGTGAGGACTGAGCAGTGCGCCACAGTGAGGGGTCACTACACAGTGAGGACTGAGCAGTGCGCCACAGTGAGGGGTCACTACACAGTGAGGACTGAGCAGTGCGCCACAGTGAGGGGGACTGAGCAGTGCGCCACAGTGAGGGGTCACTACACAGTGAGGACTGAGCAGTGCGCCACAGTGAGGGGTCACTACACAGTGAGGACTGAGCAGTGGCCCACAGTGAGGGGGACTGAGCAGTGCGCCACAGTGAAGACTGAGCAGTGGCCCACAGTGAGGAGGACTGAGCAGTGCGCCACAGTGAGGGGGACTGAGCAGTGCTCCACAATGAGGGGTCACTACACAGTGAGGACTGAGCAGTGCGCCACAGTGAGGGGTCACTACACAGTGAGGGGGACTGAGCAGTGCGCCACAGTGAGGGGTCACTACACAGTGAGGACTGAGCAGTGCGCCACAGTGAGGGGTCACTACACAGTGAGGACTGAGCAGTGGCCCACAGTGAGAGGGACTGAGCAGTGCGCCACAGTGAAGACTGAGCAGTGGCCCACAGTGAGGAGGACTGAGCAGTGCGCCACAGTGAGGGGGACTGAGCAGTGCGCCACAGTGAGGGGTCACTACACAGTGAGGGGGACTGAGCAGTGCGCCACAGTGAGGGGTCACTACACAGTGAGGACTGAGCAGTGCGCCACAGTGAGGGGTCACTACACAGTGAGGGGGACTGAGCAGTGCGCCACAGTGAGGGGTCGCGAGGTGTAACACACGCTTCTGGTCCTCATTAATATTGATCAGTTATCCGTTGTTGTCCGCTCTCCTCACTTGACTCAACACCGGGATTAGCAAGTCTATGAAGCTGGCATGACTAAGGTGTGTGTGTGTGTGTGTGTGTGTGTGTGTGTGTGTGTATGTGTGTGTGTGTGTGTGTGTGTGTGTGTGTTGTGTGTGTGTGTGTGTGTTGTGTGTGTGTGTGTGTGTGTGTGTGTGTGTGTGTGTGTGTGTGTGTGTGTGTGTGTGTGTTGTGTGTGTGTGTGTGTGTGTGTGTGTGTGTGTGTGTGTGTGTGTATTCACCTAGTTGTGTTTGTGGGGGGTTGAGCTTTGCTCTTTCGGCCCGCCTCTCAACTGTCAATCAACTGTTTACTAACTACTTTTATTTCCCCCCCCCCCCCCACACACACACCAGGAAGCAGCCCGTAATAGCTGTCTAACTCCCAGGTGCTACTAGGTAACAGGGGCATTCAGGATGAAAGAAACTCTGCCCATTTGTTTCTGCCTGGTCCGGGAATCGAACCCGAGCAACAGAATTACGAGTCCTGCGCGCTATCCACCAGGCTACCAGACCCCCGGTAGTGTGTGTGTTCTTGGGATGCTGTGTATGTGCTTGTAGTCAACTTGATGTTCTTCGTGGGTCGAACATTAGCTCCCAAGCCCCCTGTGTCCCCAGCCATTTGTGTTTCTCGTTCGATACATCATGTTTATGACAGTCAATTCCCCTCAGTATCTTATACGTTGTTATCATATCTCTTCAGTTCTTTCTTTCCTGCAGCGTTTTAAGGCTTTGGTGGTCTCAGGTGTTCCTACAGCCTGCTCGCCTTTTATCCCAATTTTAGCTATTGTTTAAACTTATTTAACTAAAGTCTCTAGTCTGGCGATGCAGACTCAAATGTTGGTCTTACGCACGTTGAATATAATATTTTGGAGGCCCTCTATTTAAGGTAAGGTAATTATCCTGATAATTACGCTCTCTCGAGATAATTCCCATCCCTTCACATGTGCTTGCAAGGTCGAGCTAGGCTCCTGGCCCCGCCTTCCGAACGGTCTTAGATTAATGCAATGACTCATTTCTCACACTTTTATCATATTTACATTTAAAATTTTAAATTCAATTAATTTCAACAACTTCTACGTCTCACCTACTCCACTTATTGACAGTTCTGACACTGAAAATGTTCTTTATGACGTCCCTGTCACTCATATGTCTCGAGTTTCTGTCTATGACCCTCGTTCTGCTGTTCCTAGCTTTGAACACCACTGCTTTGTCTGCCTTGTCAATTTTCCTTAGAATCTTATGTTCTTATATCCCCTTATTTATTACATCCCCTCTATCTCTCCATTTCTCCAGTGTGGTAAGGTCAAGTTCATTCTGTCTTTCCTCGTAGCTCTATTCCTTCAGCTCAGGAACGAGTCCCGTTGCATATCTATGGACCTTGTCCTTTCAGGTAAGTTCCATGCTGGGGATGCATATTCAAGAGTGGGTCTCACCTTCGCTGTTTATAGGACCCATTTATATATAGGTATATAGGACTTTGCATTTGGTTAAATTCTAGCAGGCATTTTTCAGACCACTTCTGGAGTATGTCTAAATCTGTTTGCAAAGCCTCGCAAGCTATATCTGACCTGACTTTTCCCATAAGCTTTGTATCATCTGTAAACACTGATATGGAAAGAGCTAATTTCCCCTGTCACATGACTGACATAGAAACAAGAAGGGCCGTAGAAGCAACCCTTGTGGTATGTTGACCAGACCACACACTAGAAGGTGAAGGGACGACGACGTTTCGGTCCGTCCTGGACCATTCTCAAGTCGATTGTGTACCCTTGTGGTACTCCACTTGTAGCCTCTCTCCTCTCTGATGTCTCAGCTCTCACTGTAACCCTCTGCTTCCTTGCTGAGAGATACTCTCAGACCCACCGTAGGACTCTTCCAGATACACCAGCCTGCTTCTGTAGTTTGATTAGAAGTTGACCAGACCACACACTAGAAGGTGAAGGGACGACGACGTTTTGGTCCGTCCTGGACCATTCTCAAGTCAATTGTCGACTTGATAATCGTGATTGTCGACTCCTAATCCTGTGATTAGGAGTTTTTCGTGCGGGATTGTACCAAATGCTGTCTGTTGAGGAATATTCAGAGTGACCATCCCTCTCTCTCTCTCTTGTTTGATTTCTGTCATCTAATTGTAGAAGCAAGTTTGTCAAGCAGGATTTTCTTTTGCTTTTGCTTGTACCTTGAGACAAAACTGACCTGTTCTAAATGTTCTACTGGACTGCTTCTGATCAGTTCCTATAGCAACTTGTAGCGGGAAGACTTGTTAGTGATACGGGTCTGTAGTTTAATGACTTCTGTCTTTTCCCTTTCTTGTAGACTAGTGCCACATTAACCACTTTCCACCTGTCAGGAAGTTCTCCAGTTTTTAAAGAGGAATTAAATATTATGACCAGAGGGCTGCACAAGGCTTCAGCTGACTCTTGTAGTATCCAGGGAGATATTTTGTCTGGTGCAACGGCTTTTGTCACATCCAGTTCCTGCAGCTGCTTCTATTGGAGTCACTGCCATTTCATTGAGGCTTTCCTGTGGAACTGCCCGTTCGGTTTGGTCTCTAAGCTATAGTGACAAATTAGGCTCCAGCTTGAATACTTCCTTAAAGCTTTTGTTAAGTTCCTCGCATACCTCATTATTTTCCGTGTGTATTTCACTTTTATCGTTCACCTTTGTCAAGTCTGATGACCTGTGTATGTGAATGAGTGTGTGTGTGTGTGTGTGTGTGTGTGTGTGTGTGTGTGTGTGTGTGTGTGTGTGTGTGTGTGTGTGTGTGTGTGTGTGTGTGTGTGTTTTGAAGTAGCTGGTAAGGGGGCAGAGTGGCGAAATTTTTGCGTGTGGAAGGGTTACAAGCCTCAATAGGCGTGTTTGTGTGTGTGCGTGTGTTTAAATGCGTGTGTGCAAGGTACTCACCAAGACAAGCACTCGTTTAAGTCACACACACACACACACACACCGGCTATTGCCACCGTCAACACCACGAGGACTTCCAAAAGAGGTACCAATCATTCCCATCCGCCCAGAATCCCCACGACACACACACCATCTCCACCCCCAGCTCCACTATCACCCCCTTCCCCCCCAAGCAATACCCTCCCCCCCTCCCCCCATCAACAACACCACCCCCTACCCCCCAGAATTCCCCCCCTCCCTGGCACACTCTCCGTAGAACACACACACACACAAGAATAACGTCTGCGGCATATGCGAGGCTGGCTAACATCAGAACAGCCTTCAGGAACCTGTGTAAGGAATCATTCAGAATCTTGTACACCACATATGTAAGACCAATCCTGGAGTATGCGGCCCCAGCATGGAGCCCGTATCTTGTCAAGCACAAGACGAAGCTTAAAAACGTTCAGAGGTATGCCACTAGGCTAGTCCCAGAACTAAGAGACATGAGTTACGAGGAAAGGCTGCGGGAAATTCATCTCACGACACTGGAAGACAGTAGAGTAAGGAGAGACATGATCACTACCTACAAAATTCTCAGGGGAATTGACAAGATAGATAAGGGTAAACTGTTTAACACTGGTGGGACGCGAACAAGGGGATACAGGTGGGAACTGAGTACCCACATGAGCCACAGGGACGTCAGAAAGAACTTTTTCAGTGTCAGAGTAGTTAACAAATGGAATGCATTAGGCAGTGATGTGGTGGAGGCTGACTCCATACACAGTTTCAAATGTAGATATGATAGAGCCCAGTAGGCTCAGGAATCTGTACACCAGTTGATTGACAGTTGAGAGGCGGGACCAAAGAGCCAGAGCTCAACCCCCGCAAGCACAAATAGGTGAGTACAAATAGGTGAGTACACCCACACACACACACACACACACACACACACACACACACACACACACACACACACACACACACACACACACACACACACACATACACACACATACACACCCGCAGGCTCAGGAATCTGTACACCAGTTGATTGACAGTTGAGAGGCAGGACCAAAGAGCCAAAGCTCAACCCCCACAAGCACAAATAGGTGAGTGGACGCCCTGTGTTACGCACCTTAACCTTAATTAACCTGAGCATCTTACTAATCACCCGACACGACCCCACAAACTTGAGTGCCATCTTACCTTCTCTTTCAGTGTGCATATGCTACATTTGGCCAGGTGATTCGAGAGAGATCAATGATTATTCGGAGATTAGAATGATTAGGGGCTGTGAGGTGACTAGGTTGGGATTGGGAGGTTTGGGGATCACAAGTTTGAGACCCTTGGAGGGTTTTGTGGGCTTGTGTGTATATATATGAAATATATGTGTATATTGTGTATGTGTTGTACATATATATACTGTGAATATAGTTGTGTATTGAAATACAGAGACATGATGAGTTGCTAGACACCTCCACCCCCCCTGCACTACCACCTGCAACCCTATCACCCCCCCACCTCCACCACCATCACTACCACCTCCACCACCATCACTACCACCTCCAACCCCATCACCACCACCAAAACAACCACGACGACCACCAGCACCACCATCAACACCACCATCCCCATCTTCACTGCCCCCGCAGCAACCACCATTGCAGTATGCAACTACCACTACTCTCTACCATCACTACTCAAGCAGTCCCTCAAGCGGAAAGCTTTGAGCCTCACCTCCAAATATACAACCCACTGAAGGTCAGACCCTTCTGAATGCTCACTTTGTATAACTGTCAACTTAATTCTTATGTCTCAGGACCTAGCACTGTGTGTGTGTGTGCGCGCGCGCGCGCAAGTGTGTGTGTGTGTGTGTGTGTGTGTGTGTGTGTGTGTGTGTGTGTGTGTGTGTGTGTGTGTGTGTGTGTGTGTGTGTGTGTGTGTTTAATCCTACCGTGACCTATTTTCAACATTGCCTCTTTATCAACTTTTGCACTTCTCAAAATGTTGCACGTGGCTATGGGATAACACGGTTATCGTTGATATGATGAGCAACCTGTGTCCTTCTCTGCAATGTTGCCGACTTGGTGCCTTCTTTGGCTAATTACTTCTCTGCAATTTGGCGTTCCTTTTCCCCTCGTGTTCTTCTTCCAGGTTTTCTTGCTTGCAAGCTTCGCTTTTATTTTCGAATTTCTCTCACTTAGGAAGGTGTGTCTTCATTGTCAGCTTACCGTCATGCACTGACGAGAATTCTCTCATTTCGTCATAATCACTTCTTCGTTAATCTCCGCCTCCACTATCTTGAGGTTATCTTGAGATGATTTCGGGGCTTTTTTTTAGTGTCCCCGCGGCCCGGTCCTCGACCAGGCCTCCACCCCCAGGAAGCAGCCCGTGACAGCTGACTAACACCCAGGTACCTATTTTACTGCTAGGTAACCGGGGCATAGGGTGACAGAAACTCTGACCGTTGTTTCTCGCCGGCGCCTGGGGATCGAACCCAGGACCACAGGATCCCAAGTCCAGCGTGCTGTCCGCTCGGCCGACCGGCTCCACTATCAAGAGGCTTAAAATTTAATGTAACCTAATGATGGCTGAATTTGGTGTAAATATTAGATTTAATACAACCTTATCATTGTTTTACCTGATTTTTAAGGGTCTGATGCAGATTCTGAAACTTCGTCAGCAGGGCATCCTGGAGCTTTTCAAGTCATGTCTTTGTGCCTGCGTGTCTGCAGAGAGGTGTGGGGGGTGGAGGGGGGGGGGGAGGAGGAGGGAAGGGAAGGGAACTATCAGGCGAGAGCGCCAAGCCATTACGACTATATAGCACTTGGAAGGGGTCAGGATAAGGATTTAGGAATAGACGAGGGGTAAGGAATGGTGTCCAACCACTTGTGAACGGTCGGGGATTGAACGCCGACCCGCATGAAGCGAGACCGTTGCTCTACCAACCAGCCCAAGTGGATGCCTAGACGAGTGGGGGAGCCTGTCCCCGCCTCCGTCGACCGGGGGTCAGAGAGGTCAAGCGGGGTCTCCAGACGCCAGCAGTAAAAGACCCAAATGAGTGACAAGCGGCAGTTAAGAGGGCAATTTTCTTTGCGGTTTACGCTAGCGCCGCGTAGATGGTAAACAATAGGTGGTTAATGCTGTTCTTAACTTGTAGTCTTCCTCCTAGTACTGTTTCTCCTGTGTTGTTCTTGTTCTTTCTTGTTCTTTGTTGATGTTGTCTTTGTTGAAGTTGTCTTTGTTGATGTTGTCTTTGTTGATGTTGTCTTTGTTGATGTTGTCTTTGTTGATGTTGTCTTTGTTGAAGTTGTCTTTGTTGAAGTTGTCTTTGTTGATGTTGTCTTTGTTGATGTTGTCTTTGTTGATGTTGTCTTTGTTGATGTTGTCTTTGTTGAAGTTACTTTTCTTCCTGTTTTATTGTTGATCTGTTTGTTATTGTTGATGTTGTCTTTGTTCACCGTAGAGAGGAGCACCATATGAGGGAGGTATGATGATGGAGGTGCACCCTATGAGGTATGATGATGGAGGTGCACCCTATGAGGTATGATGATGGAGGTGCACCCTATGAGGGAGGTATGATGATGGAGGTGCACCATATGAGGTATGATGATGGAGGTGCACCCTATGAGGTATGATGATGGAGGTGCACCCTATGAGGGAGGTATGATGATGGAGGTGCACCATATGAGGGAGGTATGATGATGGAGGAGCACCGTATGAGGTATGATGATGATGGAGGTGCACCCTATGAGGGAGGTATGATGATGGAGGTGCACCCTATGAGGGAGGTATGATGATGGAGGTGCACCCTATGAGGGAGGTATGATGATGGAGGTGCACCATATGAGGGAGGTATGATGATGGAGGTGCACCATATGAGGTATGATGATGTAGGTGCACCCTATGAGGGAGGTATGATGATGGAGGTGCACCCTATGAGGGAGATATGATGATGGAGGTGCACCCTATGAGGGAGGTATGATGATGGAGGTGCACCCTATGAGGGAGGTATGATGATGGAGGTGCACCCTATGAGGGAGGTATGATGATGGAGGTGCACCATATGAGGGAGGTATGATGATGGAGGTGCACCATATGAGGGAGGTATGATGATGGAGGTGCACCATATGAGGGAGGTATGATGATGGAGGTGCACCCTATGAGGGAGGTATGATGATGGAGGTGCACCCTATGAGGGAGGTATGATGATGGAGGTGCACCCTATGAGGGAGGTATGATGATGGAGGTGCACCATATGAGGGAGGTATGATGATGGAGGTGCACCATATGAGGGAGGTATGATGATGGAGGTGCACCATATGAGGGAGGTATGATGATGGAGGTGCACCCTATGAGGGAGGTATGATGATGGAGGTGCACCCTATGAGGGAGATATGATGATGGAGGTGCACCCTATGAGGGAGGTATGATGATGGAGGTGCACCATATGAGGGAGGTATGATGATGGAGGTGCACCCTATGAGGGAGGTATGATGATGGAGGTGCACCCTATGAGGGAGGTATGATGATGGAGGTGCACCATATGAGGGAGGTATGATGATGGAGGTGCACCATATGAGGGAAGTATGATGATGGAGGAGGACCGTATGAGGGAGGTATGATGATGGAGGAGGACCGTATGAGGGAGGTATGATGATGGAGGTGCACCCTATGAGGGAAGTATGATGATGGAGGAGGACCGTATGAGGGAGGTATGATGATGGAGGTGCACCCTATGAGGGAGGTATGATGATGGAGGTGCACCATATGATGGAAGTATGATGATGGAGGAGCAAAGTATGAGGGAAGTATGATGATGGAGGAGCACCATATGATGGTGTCAGAAACATTAGGATGAACATAACTACCTTCCAGGAAATTGTCCTCATATTTGGGCATTGCCAGAGGCCAGGTGTGAGGCCTCGGGCTGTGTGTACCACCTCACACCTCACTGTTGTACATAGTGTGTACACCTGTAGAGCCTGAAGTGTACACGCTAGGGGGGGGGTTGTGTGGGGGTGTACATATGAACGTAGGGGTCCCTAGTGCGTTCATAATTGTATGATCCTTCAATCATGGTGGGGCGGAACCCTCCTTTCTCTGTCAGGTATATGTGGGCGTTGTTGGTGTACACCCAGCACCTCCACCCTCTCTCTCTCTCTCTCTCTCTCTCTCTCTCTCTCTCTCTCTCTCTCTCTCTCTCTCTCTCTCTCTCTCTCTCTCTCTCTCTCTCTCTCTCTCTCTCTCTCTGTGTGTCTCTCTCTCTCTCTCTCTCTCTCTCTCTGTGTGTCTCTCTCTCTCTCTCTCTCTCTCTCTCTCTCTCTCTCTCTCTCTCTCTCTCTCTCTCTCTCTCTCTCTCTCACACATGATAAAGTCTCCGCACTTCCCCAACAGTCTCCAAACACTTATAGAATTACTCGATACCATAAAAAAAATTTGAGTGCTCCGCGCCAGTCGATTCGCACTTCCTTATGAAGGATCGGAAACCATGTTTGTAAACACACGTCAAACTTCATCTACACCGCTCTCTCTCTCACACATTATCTTAGAGTAAATATTTATCGAGCAATCCCTGCTTCCTCAATTAGCGGGGTTCCTCCTCCTTATTGCTCAGGTGCTTCTGTCCCCTCCCTCCTTCTCTCCCTCTCCTCCTCCTTCTCCCTTTCCTTTCCCTCTCCCTCCTCTCCTCCTCCTCCTCCTCCTCCCTACCACCCGGTCTCACCCGCCACCCGGGCGAGTCCCCCCGCAGTGCGACTCTGGTTGTGGTGCGGGGCGGGTGTTGCGTCCGCTGCTCCTCGCTCTCCCTACCTCATTTGTTGATAGTCCTTCATATCCATGTGACCTGCGGGAGGAGTTTCTCCTGCTGCATCTGGGACGCGGAAGGTATGTGGGTGGCGTCCTTTGCTGGCAGTTAGGCGGCGTTGAGAGACTATAAGGCAAGAATTTAACAAGAATTTTCACTCAATTTAGACGAGATATCCGCAGCCTCTGCAGTCTGCTTTCATTTACTCGTCAAATTCAGTGAGAGCTTCGAGCCAAGGGGTTGTTAAGCGGTCACGGGTCGGGTAGTTGCACCAGACAGCCGATGAGCTGGAGTGAACTACTTGGATGTTTTAGATTTGTGGCGTTAATGGGGGAGGATTGGTACTTGTAGAGCGTTGAGATCTCTGGGTGGGCAGCCGGTGGTGGGCCGGGCAGGTCTGGCCCCTCGGATAGGTGCGCCCGCCCTCCACACACACACACACACTCACACACACACACACTCACACTCACTCATACACACACACACACACTCACATACACACACTCACTAACGCACACGCACACACAGGAATCAGGAATCTGTAGGCTTAGGTATCTATACATCAGTTGATTAACGGTTGAGGGGCAGACCAAATAGTCAGAGCTCAACCCCCCGCAAGCACAACTAGGTGAGTACACATACACACTCACAGACTGGAAGTCTGACAATACACTAAGAACAACCTACATAAGACTGCTGCTCCAATGTGCAGCACTGGCATAGATCCTCCTCATCATGATGAAAAATATGCAACAAGGTGTAGGACAATTAACCCATTCTTTCAGAATGGGTTAATTGTCCTTGACCGTTCTGAAGGAAAGAAATCGGGTGACATGACAACTACATACAAGATTCTAAGGGAAATTTACAAAACGGAGAAAAAAAAGTGCTGTTCCAAGTGAAGAAAATCAGAACGAGGAACTCAAATGAGTCACAGATGTCAGCGATGTCATGGAGCGAACTCCATGAACATTGTTAACTGTATATAACGGACCGAAAAGCAGAGCTTGGGAGCTGAGACCCGACCCAACAAGCAGGTGATAAAACACAGTGCCATGGGTGGTCTTGTGTCGCGCCGAGAGCCTTTAATAAGATCAATTTTACACAAAGTTCGGTGTGATCTTTGATACAATGAGTTAGTGGGTTAGACCCCCCTGAAGACAGACATTTCACACCATACCATAAGTATTTACGGACCTGTTGTCCGTAAATACGGACAATAAATAAGTATGCAGGCGATGAGTCACAATAACGTGGCTAAAGTATGATGACCAGACCACACACTAGAATGTGAAGGGACGACGACGTTTCGGTCCGTCCTGGACCATCCTGGAATCGACTTGAGAATGGTTTAGGACGGACCGAAACGTCGTCGTCCCTACATTCCCTACATTCTAGTGTGTGGTCTGGTCAACAATAAATAAGTATATAACAGACCCGTTGATCCAAGTAAAACAAGATATGTTGATCATATTTGGTCCCGTTTAATTCATCATCTCCACCCCCGTCCGCTCTCACCAAATGACCCTATACCCAATTCAATCTCGAAACCTGTGAATCTGTCTTAATAATGCTAGCTGCCAGCCTATTCCACTCTCCCTCAACCCTATTTCCAATAACGGAAACCCACTTTCTGTAATAGGCATATTTGGTTGACCGGTTAGGGAAGATTGGGAACAATGATACCAAAACTACTGAATTATTTCCATCATGAACACCCTCTACCCCTCTCATTCCTTACCCTGTTACAACGTTATAATAGATGTGAATTCTTCCTCTAGACAATAATGTTTAATAAAACAACTCAAGGGAAAATATTTAAATAACTCAATCCCCCCCCCCATTAAAAAATCTAGCGAAATTTGTAAATTTCTTGGAAAGTAAATGAATTACATGAAAAAATGTTGAACACCAAATCAGGAGTTCAGTAGCCTTATAGGGCAGCCAGTCTCCTGGACGGCTGCTGGCTGGCTCTGTTGCCCCCCCACCAACACTCACTTAATCCTGAAAAAAGCATCATTTTTACCTCTGATAGAATCTGCTGGCAAAAGGACACTTTGGAATCTTTATCTCCATGCAGTAATCGTGTGCGTATTTGAACCGGGTTGTTGAGAGTGGTTGGGTGTGAATTGGGTGAGGGTGTTGGCAGGTGGGATGAGCCCCGACCGCCTCCTCTTGCTCAGGAATGATTTGTGGGCAACCAGGCTACGGTCTGGGTGAGTTTTACCCCCATATTTGTCCACGATCTTACCTGTTTACATGTGTACCTTGTGTGTGTGTTTGTTTGTGAGTGTGTGTGTGTGTGTGAATGTGAGAGAGTGTGTGTGTTTGCTTATCTCTGTAGTGCTTGTATATATATGTGTGTATGCTATTTGTGTCTTCAGAATCGAGCTATTAGCTCCTGGACCCCGCCTTTCTAACTAATCTACTTTTCCTCTATTATATGTACTGCATATATTTCTCTGTAATGCACGCACACACACGCACACATTCCCAGGAAGCTACTCGTAGCTGTTTAACTGCAAGTTACCTATTTATTGTTAGGTGAACAGGCGCATTTGGGTGAAAGAAACTCTGCCCATTTATTTCTGCCTCCGCCAGGAATTGAACCCGGACCATTACGACTACGACCCCCGGGCGAGGCCTCCCTACCCCTTGCCTCATGTGTGTGTGTATTCACCTAGTTGTATTCACCTAGTTGTGTTTGCGGGGTTTGAGCGTTGCTCTTTCGGCCCGCCTCTCAACTGTCAATCAACTGTTTACTATTTTTTTCTCTCCACACTACACACACACACACACACATCCCAGGAAGCAGCCCGTGACATCTGACTAACTCCCAAGTACCTATTTACTGCTAGGTAACAGGGACATTCAGGATGAAAGAAACTTTGCCAATATGTTTCTGCCTGGTGCGGGAATCGAACCCGCGCCACAGAATTACGAGTCCTGCGCCCTATCCACCAGGCTACCAGGCCCCCATATATGTGTGTGTGTGTGTACACGTGCGTGCATCACTCCCAATGTGATGCAAGGAGATAATTACGAGGGCCTACGCTTCCTACCAGTTTGCGTGCATAGTTCAACACCTAGCGCTCCACGTCTACCAAAGCTGACAACCATACATCTTTCACACGCACTCTTCTCACTCACTTTTACTCTCCTCTCCCGCAAACACACACACACACACGCACACACCCAACTGGCGCCATGGACAAACGGACGCGCGTGTGCTGGCACCATATATGACAATAGCCAACTTCCCCCCCCCCCCCAACCCTGCTGACACGTGTGGGGGACCTGACGAGGCGCAGGTGGAGCTGTAGGAGGTGGTGGGGAGCACAGGTGGTCGCAGGAGGCAACAGGTGAACGAGAAATCTATCGCAGGTGGCTCGAGGGATAGAACAGATGGCAGTAGAGAGAGGGGGAGGGGGGAGAGGGAGGGGAGATGGTACACCAGCATCTGTCCACTCTTGTTACCGCCTACACCTGTTTTTACTTCTCTTTTTCTTGCTCTGTCTCATGGGGGTGGGACACCTGTCTGTACCGCACATCTGCTGCTTCTCTGTCTATCAGCCCTGCTTGTGGTGCAGCTGTACCGCTCTCGGTACTCCTGCTTCCTCTCTCTCCACACACACACACCTGGACCTCACTGTAACCACTCAGTGGACGCCAAGCTGCCACCTGCTGGAGGAGCAGTCCACCTGCTCGTGGACTACCAACCAGCTGTTTGACTACTCTACTATCTGGAGGACTCACCACCACCACTACCTGGAGGACTCACCACCACTACCTGGAGGACTCACCATCACCACTATTAACGGATAATGTACAGTGTTAATATAAGTAGCATTTAATGTTTTTATGAATAGTGTTTATGGTGTTCCAGTGTGCTGGCACGGCGTGGAGCACCACCTGCATAGTGTAACGTGATTGATTTAGAGGTATTACCTATCAGAAAGGGACCAGCTGGTAGCAGTAATACAGGTCTTATAAGATGGGCGCCCACACTCAAGAACAAGTAGTGTGGGTGCCGACACTCCCAAGCTCCGTCAGTGGTCAAGAAAATCACCTGAGGGTGGAAGGTGGGAGTATATTTCGTACTCTCTGTCTGTCTGTCTATCTGCATCTCTCCTTTCTCGTTTCAGTCTATTTGTACATTTGTTTCTATTTATCAGCGTCCTATAACACCTCGTTACTTAGTAACCTGATTCGTTATCTTCTTAACAACATAAGAAGTAGATATCGTCGTAGCGGGCTTGTTTTTCTTCCAATAAGTATACTTTATTTTTGAACGTAGTCCAGGATTAAAGTATACTGTTTATATAGAGTACACCGTGACGCGGGCTACACCTCTGGGATGTACCACCTGGGGTTGATAATGCAACATTTCCATCCATCCATCCACGCTTGTGAGGACAAACGTGGGTAGCACCTTTGGGCTCCTCTTATGTTGTGTTCTGTGATTGTTGCTTCCGTCTCTCTCTCTCTCTCTCAGGTGATGACGCGGATTGTGTGGGTGTTTGAGGCCACCTGGTGAGGGAGGAGGGTAGATCTGCTCTGTAGGATGCTGAGGAGGATGGGATGGGATGCTGGTTGAGGCTGTGAGATGGGTTAAGAGCATGTCTGATGGGAGAAGGCTAGCCGGGGTCTTATAGAAACAGACGATAGTGGTAATAAGCTATTTATATGTGGGGGATTAACTGAGTGGGATGGGGGAAGTTAAGGGTACTGTGGGAAGCTTAGGATGCTCCGGGAGGCTAAGAGGACCTGGAGAATTTGTAGAAACCTGGAGAGCTGTGAAATGAGAAGGATAGCATAGTGTAGGGCAGCACCAGTGGGGCTCCCAGCGTGGGTCTTACGAGTCTAAAGGCTGACGAGGAATGATTGCCATGAAACTGCCCATTTACCGACTGTCTCCGTCTCCTCCGCGAGAAACATCCCAAACGGCTGGAGCTTTAGACACACGCTACAATTGGTGGGAGTCATGTGATGCTGCCCTGGATGACGCAGCGTGAAGCCTCTCTCTCACACACACAATGGTCTACTTAACGTTATTGAAAACAATTATGAGGCGAGTTTCCAGAGACGCGGACGAAGGATATTTTGACGAGCGTAATGGGATGGTCTCCACACACACACACACACACACGCACACACACACACACACACACACACGCACACGCACACACACACACACACACACACACACACACACACACACACACACACACACACGCACACACACACACACACACACACACACACACTTCCCACCACACTGGTGGTGGCGAAGACTCCTGTGATTCCTGTCATTAAACACCTACTGTGTGAGCGGCGTGAAGGGGAACTTATTGTTTTGTTTTGAGAGGATAGAGACGACAAGAGGTGGAAATCTTTTTATTGTATTACGTTGGGTGAAGATTGATATCCGTCCGGCTGCTGCAGTCGGACCAACACTCCTCAGGAGACCTGTCTGGGGAGTGGAGGGGGGAGTGGAGGGGGGGAAATAACGCTGCATCTTTACATCTGTTTATCACAGATTTACACATTTTGATATCTTGAACTTGAACTGATAACTTGAACTTTCCCACAGTCCCACAACTTTACACCACAGTCCACTACGGGTTCACCATAGCCCGTGATACTTGCAACTTATGTTCCGAGTAACTCAATCTTCAGCAACAACATTCAACATTAAAATATATATATATTTATTGAACATTCATCTTCAATATCATATTTCTTCGGGTCTAGAACCCTTAAGTCATAAGTAATGTTAAAAGGTTCAATAGTGTGTTGTTGAATGAGGCATAAGGGAAGATGAGCGCTGAGATTGATTTCTGATGAGTTCAAGCAGTGTTTACTGCGACGCCGACTCATCATTTAAGGAGAGAGGCATCGTCCTGAGCACAACCAACAAACGTACAACAGGGAGACGTACAACAGGGAGACGTACAACAGGGAGACGTACAACAGGGAGACGTACAACAGGGAGACGTACAACAGGGAGACGTACAACAGAGAGACGTACAACAGGGAGACGTACAACAGGGAGACGTACAACAGGGAGACGTACAACAGAGTGACGTACAACAGAGAGACGTACAACAGAGTGACGTACAACAGAGAGACGTACAACAGAGTGACGTACAACAGAGAGACGTACAACAGAGTGACGTACAACAGAGAGACGTACAACAGAGCGACGTACAACAGGGAGACGTACAACAGGGAGACGTACAACAGGGAGACGTACAACAGGGAGACGTACAACAGAGAGACGTACAACAGAGAGACGTACAACAGAGCGACGTACAACAGGGAGACGTACAACAGGGAGACGTACAACAGGGAGACGTACAACAGGGAGACGTACAACAGGGAGACGTACAACAGAGTGACGTACAACAGAGAGACGTACAACAGAGCGACGTACAACAGGGAGACGTACAACAGGGAGACGTACAACAGGGAGACGTACAACAGGGAGACGTACAACAGGAAGACGTACAACAGGGAGACGTACAACAGAGAAACGTACAACAGAGAGACGTACAACAGAGAGACGTACAACAGAGTGACGTACAACAGAGAGACGTACAACAGAGCGACGTACAACAGGGAGACGTACAACAGGGAGACGTACAACAGGGAGACGTACAACAGGGAGACGTACAACAGGGAGACGTACAACAGGGAGACGTACAACAGGAAGACGTACAACAGGGAGACGTACAACAGAGAAACGTACAACAGAGAGACGTACAACAGAGAGACGTACAACAGAGAGACGTACAACAGGGAGACGTACAACAGGGAGACGTACAACAGAGAGACGTACAACAGGGAGACGTACAGCAGAGAGACGTACAAAAGAGAGACGTACAACAGAGTGACGTACAACAGAGAGACGTACAACAGAGCGACGTACAACAGGTAGACGTACAACAGGGAGACGTACAACAGGGAGACGTACAACAGGGAGACGTACAACAGAGAGACGTACAAAAGAGACGTACAACAGAGAGACGTACAACAGAGAGACGTACAACAGGGAGACGTACAACAGGGAGACGTACAATAGGGAGACGTACAACAAGGAGACGTACAACAGGGAGACGTACAACAGAGAGACGTACAATCGGGAGACGTACAACAGAGAGACGTACAACAGAGAGACGTACAACAGCGACGTACAACACGGAGACGTACAACAGAGAGACGTACAACAGAGAGACGTACAACAGAGAGACGTACAACAGGGAGACGTACAACAGAGAGACGTACAACAGGGAGACGTACAACACGGAGACGTACAACAGGGAGACGTACAACAGGGAGACGTACAACAGGGAGACGTACAACAGGGAGACGTACAACAGAGAGACGTACAAAAGAGACGTACAACAGAGAGACGTACAACAGAGAGACGTACAACAGGGAGACGTACAGCAGAGAGACGTACAAAAGAGAGACGTACAACAGAGTGACGTACAACAGAGAGACGTACAACAGAGTGACATACAACAGAGAGACGTACAACAGAGCGACGTACAACAGGGAGACGTACAACAGGGAGACGTACAACAGGGAGACGTACAACAGGGAGACGTACAACAGGAAGACGTACAACAGGGAGACGTACAACAGAGAAACGTACAACAGAGAGACGTACAACAGAGAGACGTACAACAGAGTGACGTACAACAGAGAGACGTACAACAGAGCGACGTACAACAGGGAGACGTACAACAGGGAGACGTACAACAGGGAGACGTACAACAGGGAGACGTACAACAGGGAGACGTACAACAGGAAGACGTACAACAGGGAGACGTACAACAGAGAAACGTACAACAGAGAGACGTACAACAGAGAGACGTACAACAGAGAGACGTACAACAGGGAGACGTACAACAGGGAGACGTACAACAGAGAGACGTACAACAGGGAGACGTACAGCAGAGAGACGTACAAAAGAGAGACGTACAACAGAGTGACGTACAACAGAGAGACGTACAACAGAGCGACGTACAACAGGTAGACGTACAACAGGGAGACGTACAACAGGGAGACGTACAACAGGGAGACGTACAACAGAGAGACGTACAAAAGAGACGTACAACAGAGAGACGTACAACAGAGAGACGTACAACAGGGAGACGTACAACAGGGAGACGTACAATAGGGAGACGTACAACAAGGAGACGTACAACAGGGAGACGTACAACAGAGAGACGTACAATCGGGAGACGTACAACAGAGAGACGTACAACAGAGAGACGTACAACAGCGACGTACAACACGGAGACGTACAACAGAGAGACGTACAACAGAGAGACGTACAACAGAGAGACGTACAACAGGGAGACGTACAACAGAGAGACGTACAACAGGGAGACGTACAACACGGAGACGTACAACAGGGAGACGTACAACAGGGAGACGTACAACAGCGACGTACAACAGGGAGACGTACAACAGAGAGACGTACAACAGAGAGACGTACAACAGAGAGACGTACAACAGAGAGACGTACAACAGAGAGACGTACAACAGAGAGACGTACAACAGGGTGACGTACAACAGAGAGACGTACAACAGAGAGACGTACAACAGAGAGACGTACAACAGGGAGACGTACAACAGAGAGACGTACAACAGAGAGACGTACAACAGAGAGACGTACAACAGAGAGACGTACAACAGGGAGACGTACAACAGAGAGACGTACAACAGAGAGACGTACAACAGAGAGACGTACAACAGAGAGACGTACAACAGAGAGACGTACAACAGGGAGACGTACAACAGAGACACGTACAATAGGGAGACGTACACCAGAGAGACGTACAACAGAGGGGCGCCGACGAGGACACGAGGTAAGGAACACGTGCACGAGACCAACCCGTCATCTCAAACCTTCACAGCGTCACTTAATTGATATGATAAATTGCCCGAACTTAACCTACCCGAGGATCTACGAATAGAAAACGGGACGTCACGTCAATTTTGTGCAACCCGTTCTCGCAAATTTAATAAGTCAATATTGACTTATTAAATATGTGCATAGGTGACATACTTAACATAATAGATACCCTTAAAAAGATTCATAGAAAACACCGACCTTACCTAACCTTGTTAGTATCTTAAGATAAGCATCTTATTGCTTCGTAATTACAATTATTACGTAACCTATAATAGGTATAGGTTAAGTAATAATTGTAATTACGAAGCAATAAGATGCTTATCTTAAGATACTAACAAGGTTAGGTAAGGTCGGTGTTTTTATGAATCTTTTTAAGGGTATCTATTATGGTTAGTATATCACCTATGCACGTAGTTAATAAGTCAATATTGACTTTACGAATTTGCGAGAACGGGTTGATTTTGTGAGTCGCTATGATTTTTAGCACGCCCTATGGGGCTATATACGTTAAAATTCGACGTAGTGTTCGAGACGAGGAATTGATGAGACACCCCTGCAACCCTGCTACTGTGTTCGCACATGGAAAACGGGGAACGTAAGGTCAAAATCACTTCAAGTATTTACGTATTCCCTTACGACACATCTTACCTGATCAGAGACCGGGCCTGCTGGGGCATTAGTTCCCAGGAGCAACATATCATGGCGGAGGTGTTTATAATGTATAATGATGTACAGGTTCGTAGGTGGGTATGCTGGCGGGGTGGTGGTCCCCGGGGGAGAGCTGGTAGGCTGTGTGACTAACACTTGACCAGGATATGAGGACATGATTACTGAAATATGAGGAACGAGTGATGGAACTTTTTAAATTTTAATCACGTGGATAATCTGGGACTGAAGGGAGCCGGTCGGCCGAGCGGACAGCACACTGAACTTGTGATCCTGTGGTCCCGGGTACGATCCCAGGCGCCGGCGAGAAACAATAGGCAGAGTTTCTTTCACTCTATGCCCCTGTTACCTAGCAGTAAAATAGGTACCTGGGGGTGTTAGTCAGCTGTCACGGGCTGCTTCCTGAGGGGTGGAGGCCTGGTCGAGGACCGGGCCGCGGGGACACTAAAGCCCCGAAATCATCTCAAGATAACCTGGGATCGAACTCCGTCCCTGTGAACAGCGAGGCTATCGCTGCGCTGGCAAGCTTAAGGTTATCGATAAACAGATAAGGAGAATAAGGTTACCTCGATCTACTGACTTTCAACATTTTTTTTTTTTTATGAATCACCTGATCGACATCTCCCCAAAGATGGAAAATGAGTTGATTCCGCCAGCAGCTGCCGGTGTTGGCGCGCCCTAAGTCTCCAGGCTTTAACCCATCTATTAAGTTACTTTAGAATTAAGGTTTTATCAATTTGAAAGATATTACCAACTTTTTCTTAAAACATTTACGAAGCCCGTGCATCCTCGGGCGGAGACGGTGAAGCAAAACGCGTCGCTGGAGAGAAAATTGCAGGTGACGGGTGCAGATGGCGCTACGGGAGGCAAGATGGAGGAGTTTGAGGGGCCGGTAACCTGGCAGCCTCCTCCAGTTACAGCCCCGCTCCTGTGACAGGTAAGTCCACTACGGGCTCGCCATAGCCCGTGCTACTTGCAACGTTTTGTTCCCAGTAGCTGAATCTTAAACAACAAAAAACTGGCAGCCTCCGTCTTAGGGCGAGGGGGGGAAGGGGGGGGGGGGCTGGTAGTGTGTACAGCGTCTCTGTGTGATCACTATCTACTCCCCAGACACCCTGGTGGTTAAGGTCCCGGGTCCCCATCTTCCTCAGATACAAGATCTTCCGCCCTGATAACCTCTCCCTCACCGCCGTGATAACCTCTCCCTCACCGCCCTGATAACCTCTCCCTCACCGCCCTGATAACCTCTCCCTCACCGCCCTGATAACCTCTCCCTCGCCGCCCTGATAACCTCTCCCTCGCCACCCTGATAACCTCTCCCTCGCCGCCCTGATAACCTCTCCCTCGCCGCCCTGATAACCTCTCCCTCGCCACCCTGATAACCTCTCCCTCGCCGCCCTGATAAACTGTCTTCCTTGGTTCCTTTATTGTGTCGTGTGTGCGTCCTACTCGTTACCTCCCAACAACGTCCACCACAAACACCCCTGATTCCTAAACTTCCCATAACTCCCTTTACCCTCCCTTTACCCCTCCCTTTACCCCTCCCTTTACCCCCTTAGCCCTCATCCCACTTAGACTAGACGCCTCGGGGGCCCAACCCACCATTAGGGAAAAGTCTATTTGGTCATATTATCATCCTTATCTGCATTCCATCCATCAGGAGAGGTAGCGAGGAGCTGCATTCTACACCTTTAGCTCTCCCTAGCCCTTACCCCCCCCCTACTGTATTCCCTACTGTATCTTATGCTATGCATGCGTCTGGCTGTAGCCCTTCTGTATCTTGTGATGTAGACCATCTGTACCTCCAAGTATCCTCCGTGTCTATGCCTGTGAGACTTGTGGTTCCTTCAAGAGGGTTTGAGATCTTGCTTCGTCCATTAAGGCTGGAGTGAGGCGGTATATTGAGAGAGAGAGAGAGAGAGAGAGAGAGAGAGAGAGAGAGAGAGAGAGAGAGAGAGAGAGAGAGAGAGAGAGAGAGGGAGGGAGAGAGAGGGAGAGAGAGAGAGAGAGAGAGAGAGAGAGAGAGAGAGAGAGAGAGAGAGAGAGAGAGAGAGAGAGAGAGAGAGAGAGAGAGAGAAGGAGAGAGAGAGAGAGAGAGAGAGAGAGAGAGAGAGAGAGAGAGAGAGAGAGAGAGAGAGGGAGGGAGAGAGAGGGAGAGAGAGAGAGAGAGAGAGAGAGAGAGAGAGAGAGAGAGAGAGAGAGAGAGAGAGAGAGAGAGAGAGAGAGAGAGAGAGAGAGAGAGAGAGAGAGAGGGAGGGAGGGAGAGAGAGGGAGAGTGTCAAGGAGAGCCTCATTCCCTAGGCTGCTCTCGTGGTGTAAGTTTTTCCTCTCATCAAAACTCGTATACTTCCCACTTTTTCTTCCAGGTGCGGGAATGTGTGTAAAGATATGTAGCTTCTACATATTTGCTTCCCCTCCGCAACACCTGTCTTTCCCAGCTTCCGTCAACTACAGGTGTTTTCCCCACCAGTGTTGGCCCCACACCTGCGCCAAACAATACCTTCCACACCACATCTGTGTCACCCTTGTGCCTCGCCCCGCACCAGTTTTGTCACACATGCCAACACCTGCCTCACACACACACCTGCTTCACACACACCTGTCGAGAACCATCACCCGTGTACCTCATATACAGTCCCTATGGCGTAGCGGTATCATACTCGCCTCACGAGTAATCGGAATCCCTCTGGGTTCGAGTCCTGGCCAGGGAAGATTGACTGGATGCCAGTTCCTAACGACTCACTCCTATTCACCCAGCAGTAATTGAGTGCCTGCTTGTTAACCGGCTGGCGGGTGGTGTTCTAGGGGGAAGACTAGTAGGGTAAGGCTTACCCTACTTCCAGCAGTGGGAGGGGCAAGCTGTCTGGCTGTCTGTCTGTCTGTCTGTCTGTCTGTCTGTCTGTCTGTCTGTCTGTCTGTCTGTCTGTCTGTCTGTCTGTCTGTCTGCTAACAGAAGTCGTCTGCTCCTTTGCCCTCCTGTGTGAAATCAAATATCGGGTTCTCACACACTTGTCCTAACTCCTCAACCACCTACTCCTCCCACACACACACCTACCACCACCTACTCCCTCCCCCCACACACCTGACACCAACACCTGTCCTCCCCCCCCCTCCCCCCACAGCTCGCGTTGCAACACCCTGATATTAACTGTCATTATATTTGGTCACGATCACGTTTTTGTGGGAGATTCCCACACTCGAGTCGAGTTAGATCTCAAGGCTTCAAGCCGTACTTCCATGTATGTCATTGTCTGCCTTTATTATTACTATTGTGTAAAGTTAAAATTCCCTTAACTGTTTTTTTAGATTTTTACATTTAATCTGTAAATTACACGGATAAAAGTGCATTCATACACAGCTATATATAAAAAATGGGAAGGGTTTTCAGTTTGTTTGGACAGGACTGAAGGTCAGACGTTTATGGCTAGTTTTGTTAAACCTTTCAGGATGACAGTTGAGTGTGGTAGGGCTGTCATAGGCGGGTCGTGGTCGGCTTCATTGTGATTACGGTCGACCTGGGCACTGCTGGGTACCCCATGTGTGTGTGTACTCACCTAGTTGTACTGACCTAGTTGTGCTTGAGGGGGTTGAGCTCTGGCTCTTTGGTACCGCCTCTCAACCGTCAATCAACAGGTGTACAGGTTCCTGAGCCTGGTTGATACCTGGTTGATACCTGGTTGATACCTGGTTGATGGGGTTCTGGGAGTTCTTCTACTCCCCAAGCCCGGCCCGAGGCCAGGCTCGACTTGTGAGAGTTTGGTCCACCAGGCTGTTGCTTGGAGAAATAGAGAAATAGAGCCTACTGGGCTCTATCATATCTACACTTGAAACTGTGTATGGAGTCAGCCTCCACCACATCACTGCCTAATGCATTCCATTTGTCAACCACTCTGACACTGAAAAAGTTCTTTCTAATATCTCTGTGGCTCATTTGGACACTCAGTTTCCACCTGTGTCCCCTAGTGCGTGTGTCCCTTGTGTGTGTGTGTGTGTGTGTGTGTGTGTGTGTGTGTGTGTGTATGTGTGTGTGTGTGTCACATGTTCCACCAAGATACACATCTCTCCCGCCTAGTAAGGTTCATACACCTTGTACAGAGTCTGGAAGTCACCCAGTTATTTTTATTGTACTCAAGAGGCGGGCTAACTGCCGACATTTTTAATTATATCAACTTTAAGTTAGTAGCCTGGTTACCTGGTTGATAACTGGTTGATGGGGTTCTGGGAGTTCTTCTACTCCCCAAGCCCGGCCCGAGGCCAGGCTCGACTTGTGAGAGTTTGGTCCACCAGGCTGTTGGTTGGAGCGGCCCGCAGGCCCACATACCCACCACAGCCCGGTTGGTCCGGCACTCCTTGGAGGAATAAATCTAGTTTCCTCTTGAAGATGTCCACGGTTGTTCCGGCAATATTTCTTATGCTTGCTGGGAGGACGTTGAACAACCGCGGACCTCTGATGTTTATACAGTGTTCTCTGATTGTGCCTATGGCACCTCTGCACCTCTGTAGGGAGGAAGGGAAGGGGAAAATATCAGGAGAAAGCGCCAAGCCGTTACGACTATATAGCACTTGGAAGGGGGTCAGGATAATGATTTGGTATGGGAAGGGGGAGGGGAGGGGTGGAAGGAATAGTGCCCAACTACTTGGACGATCGGGGATTGAACGCCGACCTGCATGAAGCGAGACCGTCGCTCTACCGTCCAGGCGAGGCCAGGAGTGCGCGTCTGCAGCAAAAAAATGGTGGATCGACTCGACTGAGAGGCGGCAATATCCCGCCAAAAATACTTGAGGCGCGGGGCGACAAGTCTCCCATGTTGTAGAGACTCTGATTGCCTGAATGTGGGAGGGTGGCCAATCAGAGAGCCCCCCGACGTGACGTCAGCGCCCAGGTGACAATGCGGGAAGCGTGATATACGTTCCCAGCGTCCCGGGACATCAAATTGAAATTGAAATTGAAATTGAAATAAGTTTATTGAGGTAAAATACACACAAAGGGATGAGGTAAGGGGTGACAGGCTGCGTCACTCGTCGGTCCCGCAAGGCGAAGTTTGGTTCACAAGGAGGGCGGGGGGGGGGACGTCTTGACTGGGAGTACTCAATAAATATGGCAGAGGAATCAACGAGCAAGACGGGGGAGACATCTCCCGTCACGCAGGGTGCAGTTGCGCCTCCACAGATCTCCAGTATCATCTCTTGATACTGGTAATGGCTCAAAAGGGCCACCACTTACGGGCTAATCATGCCCGTGCCACCTTTTGGGTGCCTTAATCTTTATTAGTCAATCAATCAACGAACAACTTCTGTGTACTGGAGTACCTGGAGCATTATAGGAGGTGACCAGAGGCTCCTTATGGTGTTTCAGGAGGCAGTGGTGTAAGGGACGACCCGCGGGTCGTTCCTGGGAGTTGGATACTCCCAGAAGGCTACTGGGAGACAACCCTGGTGGGAGGAACTCCCTTAGACACGTCACTTGTCTATAGGAGACCAACACCAGCGAATCAGCTTGGCAGGGCGGCGGAAATCTGGGGAACCCTCTTCGAATCCCAGTTTACTCGACAAGTAGAGGAGTACCAGTAGTGATCGTACTCCTCGCAGAGGAGATCGAAGCGACCAGCTGTTGTGACGACGAGAGAGGAAGTCTACAAGAATATTACAAAAAAAATGACCTGCCGAATCATCTACCAACCTCAACAGGCTGCTGGGACAGAAACAGCCAGTCCACAGTATATACAGGTAGACCAGTTCCTCTCCCCCATTCCCTTTGTGACACGATGTTAATATAACTTGTCCCAGGAACTCGGAATAATTGTCTTGTGGGCAGCGAGTCTGTTTATTTATGTGTGTGTAAACTTTGTGGTAAACTCGCACGCGGGTATTCCAGAACAGTTGTGAGTTTACTCAGAGGAGATCAAGGCAACCATTTTATAATGGGTAACGTAATATTGTATTTATTGGGAAACACTTGTTAGAGTAAAAAGCTTTTTGAATCTTATGAAATTTATTGAGCGAGTAAACTCGTTTAAGAAAAGTTATATATAGATTATAGTTTAATTACCAATGTCTAGTGTTGGCATTTTGGTTTCTATCTTTGTGCCCAACCACTTGGGCGCAGACGGCTGTCCAACCACACGGGCTGGACGATCTCGGTTCATGCAGGTCGGTGTTCAATCCCCGACCGTCCACGTTGTTGGGCACCATTCCTTCCCCCCCCCCCGTCCCATCCCAATTATCCTGACCCCTTCCAAGTGCTATATAGTCGTAATGGCTTGGAGCGTCCTTCATCACAGAAATCTTACATATAGGAAAAGAAGCATACTTATCCAGGGTTGTCAATCACCCTAAATTGGATATCAAGTCACACTGGTATAGATGGTAATGAAAAGACAGACTCACTAGCAAAAACTGCCACTGCTCTACCTGTTGTACAGGTTCAAATACCTCCAAGTTTCTCACAGATTAAGGAGAAAATCAAGAAGAAAATACTCACAACTTTCATAAGTTGCCACAGAGCCAAAGTAGCGGAAGGAAGATCCACTGCCATGTGGTACGAACAAGCCACTGGGAACTACTCTTTCAAGCCTGACAGAAAAGATATCCAGAAACATTGCAGTGGCCATACACAGACTCAGACTTGGTTACAAGTGCTGCTGGGAGGTAATAAACCCAATAGTTAAAAGAGTGTCATATCTGTGGAACAGAAGCTAAGAGGGAGGGGGGGGGGGGTGAAGGAAGAATCCCCACCTCCATTTAAAACTTTGACCCAAATATCACAGTAACAAGGTTCTCGCGAATAACCGAACTCACTTACGGGCTCACCATAGCCCGTGCTACATGGACATTTCGTTCTGAGTAGCTAAATCTAAAACAACAACAACGTGTGTTTATTCTTTAGATTAAGATATCCTAAAACTTTAATAAGATTTAGACATAAAAGAAGAATATTCAAAAAGAACAAATTTAACCATTACATAGAAACGTTGCCAGAAATTCCAAAAATTTGTCAAATCAAATTTGTAAAATCAAAAAATATATTAAGGAAAATTAATATATAAATAAAAATAATTAAAATTTCTGGTGATGACAATTAATGTGTGTAAATACGGTAATTCCACGTAAAGTTTACAATATATATTTTATCTTGGACAAACCGGTAAATAGCTCGAACAAAGAATAAAGCCACACAAGTATAGCTTAATGACAGGTCAGGATTATAATGAAGTTATATATATATATATATATATATATATATATATATATATATGTCGTACCTAGTAGCCAGAACGCACTTCTCAGCCTACTATGCAAGGCCCGATTTGCCTAATAAGCCAAGTTTTCCTGAATTAATATACTTTCTCTAATTTTTTTCCTATGAAATGATAAAGCTACCCATTTCATTATATATGAGGTCAATTTTTTTTTATTGGAGTTAAAATTAACGTAGATATATGACCGAACCTAACCAACCCTACCTAACCTAACCTAACCTATCTTTATAGGTTAGGTTAGGTTAGGTAGCCAAAAAAGTTAGGTTAGGTTAGGTTAGGTAGGTTAGGTAGTCGAAAAACAATTAATTCATGAAAACTTGGCTTATTAGGCAAATTCGGCCTTGCATAGTAGGCTGAGAAGTGAGTTCTGGCTACTAGGTACGACATATATATATATATATATATATATATATATATATATATATATATATATATATATATATATATATATATATATAATATATATAA
The DNA here is from genome assembly GCF_040958095.1 of Procambarus clarkii. Lineage (NCBI taxonomy): Eukaryota > Metazoa > Arthropoda > Malacostraca > Decapoda > Cambaridae > Procambarus > Procambarus clarkii. The sequence continues at coordinate 30,017,485 of NC_091172.1, forward strand.
TATATATTGTATATGTGAAGTCATCATCTTGGTTGTATTTGAGTCTTTCAGGAACTCCTGCAATTTGAGGTTCATGTACCGTGACTCTCACGTCTGTGTAATTACTGACTTTTGTCTACAGAGAAACTGTATTTAGTGAGCACGGCTGACCAGACATGTCGTCCCACAAGCACGTATCACTCGTCTCGTCGTACCACAAGCACGTATCCGTACATTGCATTGCTTCACAGACAACTTTTTTATCTCTTTTTTGTCATTTTAAGAATATTTCAAGGACAACTTCTTAGGTGAGTGTTTAACACTCCCTCATCTTTCTCTTCCATCCTCTTCTCTTTCCCCCTCCTTTACCTCATATCATTCCCCTTCCCTCACTCTCCCATCCCCTACCTGTCCCCGGCTCCGCCACCGGACACACTCAGGGGCGTGACTGGAAATCAGAGTGGCGCCGGGCGAGGTGGGAGCGACATTTCAGCCCATTTGTTCCCTGATCGCGTACTCAAATTCTTGTAATTATGTTGAGTTATCGCGAAATGTTGGACGTGTTCTTCTGACGTGCGCTTGAGTGTCTGGCGTGTGCTTGAGCGTTAGAGTCGTTTGTTTTATGTTACCTGGCCTTCGTTAGTTTTAGGCTTATTATTTGTTATCTCTCATGTCGCAGTGGTCACGCAGCCCGTTTTCTGTAAATGTGGATGTTGATAACACTTATCGGTGTAGGTGTTTGGTGTCTGCATAGAATGTTGTTGATGTTATTGACCGGGGAGCCGGCCGGCCGAGCGGACAGCACGCTGGACTTGTGATCCTGTGGTCCCGGGTTCGATCCCGGGCGCCGGAGAGAAACAATGGGCAGAGTTTCTTTCACCCTATGCCCCCTGTTACCTAGCAGTAAAATAGGTACCTGGGTGTTAGTCAGCTGTCACGGGCTGCTTCCTGGGGGTGGAGGCCTGGTCGAGGACCGGCGGCTGGGGCCGCAGGGACACTAAAAAGCCCCGAAATCATCTCAAGATAACCTCAAGATATTATTAATATTATTATTATAAATATGAGAAAATCATAATAATATTATTATTATCTGTAGTTATTATGAGAAAATGATAATAATTATTATCTGTAGTTGATATTATTATTATCACTCTTAAGCAAGGTTCCTACACGTGTAGCAGTATATAAGCAGTATACATATATCATACATAACCAGCATACATGCCCGAAACACTGTGTGTATTAGTGGCTTTAGTCATAGTACATACTAGCACTGTCTAGAAAGCCAATATTCTACTTGTAACTCAATATGTACGTATGTACTTTTACCAAAATGAAAATGTTTTTATATCCATGCAGTATCCATTATCAGCTTAGGTCTATAGTCAGTGTAGATTATCAGTACACGTGAATGCCTTATTGAAGGAGAAACCTTTGTATATTTGTAAGTATGAGGACGTCACATCCTCCTTCCTGCTCTCAGTAATTTCCTTGTAAGATATTGTGTATAACCCGTGACCTCTTGGGTCACACTGCGGCCAGCGTGGCGCGGGAGGGGGAGACTCGTGTATCTTATTTTACCACTAGGTGTACCCTGCCACGCATTGGTGTGGCTCATTAAGCCACAGCAACCCTCCCCTGTCCTACCGTCCTCCCCACCATTCCCCACTCCCCTCGTCCTCCCTACCATTCCTTTCTCCCCCATCCCCTCGTCTTCCCTACCATCCCTCACTCCCCCGTCCCCTCGTCCTCCCCACTCCCTCGTCCGATGCGTTTCCAAATGATCTGATGTTCCCATCAGAAAAAGGAGACCATCAAATGATCTGCTGTTCCCCTCACTAAAAAATAAGAACAGTTAAAAAAACGAAATTAAAAAAAATATATATATACTCACGAAATGAACGGTATGGTAAACAACACAGCTCAATTCCAACGCAATGTCACACAACATTAAATCAAAATGAAAATAAGTTGGTTGGTAGCCTGTTCAAGTTCTTGTCTGGTTGGTATCCCTTGCATACTTTCCTCTCACAGGTTGGTAACCCTTGCATGTCGTTAGCTCACAGGTTGGTAACCCTTGCATGTCGTCCGCTCACAGGTTGGTAACCCTTGCATGTCGTCCGCTCACAGGTTGGTAACCCTTGCATATCGTCCGCTCATAGGTTGGTAACCCTTGCATATCGTCCGCTCACAGGTTGGTAACCCTTGCATATCGTCCGCTCACAGGTTGGTAACCCTGCATGTCGTCAGCTCACAGGTTGGTAACCCTTGCATATCGTCCGCTCACAGGTTGGTAACCCTTGCATTTCGTCCGCTCACAGATTGGTAACCCTTGCATGTCGTCCGCTCACAGGTTGGTAACCCTTGCATGTCGTCCGCTCACAGGTTGGTAACCCTTGCATGTCGTCCGCTCACAGGTTGGTAACCCTTGCATGTCGTCCTCTCACAGGTTGGTAACCCTTGCATGTCGTCCGCTCACAGGTTGGTAACCCTTGCATGTCGTCCGCTCACAGGTTGGTAACCCTTGCATGTCGTCCGCTCACAGGTTGGTAACCCTTGCATGTCGTCCGCTCACAGGTTGGTAACCCTTGCATGTCGTCCGCTCACAGGTTGGTAACCCTTGCATGTCGTCCGCTCACAGGTTGGTAACCCTTGCATGTCGTCCGCTCACAACAAAGTTTAATTTAGTTTCCCTTTAAAGTGGTGCAGCAAGTGGCGGGAACGGCGCTGGTGGACGGTGTCACTAGCTCAGTACAACATGTTCTCCAGCGGCCAGTCCCCCTGGCGGTGCTGGGGCGGGGGTTGTGGAGGGGGTTGTGGAGGGGGTTGTGGAGGGGGTAAGAGAAGGGGGGGGGTAAAGGTGAGGAGATGAACCGGTAGTGGGTTTGGTAGATGGTAGGGAGGATAGCGGTTGTGGTGGCTTGTGTGTGGTTGACGGAAGGAGTTTGGGACAGTGGGAGCGAAGTGTTTTTGGTGGTAGTGGTGTTTACCTATCAGTATTTACCTAACAGTGACTATGGGGATGTGTGGTTTAACTCTTGCACCGCCTACTGCGTCATTTCTTGTCCCTGTTGCATTATAGTCTAGCTATTCTGACGTTCAAACTCTTCGTCGAATCTGTCTTTCAAGTTGTTGATGGAGAACAGCTGAGGAACTAGTGGAAACAGGGCTGTAAGAGGTGATGGATACAAGGAATGTATTGTGAAGCTAGTGGTGATGGAGGCTGTTAATGGTAGTGGTTGGTGGATATATCTGATGACGGAACAGTAATGGAAACAACAGGTTGTAAAGGCGTTACTCTCTCTCTTTCACCGAACCTGTCTCCTGAAGCACTCATCAAAAGGATATCATCAGTAGCGTATGCAAGGTTGGCCAAAATATGAACCCACCCATTAGAACTTTATGTAAGGAATTGACCAGACCACACATTAGAAGGTGAAGGAACGACGACGTTTCGGTCCGTCCTGGACCATTCTCAAGTCGATCAAGACAATCGACTTGAGAATGGTCCAGGAGAACCGAAACGTCGTCGTCCTTTCACCTTCTAGTGTGTGGTCTGGTCAACATACTTTAGCCGCGTTATTGTGACTCATCGCCTGCTTATGTAAGGAATCCTTCAGACCTTTGTGTACCACAAATGTCAGGTCAATCTTGGAGTTTGTGGCTCCACGGTGTAGATTCCATATCTAATCGAGCACAAGACGAAGCTAGAGAAAATTCAGAGATATACAATGACTTGTATACCGCTGCATATTGTCAGAGGTATGCAATATTATTATTTTTATTATTATCTTATATGTTATTATGCACGGCTCGGGTCAGGGACAGGAAGACTATTCTGCAGAAATACATAAATAGATTTTAAAAAAGAGTTTACCATGATTTCTTAATCTTTCTTGTTTCGGTTGGTAGTATTGTGGTCCCGCAAGACCAGCTGCCCATAATTATCGCCTCTGATATTCTCTTGCTATTATATTTATTTGAATATAAAATTATCCCTTATAATACAAATGTAGATATATATATTCACTTGTTGCAATTTCTGCACTGAACAATGTTTTCTTTTCCATTTCCAGACTAACCCGGAAAATTGCTAAGTACCCGCCTCGGCCCCGCTCCTCCACCAAGAACACAGAGATTAATCTCGGCGGTTGAGTCAACAAGAGAATCTTTTTCATTTCGTCCTTCGGACAAGAAGTCCTATAAGAGAGAGAGAGAGAGAGAGAGAGAGAGAGAGAGAGAGAGAGAGAGAGAGAGAGAGAGAGAGAGAGAGAGAGAGAGAGAGAGAGAGGAGACTGGAGACTGGAGACTGGAGACTGGAGACTGGAGACTGAAGTAGGAGGGACCACTGCCGCTACCCCGCTAAGAAGACCGCTCATTCCCAGCTAAGATCGTGAGGAAGACTTGTAAGACCACAAGATACCAGCGATGAGGTCCTCAGTCGCCGTCCCGAGAAGGAAAAGACCTCAGGTACAGAAAAAGATAAAAATATGTTTCTGTTTATGCTTCACATTCTTATATCTGACGTCTTCTTTGAAGATATATTTTGAGGATATATATTTTATTAATATATCTTTTTTGTTACTGGCACTTTTCAGATTATAATGTTTCTGTAATTGTAATGTAATGTATTTGTACTCAGACTCCACTTTAATGACACTAACTGGTACTCCGATTGTTTTTAATATATATTTTTTGTTTATTACTTATTTAAAAAGACTGACTGAGGAAGAGTATAATATCAGCCCAATTTTATCCGTATTTGGTTTTATAATTTCTCAAATTAATACAATATATAAATATATAACTCAATTAAATGGCACAATGGCAAGCAATGATGAGATTGAAATTGAAATAAGTTTATTGAGGTAAAATACCTCAATAAACTTATTTCAATTTCAATTCCAATCTCACTATTAATGAGATTGAACAGTGTAATTGGCTCTTGTATTTAGGGGGAAGTAAAGAAAACGGAGAAGTAATATTGTCTATCCTCAAACACATTGACGGTAATATAATAGTTACCCATGTAATTGAATAATAATAATAGGACACACTATCATATATATTTGTCTCACTATAACTATTTCTTTATCGTCTACTTGGCGAGTATATTACCAAGATGATCTTTACCTTAAGATGAAGATATTTCCTTAAGGTCCTTGTAATTATGATCGAACAATAGGCCTAACACCGTGAGACGGGCAATTAGGCCAATGGAATTACCTGTGAAACATAATTGGCGTGAAATTAACGAGAGCGAATTTAGAAGAGGGTTTAAGGGTGACAGGGGGGAGGGTTTAAGGGTGACAGGGTGGAGGGTTTAAGGGTGAGAGGGTGAGAAAGAGATTTCAATACGTGAAGTCCATGGTGTTTTCTGCCTATTCCGGAGCTTTCAAAGGAAACCCGGAAATACTGTGTTTGTTCTGTTATGATCAGAGAAACAGGAACTCCGCGCTGGGTCAGCGAAATTACAGAAATTGACGGCTTTCCTCCTCCCTTTTGTATCTAGGAGAACGGAAGCCCACACAACGCCAATACTTCACGTTGAACCACAAGTGGTAGACGGGTT
>NC_091172.1:30028035-30115535 GCF_040958095.1 Procambarus clarkii
CTCAATTGGGCCCCCACCCACCGTACCACATCAAATGGTTTGGATGTGCAATAATGGTATGATTGAGAGGTCCGAACACTTTGCCCCTATAAAGTAATGACGACATTCTTGTAAGGATGTTACAATAACGTGGCTGAAGTATGTTGACCAGACCACACACTAGAAAGTGAAGGGACGACGACGTTTCGGTCCGTCCTGGACCGTTCTCAAGTTGATTGTGAGCTAGACCATTCTCAAGTTGATTGTGAGTTGGACCATTCTCAAGTCGAGAATGGTCCAGGACGGACCGAAACGTCGTCGTCCCTTCACTTTCTAGTGTGTGGTTTGGGCAATACAGAATTAGTGTAAAAGGTATTTGTAAATATACAATATGATTATCTGTCTACTGCTTGGGTCTGTGAGCGCTTTGAGGGACCTTGAAATAGAGGAGTGTAGAAATAGCTTAAATCTTCTTAGTCCTTTCAAGATGAATATTATCTTAATAAACTTACTTTTCCTTGTCTCCCCCCCCCCACACCTTTCTATGGGGTTCCCCACAACTAAATAGGGCCCTCTACCCATCTATGAGCCCCCCCCCCCCACACAACCCTATGGGGTCTCCCCCCCCCCTCCTCTATGACATCCCCTCTACAGTAGTAGGGGTTAACACGATCCCCCTTCCCCCCCCACCACCCCCTTCCCCCCCCCTTCCCCCCCCATCCCCCCACACCTTGGGTTAAGACAATGGTGACCTTCCGGGATAATTACGGTCACACCAAGCCCCCCATTATCTTATCTAACCATTACACATCCATTAGCGACATTGGTAATGAGGCTGCTAATATTTTGTTCTGTGTTCTTCAGATTGTTGTGTCATGTAAACGGCATTTGAGCTGGGCTCTCTAATTAGAGAACCATTTGAGGTCACGAAAATTATTCATAATCGTCTTCTAATTATCTGTTTTTCCTATTGTTAGTTTTCGAATTCTTTCTTGTTTCTACTTGAACTGGTGGGTACAGCGGCGGCCTCGCTTCTTGTAGGACCGGTGTTCGATCCCCGATGGTTCAAGTGGATGGAGATCGTTCTTTCCCGCCTTTTCTCTGTCGCGGTTCGTGTCCTCACGCCCATTCCAAGTGGCGTTAGTCACCCCCCAGCTTGACGCTTTCTCGTGATTCCCGTCCTTCCAGCGCCCGGTTCCTGGCGGGAATTCATTCCCGTGAATATTTCTGAACTTGAGTTACTGGCCTGGAGGACCTTCTCACTGTTGTTCCTCTCCGCAGGCCTCAGCGGGAGTGCTGAGAAAATACCGGCGTCTCCGTCGCCACCGGTCGCTGAGGCAAGAGTACAAGAAGCTGAGGTCGCTCCTCCCAGGGGCCTCCAGGGCGCCTCAGCTCCGCCGCAAGGTGAGTTAGTTTGGTGTTTGTTTAACGGTCGGTATGAGTAATGGAGGAGCTTGCGTACCTGAGGGTGAGCACGCCAGAGGGCGTTTGCGTGCTGGCGAGGCGTTAGCAGGAGAGGTGAACCCCTAATAGGCGAGGTGTGCGTATGTTAATTGAAGGTAAAGAGCCACAGCGGGCACTTGAGCTGCTGTTCTTGCGACCTGCAACGGTGGCTCCTGCCCCAGAATGTAATCCATCATTCTTGCCTCGTCAGGTGGGTGTGGTGGACGCTGCCTACCAGTACATCTGCGAGCTTCAGTCAGCTCTCCTGGCCAAGTTCTCCACTAAGGGCGTCCCGGCTGAACTAGCAGGTAGGATGGCAGGAGACAGGTGTGTGTGTAAGGCACGTGTGAAGAGCCGTACAAGTTAGAGGTAAAGGTTTACCACAGCCCCGCTCCTGTGCCAGGTATGTCCACTACGGGCTCACCATAGCCAGTGCTACATCGAACTTTTTGTTCCAAGTAGCGAATCTTAAACAACAAACAACATAGAGATTTACACGTAGGCTTGCAATTGGAGGTTTGTGGAGGTTTTCATGTGTCTCGATGTTGTGTGGAGGTGTTGTGGGTTTACATGTGTCTCACTATGTGTCACTCTTGCAGGTGTGGTGGGCGGAAAAGTGGCAACAGCGTCGGACGTGCAGACGCTGGCCCTCCACCTGATCCACAGCACCAACATGGGGCCGTCATTCATGACCACGCCCTCCGCCCGCTCTCTGGCCACGCCCTTCATAACCACGCCCCCCTCCCGGTCTGTGGCCACGCCCACCTCCCGCCCTGTAGCCACGCCCACCTCCCGCCCTGCGATGCCCCGCCTCCCCCCGCCTCAGAGGTCTCCAGCGTCCGCCTCTAGGCAGCCTTTCCTGAAAGGAGCTCAACGAATGAAGATTTAGTCTGCAGCGTTTGCGTGCGTATGCGTGCGTGCGTGTGCGTGCGTCTGGAGCACCTGTGTGCTTGTGTGAACCAGACTTTAGGCTGATGGAGCAAGACTTTTAAACAGTGATAACAATAAAACTGGCTATGGAACGATTATTTATATATACATAAACTTGAATATGCGCCCAGTGGAGATGCCAGAGGTATTGTTGACGTTACGGAGCACTGGATCGTGCACGGCGTGATGAAGTATCGTTCAGCGGTGAACAGGTGACGTTCACCTTGCTGGCCTCACCCAGGTGAGGGCTGTGTAGACTGTGGCTTGTGTGACACACACACACACACACACACACACACACACACACACACATACACACACACACACATACACACACACACATATGGTGGGTGAGGAGGAACAAGCCAATTATCACGTTATCAAAACTAGTTGGTAGTGTTGAGGTACTAGAGCTTTAATGACTAGCGACGTAGAGTAGCCACACGCCATCTTACTAAAACCAACACACACACACACACGCACTTCTCCCATTTGTTTACCCCCGTCACCCACGATTGGCGCGCTCCGTTGTGACGCCATATGCTCAGCACCAATCATCACAGGAGAACTTTGTGACGTCATGCTTTCATCACCAATCACCGCATGAATTTGTCTTGCCACTTAGTGACGTCACGCATGGCCAATCACCGCACGAATATTCTTCAAGACGAAAAATAAGAACATTACTGATCTCTAAATCCGAGAATAAATTTTCGCCCAAATTTACGACGTAAAAATATGAAACTTACCACAAAATGTCGCCAAAAATCTATTAGAAATGTAGTTCAGGATGAAATATTAGCGATGGCTTCCAACTCCAGTGACGTCACCATAAACGCAGCAACGATGACGTCAGAAGGTGAAAGACCAATCACAGCCTTCCAGTGTTAGTGACGTCACACCTGTTCATCTGGAGCTGAGGGCAGCAGCGGCACATGCGACGCCGTTGAAGGAAACTTAACCGGTGTTTTTAAGTTACTTTTTGGTTAATATTAAGCTAAGTTAGTGCAGGAGCTGACTAAACACGTGAGGTAGATATTGAACAGTGTCTGTGATATTAGCCTAGTTGGGGGTCATTAGTTTCTTATCAGCTTTAATGTGTGTCTATCTTATTTGTCCTCTCTACTCTCTCTGTCTCTCTCTCTCTCTCTCTCTCTCTCTGTCTCTCTCTCTCTCTCTCTCTCTCTCTCTCTCTCTCTCTCTCTCTCTCTCTCTCTCTCTCTCTCTCTCTCTCTCTCTCTCTCTCTCTCTCTCTCTCTCTGTCTCTCTCTCTCTCTCCTCTCTCTCTCTCTGTCTCTCTCTCTCTCTCTCTCTCTCTCTCTCTCTCTCTCTCTCTCTCTCTCTCTCTCTCTCTCTCTCTCTCTCTCTCTCTCTCTCTCTCTCTCTCTCTCTCTCTCTCTTTATCCTTCTCTGTTCTTTAGTCCTCCGTCTCTTTATCTGTATTATTCTCTATCTCTCTTTATGTTTCTTTTCATATCTCTCTTTATCGTTTTATCTCTCTCTTGTAAGTGATGATTATTTATACATTGATATGAACATACTGTACATAGATATTAAGGTAAGATCACTGGGCATGTGGGCACTAAACTCTAAACTCATCCAGTGTTTTCCTCACCCTAAAACAACAAATTATAAGCATGTATGTCTATTCCTCCCCCCCCCCCTTTCACCCCCCCAAAAAATCTGAAAATCTAAGTTTTGTTCAGTGTAATTTTTTACTCGATATTTATATATAAACTTGTTTGTATTGACTTCATTGGAACTAGAGTTCGAGGGCAGCATAACACATATAAAATTTAAGTATAAGTCACTTGTACAAGAAATACCAGACTAATGATGTTACTTTTTAGTAACGATGATGTAATAAAAAAGTAATGATTTTTACTAATGATGTTACTTGTTTAAGACATTACATAGTGGACAATATTCACTAACAATATATAAGACAATATTCCCTCTCTCTCTCTCTCTCTCTTGGAGGGAATATTGTCTCACACTAACAGGCTCCATTCAGGGCTGAAGAAATTGCTGACCTGGAAAATATGCAAAAGGTCTTTTACTTCCAGAATCCACTAAATAAAACAGCGAAATTATTGGGTCACCGTGAGCTTTAAAATTGGCTTTCCCTAAACTACAAGCAAGATTGGTATATAATATGAGCCCAACCACTTGGGCTGGACGGTAGAGCGACGGTCTCGCTTCATGCAGGTCGGCGTTCAATCCCCCGACCGTCCAAGTGGATGGGCACCATTCCCTCCCTTCCCCCCAACCCAAATCCTTATCCTGACCCCCTTCCAAGTGCTATATAGTCGTGATGGCTTGGCGCTTTCCCCCCGATAGTTGGTATATAATAATTTACATATGGAAAATATTAAGAGGGACTGGTTGGAAATCTGCACCCAGAAATAACATCACGTGAGACCAGGAGGGATGACAGGATGTGCAAAATAGCCCCTTTGAATAACAGAGGTGCAATAGGTGCGTTGAGTGGGAACTCTTAACAACGTCAAAGGCCCTTACTTAACAACATCAAAGGCCCTTACTTAACAACGTCAAAGGCCCTTACTTAACAACATCAAAGGCCCTTACTTAACAACGTCAAAGGCCCTTACTTAACAACATCAAAGGCCCTTACTTAACAACGTCAAAGGCCCTTACTTAACAACATCAAAGGCCCTTACTTAACAACATCAAAGGCCCTTACTTAACAACATCAAAGGCCCTTACTTAACAACATCAAAGGCCCTTACTTAACAACATCAAAGGCCCTTACTTAACAACGTCAAAGGCCCTTACTTAACAACGTCAAAGGCCCTTACTTAACAACATCAAAGGCCCTTACTTAACAACGTCAAAGGCCCTTACTTAACAACATCAAAGGCCCTTACTTAACAACGTCAAAGGCCCTTACTTAACAACATCAAAGGCCCTTACTTAACAACATCAAAGGCCCTTACTTAACAACATCAAAGGCCCTTACTTAACAACATCAAAGGCCCTTACTTAACAACGTCAAAGGCCCTTACTTAACAACATCAAAGGCCCTTACTTAACAACGTCAAAGGCCCTTACTTAACAACATCAAAGGCCCTTACTTAACAACATCAAAGGCCCTTACTTAACAACATCAAAGGCCCTTACTTAACAACATCAAAGGCCCTTACTTAACAACATCAAAGGCCCTTACTTAACAACATCAAAGGCCCTTACTTAACAACATCAAAGGCCCTTACTTAACAACATCAAAGGCCCTTACTTAACAACATCAAAGGCCCTTACTTAACAACGTCAAAGGCCCTTACTTAACAACGTCAAAGGCCCTTACTTAACAACATCAAAGGCCCTTACTTAACAACATCAAAGGCCCTTACTTAACAACATCAAAGGCCCTTACTTAACAACGTCAAAGGCCCTTACTTAACAACGTCAAAGGCCCTTACTTAACAACGTCAAAGGCCCTTACTTAACAACATCAAAGGCCCTTACTTAACAACATCAAAGGCCCTTACTTAACAACATCAAAGGCCCTTACTTAACAACATCAAAGGCCCTTACTTAACAACATCAAAGGCCCTTACTTAACAACATCAAAGGCCCTTACTTAACAACATCAAAGGCCCTTACTTAACAACATCAAAGGCCCGAGACTTTTCAACACTTCCATAAACATAAGGGACATACTAGCCGATGTCTCAGTGTTAAAAAAAGAACTTGATAGACACCTCTAAATAATACCTGATCAACCAGGTTGTGGACTCATACGGTAGACTGCGAGCAGCGGCGTCTAACAACCTGGTTGACCAGATCCCTACCCGCCAAATACACACCGAAACTACGACGTTGGTACAACGTTCGAACAAGTTTTAACACCTAACCAGTTATAACAACCAATATAGCAAGTTGTAACAACGTTCTATTACATCATGAACGCGTTAAGCCAAGATGTAACAACTTTATTACAAGTTGTAACAAGCGGAAAATAGAGACAGTTTCGGTTTGTGTTTCCAGGGTAACTAGGAGGTCTGGTCGGAGACAGGGCAGCAGGAACATTGATCCCCGGAACTAACAACAGGTAGGTACTGGTATCAAAAAACGAACTCTAGCAATTATAGACTCTCTCAACCACCTAATTTCCTCCACAATGATTGAGGCGGTTGCCAGCTGCAACCACATTGTACCTGCGTTCAGATTCGCTGACTTGTTCTTCTGTCCACCCTTTCCTCAGTTGCCGTGTCACGGGGAAGCCTGTTGGTGCCTGGTAGGGGGTACCAACAGGCCTGGTCGACGTTTAGGAGGCCTGGTCGACGTTTAGGAGGCCTGGTCGACGTTTAGGAGGCCTGGTCGACGTTTAGGAGGCCTGGTCGACGTTTAGGAGGCCTGGTCGATGTTTAGGAGGCCTGGTCGACGTTTAGGAGGCCTGGTCGACGTTTAGGAGACCTGGTCGATGTTCAGGAGCCCTGGTCGACGTTTAGGAGGCCTGGTCGACGTTCAGGAGGCCTGGTCGACGTTCAGGAGGCCTGGTCGACGTTTAGGAGTCCTGGTCGACGTTCAGGAGGCCTGGTCGACGTTTAGGAGACCTGGTCGACGTTTTGGAGGCCTAGTCGACGACCGGGCCGCGGGGACGCTAAGCCCCGGTCACACCTCAAGGTAACCTCTGACTTGTAGAAGGGTCATGCTGGGCAGGAAGTGTTTGATATGGTTTCCTAGAGCGCCCTCAGCAGCCACCACATCTACAAGTTCTGGTCGTGTATGTGGTCGGGTGGACCCTACACGCTGGTGAGGGCCCTATGGGTTAAGACGACACTGCCGTGTGTGACGGAGTCTCGGCTGCCACGTAAACAAAGGCGCAACGGAAGGTAAACGAAGACCATGTCCGGTCCGTACTCGTCCCGAGATGCCGAGCTATTTAAGGTTGTAAATGTGCTTCTCGTCAACACAAAGGATTCAAGAGAGTTAGAGACCGAGAGCTAGAGACCGAACCATGCTCTCTTGGGTCTGAGGATATACAGGTTTCCTGCGAGCGTGTCCTCTGTAGCGAGTGTATTTACGACCGCCGGGTGGGCGTACAGAGGCAGGTACGCCCGTCTTGTCTTGTACCAGCCGTACCCTGTAGTACACCGCTGGTCTGGGCTGGTACACAAAGGTAACTTGTGCCGCGTGAATGTTGCTCTTCTGAGCGGGGGGTCTTGGGGGGGGGGTAGGATGGTGAAAGCAGCTACGTGGAAATGTGTAGCTTGTAGTGTATTCAAGACTTGACATGGTAATCAGGAGAAGTGATATGTAGGTTTCTATTGTTATGAACATAATTACATACACACACACATGAGGCCGGTGGCTGAGCGGACAGCACGCTGGACGCTTGATCCTGTGGTCCCAGGTTCGATCCCGGGCGCCGGCGAGAAACAATGGGCAGAGTTTCTTTCACCCTATGCCCCTGTTACCTAGCAGTAAATAGGTACCTGGGAGTTAGTCAGCTGTCACGGGCTGCTTCCTGGTGTGTGTGTGATGTGGAGAAAAAAATAGTAACAGTTGATTGATAGTTGAGAGGCGGGCCGAAAGAGCAGAGCTCAACCCTCACAAGCACAACTAGGTGAGTACACACACACCTTGGGGCCTGACAGCTGAGTGATTCGTAGTCACAGGGGTCCGGGGATCGATCCCCGGTGGAGGTGGAGACAAATGGGCAAAATGTTTCTTTCACCTAGTCATCTAGGTACTATTACCTAGCAGTAAATAGGTATCTGGGAGTTAGTCAGCTGCCACGGGCTGCTTCCTGGGGGTGTGTAACAAAAAAGAGGCCTGGTCGAGGCTGTCAGCAAGGCGGACAGTCCGCCTGCTGTCATACCTCTCACTGTATTTCCCACTTCTATACTTCCCTTCACCTATGCCTCTCCTTCCTCTTTACCCCCCCCCCCAAAAAAAAAATCAACAACGCATGGCCGGGTACAGCTAATTGACAATAAAAAAAAACATTGAAAAAACATATATTAGAAGGCATCGACCAGCATGACACCCGCGACTTGGCATTTAATGCCGCAAAAGCATTTTCTCCGACATAATGGTATTCACTAATGACAAATCGGTAGCTGTTCTCTGCTTGACAAGCTCAAGATAAATTAACTGAAGCCATGTAATTAGCATTGTTTAACATACGTCCATTATGTTTCCCGTTCGTCAGAGTTAAAGGCCATTTCGGTCATTTATCGGCCGTGGTTTTTTATGAGGAAGACTGATGACTGGAGGAGGTAGTCAGACTGCCTCTAGGTAATGGCTCCCTAAGTGGTCCTGTTGTTAGACGTCTGTGTAGTTGTCTGTGGCGCAGTAGGCTACGTCTCCAGCTCACACTCCAAGTCCGCGGGTTCAATCTCCGTGGCAGTGCGGAACGTTTGGGCTACGTATCCTTTCACTTAGGTCTGTTCACCTAGCAGTCAATAGGTACCGGGGAGTTTGACAGCTGCTACGGGCTGCTTCCTGAGTGTGTGTGTGTATCTGCGTGTTAGAGAGAAATATATGTTGTAGATATATTAGAGAAAAAAATTAATTGTTTAGATTTATTTTAGAAGGACGGGGTCCAAGAGCTAAGAGCTCGATTCTGCAGACACAAATAATATATACAGATAGTAAATACACACTCACATACACACACACACACACACACACACACACACACACACACACACACACACACACACACACACACACACACACACACACACAGAAACTTGTGTAAGGAATCTTTCAGAACCCTGTATACCACTTATGTAAGACCAATCCTGGAGTATGCAGCTCCAGCCTGGAGTCCATACCTAGTTAAACACAAGACAAAGTTAGAGAAGATTCAGCGGTATGCCACCAGGCTCGTCCCGGAACTGAGAGGATTGAGCTACGAGGAAAGGCTAAAGGAGCTGAACCTCACATCCCTGGAAAACAGAAGAGTAAGGGGAGACATGATAACCACCTACAAAATTCTCAGGGGAATTGACAGGGTGGACAAAGACAAACTCTTCAGCACGGGTGGGACACGAACAAGGGGACACAGGTGGAAACTTAGTACCCAGATGAGCCACAGAGACGTTAGAAAGAATTTTTTCAGTGTCAGAGTAGTTAATAAATGGAATGCACTAGGAAGTGATGTGGTGGAGGCTGACTCCATACACAGTTTCAAATGTAGGTATGATAGAGCCCAGTAGGCTCAGGAATCTGTACACCAGTTGATTGACAGTTGAGAGGCGGGACCAAAGAGCCAAAGCTCAACCCCCGCAAGCACAATTAGGTGAGTACAATTAGGTGAGTACACACACACACACCAATTTAATACACAACTTTAAATGTAAAAATGATAAGGAAACAAATGAAAATTGTGACTATTGAACTACTGATGGTCGAATGGCGGGAGACAACAGCCCCTCTCTCTCTCTCTCTCTCTCCCATTATCATTGTCGCCCCACACTGAAGAACTTCTACTCAGAGACACTGAACATCTAACCAGCTATCAAAAATGCAAATGAGTCAACCCGTCCACTTAGTTATCGGCGGCATAAAACAGATACCTCTTGAAAACTCCTCTTACGGGCCAGCCATTCTAGGCCTGGATGTCCATTAAGGGATGAACCATGTATGGTATTTGGCGAGCAAGGCCATCATTAGCGTGGTCTTCAAGGACCTCGTACCCACCGGCCTCGGGAATCCTCTCGTAATGTGGCCTTAATTACACCACTTGCTTCCGATGGGGAGGCTCTCGAGGACCCGCGGACGCTCCTCTGAAGGCTGGTTGTTAAGACTCGCCTCATAATAATAGCAGTCCTCCCTATCATCCCCCACTCCCTTGTCCCCTCGTCCTTCCGATCATCCCCCACTCCCATGTCCCCTCGTCCTCCCTACCTTTACCTCCTCCCCCGTCCTCTCGTCCCCACCATTCCCTACTCCCGTCTCCTCGTCCTCCCCATCATTCCCCAGGAGAAGATTGGATATATTTTTGTTTAGTATAATCTATAATATATGCTGTGTTATGAGGACACGGGCCCCTGGGGTCCTTGAGGATACAGGCCCAAGAGGTGTGTCCTCAGCGGGACGCGTAGTGGAAAAAGTTATAACTTTTGTTTAACTGTATAGAGAAGGAGGGATAGAAGAGTAGATATTGGGAGGGAGAGTGTTACGAACCCGACTACATCGTCGGAGTAGGGAGTAGCGACGTCAGCGCCATCTGTGAGTCTGCTCCCTCACCCCCCACCGTATCAGACGTAATGTGGACAATGCCATCTGGTGGTGGCTGTCTGATACCTGCAAGAGGCTCAAGATTCCTGCCTTGGTCAACCAGAGGAGTCGCTGTGGATGACCTCTGGTGAGGTGGCGACTAGAGATTAGCGCCATCTGTTATGATATGAGCTGAATGTCAATGCCAGAGTCAGTAAGCGATATTTCCTAGTTTCACCAGTACCGGCCAGTATACTGGTGACGTGTCTGTACCCACAGAGGCGACGTAGGGCTGCAGTGGGACGGAGAAGAGCAGTCTACCCTGGGCAGCCTAATCTCTCCTTTACTTAATTCTGCTTGACGACTAAGTGAGCCGCCGTCCGAAGAGGACCTGTGTGGTATCTGATTTCTGCCAGTGGAGTGGACAGTGAAAGAATTCGGTGTATCCCGGGACTGGCTAGGGGAGAGTGACGACCGACAGTAGAGTGCCTGTTTGAGGAGCGTTACTAGCCCGTCGCTAGAGGCTCCTGCCAGGGGTTCGCTACCCCTGTACTATGTTCGTGTAGAGGCCCATCAGCGCGTAGCTGAAGTTCTCTGCCAGCACCAGGCTGGAGAGTGATTGTGGGCAGTCACAAGAGGCACCTGGTGATACTGTCGGTAGGCTGGCCCACGGCTAGGGTAGACTCGTCGGTGTTTCCCAGTACTGGTCGAGGACGGTACTGTGTGTTGAGGAAACACGGAAGTTGACAAAGGCTGCATCGCGTTAGCATCGAGGAGTGCTTAGTGTCCTATGTGAGAGCGACACGTGTAAATATCTACGTGTAGTAATATTATAGCATTTTCTATTTTCAATTCAAGGTGATGGGAAAGTGATAATAAGTGAATACATTGATAAAGGATGAAGTGTTGTGTTCATTTCAGCTCCCCCTTTTTATTACTTGCATTACCTAGCCTACTCCTTGAAAGCCACTACCGACTTGGGGTCGGATACTGGTACTTGAGGGTCATAGATCAAGAACCCGGTTGTGACCCATAGTGGCCGTAACAGAGAGTGAGGGGGAGAGGGGAGGTGAGGGAGGGGCTGAGATACCGAGGGAGGTACCTGGCCATTATCTCGACTTTGACAACTTGACACTATAGTGAGCGGGGCGGCTACTGTGTACATGCCACCCCACCAGCCTCTCCCTCCACCCTGCCTCCCCCTCCACCCCCAAGATTTACCCTCCCTGAACCCATGTTGATGGGTTGTCACGAAGTCCCTTCTCTCCAGATGTGTTACTAGGTTTTTTCTCACGATCTTCTCCATCACCTTGCATGGTATACAAGTTAAGGACACTGGCCTGTAGTTCAGTGCCTCTTGTCTGTCGCCCTTTTTGTATATTAGGACCACATTCGCCGTCTTCCATATTTCTGGTAGGTCTCCCGTCTCCAGTGACCTACTATACACTATGGAGAGTGGCAAGCAAAATACTTCTGCGCACTCTTTCAGTACCTATGTTGAGATTCCGTCTGGACCAACAGCCTTTTTCACGTCCAGATGCAACAGATACCTCTTTACCTCATCTCTGGTAATTTCGAACCCTTCCAAGGCCACCTGGTTTACTGCCACGTCTCCTAGCTCAAGGACTTCATCTTGTTCTATTGTGAAGACCTCCTGGAATCTCTTGTCGAGTTCTTCACATACCTCTTTCTCATTCTCTGTGTACCTGTCCTCACCCGTTCTAAGTTTCATCGCCTGTTCCTTCACTGTTGCCTGTGTATTCATCTAGTTGCATTTACCTAGTTGTTTTTGTGGGGGTTGAGTTCTGCTCTTTCGGTCCGCCTCTCGACTGTTAATCAATCAACTGTAACAACTAATTTTTTCCTCACACGTGTGTGTGTGTGTGCGCAGGAGAGAGAGCCTTGCGTGTATATGTACGCATGAACAAGTATGCTTGTGTGCGTGTGGACTCGTGCGTGAGAGAAGTGCTTTCTTCCTGATCCCCGCACACGCAAAGGTTCTATACTACCAGTTACCAAGTGGCACTCTCTCTCTCTCTTCCTTGGACTGGACGGTAGAGCGATGGTCTCGCTTCATGCAGGTCGGCGTTCAATCTCCGACCGTCCAACAGGTGATTGAGCACCATTCCTTCCCTTCGTCCCATCTCAAATCCTTATCCTGACACCCTTCCTAGTGATATATAGTCGTAATGGCTTGGTGCTTTCCCCCTGATAATTCCCCCCCCCCCCTCCCTCTCTCTCTCTCTAATGATATCTTTAAGGTTGTTACTATATGCAACTGAAGTAGAATAAGTAAACTATCACACGAGAAAGATAATGGCACTGCAACATTCACTGATGCCACAAGAGATGACACGACGCTCATTAGCTCCACACCTGCTGCCAAACCTGCCATGGCAACGACGCTACAGGGTACGTCTGCCACTGTGGCAACACAGACAAGGGTTGTCTGGGATTGCCACAGACATTCACAGACATTACGGTACAAGGACGGTGTGTGTGTGTGACGGAGGAGCCAGCGTAGTGATCAAAGATGCTGTCGACATTCTGACAGTGAAATGTGATTCTGTCATGATTCTAAAGTACTGGACCGCTGAACCTGGCGACGAAGGTTGCAAGAGACGAGGAACATCTCCTGCGTCTTGAGCAACTCCTTATGAGCAGCCTGGACTCTGCTCCCTGCATCATAGCAACACAGTGAAGAAGGAAGTGAAGTCGCAGAGAGAGAGCCTATTGGCCCATACAAGGCAGCTACTATTTATATCCACCCCAAACTCATTAATAATTATGTCTAGCCGTCGCTTGAAACAATCCAGCGATCCCACGGCTATTATCTTAACCCGGTAATTTGTTCCATAAATCAGCAGCCGTGTTTCCAAACCAGTATTTACCCAGGACAATTAGCGACCTTTGTCACGTACATGATCACTGTCCTTAATATGTGGTTCCAACGTCGTGGGCGGGCATTATAACCCAAGACGGTCAGCCACTTTCTCTCCGGACCTTGTCAAGAATATTCGAAGATTGTCATCAAAATTCAACATTGTTCTGGCTAACATTGTTCCCGCTTCACCCTGTACCTGGCAGATGGTTCCCGCTTCACCCTGTACCTGGCAGATAGTTCCCGCTTCACCCTGTACCTGGCAGATGGTTCCCGCTTCACCCTGTACCTGGCAGATGGTTCCCGCTTCACCCTGTACCTGGCAGATGGTTCCCGCTTCACCCTGTACCTGGCAGATAGTTCCCGCTTCACCCTGTACCTGGCAGATGGTTCCCGCTTCACCCTGTACCTGGCAGATGGTTCCCGCCTCACCCTGTACCTGGCAGATGGTTCCCGCTTCACCCTGTACCTGGCAGATGGTTCCCGCTTCACCCTGTACCTGGCAGATGGTTCCCGCTTCACCCTGTACCTGGCAGATAGTTCCCGCTTCACCCTGTACCTGGCAGATGGTTCCCGCTTCACCCTGTACCTGGCAGATAGTTCCCGCTTCACCCTGTACCTGGCAGATGGTTCCCGCTTCACCCTGTACCTGGCAGATAGTTCCCGCTTCACCCTGTACCTGGCAGATGGTTCCCGCTTCGCCCTGTACCTGGCAGATAGTTCCCGCTTCACCCTGTACCTGGCAGATAGTTCCCGCTTCACCCTGTACCTGGCAGATAGTTCCCGCTTCACCCTGTACCTGGCAGATAGTTCCCGCTTCACCCTGTACCTGGTAGATAGTTCCCGCTTCACCCTGTACCTCGCAGATGGTTCCCGCTTCACCCTGTACCTGGCAGATAGTTCCCGCTTCACCCTGTACCTCGCAGATGGTTCCCGCTTCACCCTGTACCTGGCAGATAGTTCCCGCTTCGCCCTGTACCTGGCAGATAGTTCCCGCTTCACCCTGTACCTCGCAGATGGTTCCCGCTTCGCCCTGTACCTCGCAGATGGTTCTCGCTTCACCCTGTACCTCGCAGATGGTTCCCGCTTCACCCTGTACCTCGCAGATGGTTCCCGCTTCACCCTGTACCTCGCAGATGGTTCCCGCTTCACCCTGTACCTCGCAGATGGTTCCCGCTTCGCCCTGTACCTCGCAGATGGTTCCCGCTTCGCCCTGTACCTCGCAGATGGTTCCCGCTTCACCCTGTACCTGGCAGATAGGTTCCCGCTTCACCCTGTACCTCGCAGATGGTTCCCGCTTCACCCTGTACCTGGCAGATGGTTCCCGCTTCACCCTGTACCTCGCAGATAGTTCCCGCTTCGCCCTGGTCCTCACAGGAATATTCAAATTCAAATTCAAATTTATTATTCGGGTAAAAGTACGTATATAAGTCTTCTGTCTTATTATCTTGTAGCGTACGTAAAGGGGCAGTATAAATGACAGACAGAGAGAGATAGACAGAGACAGAGAGACAGACAGACATACAGATATAGAACAAGAGGTGAGAAGGAGGGGGAGTGTCGATCACCTGAGATGCACGATAATAAAGCCCTTAGCGGGACGATGGCTGGGGCGCGGCCTGGCCACCCAGGTCGCCGGACCAGCGACGCGGCTGTACGATAACTCACGGCTCCGTTCGATCCCCAATTACGTGTTGGGGACGATTACAGGGCTATTTGCCTTTAGACAAAAATTGCATTATGGAGGAGGAACACTCGTTAAACTATTAGCTGAGGATTATAGCGGGCCAATCACTGTTATCAGAGTAGATAATGAGCAGGAAACAACCTCGGAGGAATTGACCAATTATGGAGATTGTTCCCTACACTTGAGAAGTGGGCCCAGGCGCAGAAATGTGCGCAGCTAAGTAAACGGTGTTCCCCCTCTGGTGGCGGACCACCCAACTAGACCTGGCCCCGTGTGCGCCTGCGCCCTGTGGCGGGCGTGGTGGGGAATATTCCCTATATGCCGTAGGGAATATTCCGTAGATGTCTTAGGGGCAATATTTCCTATACGTCTTGGGGGAGACTTCCTTCCTCCGTTACTTTGACGACCTCCTCCGTCACCCTGACGACCACCGCTGGCAAGATAACCGTGGAACAAGCCGTAACATCACACCTATTTATCTCTAATGGCAGGAAGGGTCGCTAAGCCCCTGTGCTGTGATGGGTAGTTCTTGAGTGGTCGTCCGGGTCAGTTACGGGGTGACGGAAGTAAAGTGAACTATCAGGAGAGTGCGGCAGGCCATTACTGACTACATGGATTGACTGGGGACGCTGACGGGTCGTCTGAATGTGTGTGGAACTATCGTACAACTCTTCACAGTTACTCATTTGACCCCATAAGTGACGGAGGCGGCGAGGATTAACGTCACTTGTGTCGTTTTAACGTTACGGTGCAATAGGTGAGCTGTTAGCGCAGTCAGCAAGAGTAGGCTATCTTCATCTTGAGGTTATCTTGAGATGATTGCGGAGCTTAGCGTCTCCGCGGCCCGGTCCTCGACCAGACCTCCTTTTTGTTACACACAAGGAAGCATGCCCGTAGCAGCTGTCTTAACTCCCAGGTACCTATTTACTGTTAGGTAACAGGGGCATCAAGGTGAAAGAAACCTTTTGCCCATTTGCCTCCACCGGGGATCGAACCCGGAACCTCAGGACTACGAATGCGAAGTGCTGTCCACCCAGCTGTCAGGCGCCCAGGTAGGTAGGGTGGTTTGTAGTTAGGTGTCTATAGTTAGTCTAACCTTCCCTCACCATTACCAAGCAATAACTACCCCTAACTACTACCACCAATCACCACATATATAATCCACTTTCCGTGCTCTGATTCCTGGCAGTCCCGGCCCCTCAGGGTATATTAAACAGCTGATGACCACTCAGTAAACATTGCAGTTTTCAATCAGGTTGGATCATGCGTACCAAATTACCATCAGACTGGCTATCAGACCCTTGACAATGGGAGTACTCCATATGATCCCCCGACACCAGGAGAGAGTACACAGTACCTCGTCTCTCATCTTATATATATATATTTTCGCAGTTGTAAAGACCTGTACTTTTGCCATCTGTGGCTATTTTTTTGTCTGCTCTACTCTCCTGCGCATATAATTGCGTAATGCTATACATTTATGCCCCCTGGAGGCATGCAAATTTGGTGCGTGTCCAGTGGGAGCAGCGTATATGGATTTGGGAGGGACGAGGGCTGTGTAGTGGACATGGGGTCTTGGGGAGTGTTCGGCACGCGAAGTGGCGCTTCCGTCCCAGCTAACTACACACCTGTCCTCGTCATTCGTCAGGAGACGGGACTAGGCGTTGACAGGTGATGCACACGCAAGATCTGACTGACGGAACCGTCCCTCTACCCCACCCCCTCTACAACACCCCCCTCCATATCCCACCTCCCAACAGGACAAAGCAAATAATTGTTGTACAAGAACTTGTATGGACCGTGAAAGGGTGACTGAAGCAGGTGGGTCACTTAAGACACGAAGCTAAGTTCATCCTCGGGTAGGAACACAGCCCCGCTCCTATGGCAGGTAAGTCCACTACGGGCTCACCATAGCCCGTGCTACTTGGAACTTGTTCCGAGTAGCTGAATCTATAACAACAGTAGTCCTCCCTCACCTCCCAATAGCGGCTCGTCATACTTACTAAGTGGTTAAGCAACTTATTGTCGCTATTTCGGGAAATATTCTCCAAAACACAAATATCAAACATTCAGAGGATTTGCTATAGTTAATATGGATTTTTTTTTTGTGTCTCGGAGAGGCTGCAGGATCCAGTAAGTTCGGTTTCAACTTTTTTTTTTTTTTGACCATGTCGTAGCTCAGTCGATTAAGGCAGCGTCTGGGTTGCTCTCCTACGCAGGTTCGAATCCTCGACACGGCCCTTGTGGATTTAAATATAATGGTAAGTACCTCGTACATACCGTTATATAAGGACTCACTCTCTACCCTCACCAATCAATCACCAAGATGGCGCCCTACACCTGGTCTAACATCATGAGAAAGTTGAAAGGTTTGCAACTAGATTGCTACCAGATGCAGGCGATGAGTCACAATAACGTGGCTGAAGTATGTTGACCAGACCACACACTAGAAGGTGAAGGGACGACGACGTTTCGGTCCGTCCTGGACCATTCACAATCGACTTGAGAATGGTCCAGGACGGACCGAAACGTCGTCGTCCCTTCAATTTCTAGTGTGTGGTCTGGTCAACTTGCTACCAGAATTGAGAAGCCTCGGCTATAAGAACACAGAGCCTAAGAGAAGAAACGGAGAGGTTATGATAACGATATACAAGATCCTGAGGGGAAATAGACAAAGTGGACAAAGGAAGCCTTTTGAAATATACAACAAGGGGACATGACTGGAACCTGGATACGCTATTGAGTCGAGGAGCTATAAGGAAGTTCTTGTTCCCCTGAACACACACATGGTTGGCGAATGGAATCCATTGAGGGA
Source organism: Procambarus clarkii (assembly GCF_040958095.1). Taxonomy (NCBI): domain Eukaryota; kingdom Metazoa; phylum Arthropoda; class Malacostraca; order Decapoda; family Cambaridae; genus Procambarus; species Procambarus clarkii. The sequence goes on from NC_091172.1 coordinate 30,045,964, forward strand.
CGAGGAGGTTAAGAGAAGCCAATTCCATTCCACAACTTAAAAATAAAATATGATGTGAACATTAACATTGCGACAGGTATTTAGTAGTCAGGCATAAACGGACAGGAGGCGGGGCATACAGATACAGGTACTACTACCTGGAGTTATTTCTGTCAACTTGGCCCTGGACGGTCAACCCGTCCTCCCTCCTGTCAACTTGGCCCTGGACGGTCAACCTGTCCTCCCTCCTGTCAACTTGGCCCTGGACGGTCAACCCGTCCTCCCTCCTGTCAACTTGGCCCTGGACGGTCAACCCGTCCTCCCTCCTGTCAACTTGGCCCTGGACGGTCAACCTGTCCTCCCTCCTGTCAACTTGGCCCTGGACGGTCAACCCGTCCTCCCTCCTGTCAACTTGGCCCTGGACGGTCAACCCGTCCTCCCTCCTGTCAACTTGGCCCTGGACGGTCAACCCGTCCTCCCTCCTGTCAACTTGGCCCTGGACGGTCAACCCGTCCTCCCTCCTGTCAACTTGGCCCTGGACGGTCAACCCGTCCTCCCTCCTGTCAACTTGGCCCTGGACGGTCAACCCGTCCTCCCTCCTGTCAACTTGGCCCTGGACGGTCAACCCGTCCTCCCTCTTGTCAACTTGGCCTAGACGGTCAACCCGTCCTCCCTCCTGTCAACTTGGCCCTGGACGGTCAACCTGTCCTCCCTCCTGTCAACTTGGCCCTGGACGGTCAACCCGTCCTCCCTCCTGTCAACTTGGCCCTGGACGGTCAACCCGTCCTCCCTCCTGTCAACTTGGCCCTGGACGGTCAACCCGTCCTCCCTCCTGTCAACTTGGCCCTGGACGGTCAACCCGTCCTCCTAATACAGCGTCGCATTTTGACGTACACTCTACCTAAGGCCAAAAAATCGTCGAAATAGAAAATGGTCGCGGGTCGCAAAATTGACGTACTGTCCCGTTTTCTGTTTTGGGTCCTCTGGTAGGTTAGGATAAGGACATGCCCTTAAATACGACAGTTTCTTGACGTTGGGAAACCTTAGGAGAACGGCCCTGTGGCAATAGAGCGACAATCTTGCTTCATGCAAGTCGGCGTTCAATCCCCGACCGTCCACAAGTGGTTGGGCATCATTCCTTCTCCCCCGTCCCATCCGAATTCCTTATCCTGATCCCTTCCCAGTGCTATATAGTCGTAATGGCTTCTCGCTTTCTCCTGATAGTTCGGTCTCCTTCCCTTCCCTTCCCCGTAGAGTGTTTGGTAAGCACTCTCCAGGGAACACGGTGTAAAGTCCCCTCCAAGTCTTCCTCTGCAAGTCAAGTAAGGTCACAGTTAACACCAATATTGAAACTTTTTCTTGGTGATTTCTACCACAATATATATACAATATGTGGAGCCCGTGACCACTCGTGTGGGCCATGAGGAATCCCGTGACCGTCTGTGAGGACCATGAGTTTCCATCCCCCAAGGCAGGTTTCTCCTACCTGGTGGAATTGAATCCGGGTACCTTGATTGCGCGTCGAAAACATAGACTACTGTGCTACGGGACCCAGAAAAGACAACCAAAGACTCGTTTGCTTCCAGAGGTCAGCAGCTCCTCGGCCGCATGATACCAGAGAAACAGTAATCACGATCATATATATATATATATATATACAATGAGGGGCTAGCAAGGGAGCCTAGTCATAAACGCATGGAAATATGAGAGTGGCAGCGTGCGCTGGAGGTGGGTTGCCGCCTGAGACCACAACAGGCCCACCCCGCGCCAGCGAACTGCTGCTCAACGACCCATATCAACGCGATGCGTCGTGATCACATTAGCGGTCGTTTCTGTGATTGGTTAACTGAGGTTATTATTACTCGGCAATGATTGCCCATAAAAGTTAATCGAACGACAACTTGAGGGAGTGGGTGGGTGTGTGGGGGAGGGAGGGGAGGGGGGTGGTTAAGAGGTTGTCAGAAACGTGTGGGTCGTTGTAGTGTGCAATTTGAGGTCATAAAACCATGTGTGGTACGCGGCTGGCTGGCTGGTGGTTGCTGTTTCAGGCCACGGCACTCCCCTGGAGTTGCATGGATTTGCAACTCCAACGTGGAGTTGCACCCGGGCAAGGGTACAGCACCTTTGCAGAAGCCGCAGCGGACATAAATATCACCGAGTCTTGCCTTGGCAAGCCGCTTGCAATCACATATTCTCAACGTTAATCAAGACAGACAACTCACGATTATATTTCCCCCACTGTACTAATTCTGCCAAACAATGCAACTATAAATAAAAGGTAATTGAGCAATTTATCCCATCTGCAGTTTTTTTTTTTGGCATTTTAATGACTAGCTCCAGCAGCCATTTAAACAGGAGGAGGCAGCCATCACACAGTTCATTTTCAGTGAGTTACAAAAGATCCCGTTTTTTGTGTGAGTGGGAGGGAGGGAGGGAGGGAGGGGTCACTATATTATAATGTGTAATGGAGGCCGCTCGCTGTCCGAGGGCCATCATTTACACCACATTTATGACTATGATGATCATTATACTAACGGGAGTTTCAGTATTATTCATCCTCTTTATTGCTCCTGAAATTTGGGGCCAGGATAGCAAGTGCTTTCCCAAACCTCTCACTCACCCATATTCTCTTTTTTTTTGTGGGACCGCTATCATTAATTTTTTGCGTAGCTGGGATTCTATTAATACTTTTTTTTTGTTATATATTGAGGGGGGAATTGATTATGTGCAGCATCGTAGTGAAAGATAACGGAGTTAACGAACTCGTTAATTTCAGAAGGGATCATCTGCATATCTTTAGTGAGTGAGTGAAAGTGTGGAAGCCTAGTGTTTACTTCCTCCGTAAAGCTGGAACACCGCCCATGGAACAAATCCACAAGGGCCGTGACGAGGATTCGAACCTGTGTCCGGGAGCATCCCAGACACTGCCTTAATCGACTGAGCTACGACAGGGTTAAAAGGGTTGAAACCGAAGTTCTACTGAACTTACTGGATCCCGTAGCCTCTCAGAGGCACAAACACGCATTGATGCATCAGGTTAGTGTGATCTCTGTGTGTGACCGCCCACGGCTCCAGCTCGCGCTAGTAAGCGCAGTAAATCACTATCACTTCAGACCATAACTCCTCATGACGGCTCATCAACATCGTGTCTCAGTGAGGACCTCGGCCCGGTCCACATCGGGAAAGGAAAGGCGACCAATTTTCCTCAGGGGGAAAAAGAAGAAAATCGAGGTGATGTTAATGGGAGGTAATATGGCGCGTGTTGCTGGTGGCCCGCTCAAGGGACTGGGCCCCAGGGAGCCAGATTCACGAAGCAGTTACGCAGGTACTTCCGAACCTGTACATCTTTCCTCAATCTTTGACGGGTTTGGTTACATTTATTTAACAATTTACAAGCATGAGAACTCCCCACATCAACTGTTGTTATTGTTATAAACAGTTTCCTGGTGCTTCGGAGCTCATTAACTGTTTAATAATTGTAAACAGAACCACCAAAGATTGAGGAAAGATGTACAAGTTCGTAAGTGACTGCGTAACTGTTTCATGAATCTTGCCCCTAAGGTGCGGGCTGGGGGAAGTCTTAGTCGCAGGGAGAGCCCTGTACCGGGAGTATTAGGGATGATTGTGCTTCATTTAAGGCGTTGTTACTGTGTGATTGTGTGGGGGGTTTCCATTGTGTTCCTCCTTATACTCACACACAGGTATACCACGTATGTAAGGCCAATCCTGGAGTATGCGGCCCCAGCATGGAACCCGTACCTTGTCAAGCACAAGACGAAGCTGGAAAAAGTTTAGAGGTATGCCACTAGGCTAGTCCCAGAACTAAGGGGCATGAGTTACAAAGAAAGGCTGCGAGAAATGCATCTCACAACACTAGAAGACAGAAGAGTAAGGGGAGACATGATCACTACCTACAAAATTCTCAGAGGAATTGATAGGGTAGATAATGATAAACTGTTTAACACGGATGGTGGGCGAACAAGGGGACATGAAAAAAACAAAAGCTCGGTTAGGTTATTAAATTGCGAAAAAAATATATATACTATAAATGAATTGAGATGAATCCAAGGATCAATATCTCACCACCACCCGCACTCTGACGACCTGATCAACCAGGCTGTTGGACGCCGCTGCACTCGGCTTGACTTACGAAACCTAACCGACTCGGTTGATCAGCAACTCTTTTTTTTTGAGATGTATATACGTTAAATTCCTTCTTGAAAGATGAGAGCATTCACGTAGCTGGTCAAGACTAGGTCGTGACCCAGCTCTTAGGTCTTATGTTTTAGCTGACAGCCGATTGTATGCTTATTGCGTCTTGTATGCTATACTTAAACTTTAAGACGGTGGGTTTTCAGGGGACAGATAGACAGACAGACACAGCGTAAGAGACAGAGTGGGAGAGCAAAAAGAGATAGAATCAAGACAGACATATATACTTAAAACCCTAAGATAAAGAGATAGAGATACAAGAGATAAAAGTAGAAAGATAGAATCAGAGAGAGGAGAACAGACGGAAGGAGATAGAGAGGCAAATTACTTCAAACATACTAAAGTTCTCTACTATTTGAAGAATTGTTGCAGAGTTGGTAATAAATCTTATATTCATTCTGATATGCCAAGCACTTAGAAAATTATATAATGAACATCATCCGACAACTACTTCCTATCTACGTTCTCGTGTCTACTTATCTACCCCACTCCTCCGTAATATCTCTCATCATAGAATGTTTCACTTGCCTTTGACCTGTAATTTCTTAACACGTATTATGTCATTTACTTTGATTAAAGTCTTCTCGTTCACTTTCTTGACTGACAGATTGTGGACTCGTCAAGTTAACAGTAAATTTAACACAATTTAACATATGTGTGTTTTAGACGCTGAACGAGATTGTGCTTAATATAATATATAGAATATATAATAATATTCATTTATATATTCGTTAAAACTGATGCATCTTAGAGGTCGACTACCGCTTTAACGAGCCTAGCTTGAGGATGGTAATGGTTTAAGGACTGACTTCGCCTCCGCCAGAACTCCGATGCAGGGAACACAGCTCAAGTCATTTTCCAGTCGTTCCAATTTTTCGATTATCCGGAGGCATAAAGGAGGCTAATTATCCGGAGTACTAAATCTGTACTCCCTTGAGCGCAGGCGGGAGAGGTACATAATAATTTACACGTGGAAAATATTAGAGGGGCTGGTCCCAAACCTGCACACAGAAATAACATCACATGAGACCAGAAGACATGGCAGGATGTGCAGAATACCCCCGTTGAAAAGCAGAGGTGCAACAGGTACTCTGAGAGAGAACTCTATCAACATCAGAGGCCCGAGACTGTTCAACACGCTTCCACTACACATAAGGGGCATAACTGGCCGACCCCTCACAATGTTCAAGGGAGAACTATCAACATCAGAGGCCCGAGACTGTTCAGCACGCTTCCGCTACACATAAGGGACATAACTGGCCGACCCCTCACAGTGTTCAAGAGAGAACTGGATAAGCACCTCCAAAGGATACCTGATCAACCAGGCTGTGACTCATACGTCAGGCGGCGAGCAGCTGCGTCCAACAGCCTGGTTGATCAGTCCAGCAACCAGGAGGCCTGGTCGACGACCGGGCCGCGGGGACGCTAAGCCCCGGAAGCACCTCAAGGTAACCTCAAGGTAAGGCAGCTGTACAGTCTTCAAGTACTCGGTACCGTCTGTGTAGTGTCCAATTATCATGTGGCAGAACTGAAGTGCCTCTGCATTACCCGGTAGTTTAATTGGCCACTCCACGAACGCCTTCTAGATGTAAACAAACCAGGCACCAAAACTTAATAATGATTGGCTGGTTTAAAGTGACTAAAGTAACGATGCCTCACCGTTGGGCTTCGCTGCTCACTAATTTATTTTTATCTTCACAAAATCTATTTATTGCAAATTTAATATTTTTTCTGCTGGTAACTGGACAATATTTTAAAGTAATTTGAGTAAATAATTTCTTAAAAGAAGTCATTATTCACTTCAAAGGTGTGGGCGAGGAACAGGTCTGCGTCGGCCTCCTCCTGTGTAGTGAGGACACTAGCCTCATCTTTCATTGTCAATTGGTGTTAATAACACGAGTAATTTGTTCCCTGTTAGAAGTTTCAATATATGTGTGACAGAGTGTAAACAGTTAGGAACGCTTGAGTGACGGGAACCAAGAACAGCAGCTCAACCTCCTGCAAGTCCAGTTAGAGTACAGTATCTCCTCCCCCCCCCCCCTGCAAGATGAGTCCCGAGCAAGTCAGATGCAAGAGTTGTATCTGACAATTAATTATCTCTTGACGTTACATTCATCACCATTATCTCTACCCTTCTTCTGAGGGGTAGAGGCATTAAATGCGCCCTCTTCCTCTTCACTAACAGTCCCTCAATTAATCTTAAGGGGCAATTGTTCCTCGCATCAAGGATGCCTTGATGAATGGTGCCTCGTTGAATGCTCCGTTACCAGTTTCCTAACCTTAGTAAGAGACCACTTCGGGGGCTCCTCGATGGGTCACCTACCTTCAACTCACGAAATATTGTACATCACCAACAACGTTTGCTGGTGTTTCCGTGATGATTGGTACTTCAGGCATGCAGACACCAGCCGGCACTGAGATCACACACACACACACACACACCACACACACACACACACACACACACACACACACACACACACACACACACACACACACACACACACACACACACACACACACACACACCCAAGGTGCCCTTAATCTGCAAAAGGGAAACCTTTTCACGCGGCTTCAAGACAGACACATAATGTCAATATACGTTGACCAAACCACACACAAGAAAATGAAGGGACGATGACGTTTCGGCCCGTCTTGGACCAGTCTCAAGCACTCAAGACGGACCAAAACGTCGTCGTCCCTTCATTTTCTAGTGTGTGGTTTGGTCAACATATTTCAGCCACGTCATTGTGACTCCTCGTCTACACGTCAACACACCGAGACTCCTTGAGGAAGTTGGTGCAGACATCTGAGATTCTCCTATATTACAATTATGCTCCTGCTAGATCCTGCTTTTTTTTTTGAGGGACTGAGACGCAGGTTATATAACAACAAAAATTACTCGTTGCACTGTATAATTCAGATGTTAACTTGTTCTTGGGGGGAGAGTAAAATGAAATATTAGAAACCACAGTGCCTCTTGATGGGTTTATATAAGGTGTAAACCACGAGAGTATCCGGTGTAGTGTAGTGTGTGGCTTTAAGTTATAATCAGTTCTAAGTTGCAGTAGCATAATGGAGTTAAAATACTCGTAAGAGCGGGATTAAATGATCTTCAGCTCCTGGTATCTGATTTTGAGGAGTTATTTTGTGTGTGTGTGAGTTAGAGAAGAGTTACGAGTGCGTGTATGGGCCCCTCATGTCGTCACCTCTCATTGACTCATTGTCACTCACGCAGAGTGACATTCTGATTTACGCGATGCGACTCACTCTGACTCCTTGAATATCCGTGACTGATGAGAACAAACTCACCAGCGACACTCATCACTTTCCCCCACACCACTACTTTCTCAAAGTTGCAGGCGAAGAGTCACAATAACGTGGCTGAAGTATGTTGACCAGACCACACAATAGAAGGTGAAGGGACGACGACGTTTCGGTCCGTCCTGGACCATTTTCGACCACAATCGACTTGAAAATGGTCCAGGACGGACCGAAACGTCGTCGTCCCTTCACTTTCTAGTGTGTGTGGTCTGGTCAACAGATATAATTTATTTTAGGCCTGTGTGACAGATTTCGACACATTTCTCAGGACTATGTTACACTTTCTTCGTCATGGCGTCAGCTATATGGTCATAGATCAGGGCTATAGCCAGTATAGGCCGCTCCGTGGCTTCCGAATCCATGTTGTCTGATTTTATACTTTTGATCCACCTCCGTGTGCTTCACCAGACTGTGGTGGATCATTTTTTGTTCGAATATTTTACCTGCAATTTCGGGTAAGTTAATTGGTCAGTAATTTACTGTTAACAAGAGGATTTGGATTGTTTTGGTGGATTTGGATTTTTTTGGTGGATTTGGATTTTTTCTTGGTGGATTTGGATTTTTTGTGGGCGATTTTAGTAAGTTTTGGTAACCAGTAAGTTTTATTGACCTGGAAAGTTTTGTAGAGTAGTTAAATAGCGTTATCTTTCATCCTCCCCCTTCACCCTGGCTGTTAATGAGTGTTACCTCCGGACGAAGGTCTGTGTGTATAAGGTGGTGAGTGTAGCTGCTCTGTGTACAGTCCAACTTAACACACTGTGTGTTGCCTTTACTGACTGGATGGTTCTGTTAAACTGACAGCTTTCTTCACCTTGTGTGTGTGTTGTGTGTGTGTGTGTGTGTGTTGTGTGTGTGTTGTGTGTGTGTGTGTGTGTGTGTGTGTGTGTGTGTGTGTGTGTGTGTGTGTGTGTGTGTGTGTGTGTGTGTGTGTGTGTTGGTGTGTGTGTTGGTGTGTGTGTGTGTGTGTGTGTGTGTGTGTGTGTGTGTGTGTGTGTGTGTGTGTGTGTGTGTGTGTGTGTGTGTGTGTGTGTGTGTGTGTGTGTGTGTGTGTGTGCATTCCTTCACTCGTTACTGTTGCTGCTCTTCCTGTGTTGTCTCCCCTTGGGGTGTAGGGGAGGGTGTCTCACCTTGGGGTGTAGGGGAGGGTGTCTCTCGTTCGGGGTGTAGGGGAGGGTGTCTCCCCTTAGGGTGTAGGAGGGTATAAGGGTGTTCATGCATCAATCCTTCAATCCATCCATCAATCTGTGGAACCAATTATCCATCTATGTATCCCTATTTCCGTCTATCTACCCATTCCCATACATATATTTCTATTAATATATATATATATATATATATATATATATATATATATATATATATATATATATATATATATATATATATATATATATATATATATAATATATATGAGGCAGGTGACCCCTCTTTACTCTACAACATGACAGTTTACCAACAGTGTGAGTATACACGTTAATTCTATAAGCGGAGAGGGCAAGTGGTTCACAACCGACTGGACCCGCGTTCGATTCCAAGACAGAGTGAGATGTTCCGTCACGTTTCCTTACACCTGATTCTTATGTTCCCTTTCCGGTAAGTATGCCCCTGGGTCCTCACTTAAGAACTAAGGCGACGGCAGAAAGCGTTTTGGCAGTCTCTATTGACTCCCTCAATCACATATATATCTGATCTCTGCTTGAAACAAGCGGAGATCCGGTCTCCGCGTTAGACAACTATTGTGGCTAGTGTCCTGCGAAAGGACAGTCGCTGGGGCAAGGGCGGGACCTGCGTAATTTACCTGAGGGGTGGCTCTAGTGGCCTAACAGTCATCTCTGGGAGCACCGACCTCACCTAACCTTCTTAGTATGTTAAGATAAGCATCTTATTGCTTCTTATTTACAATTATTACTTAACCTATCAACGGTATAGGTTAAGTAATAATTGTAATTAGGTGAGGTTAGGTGAGGTCGGTGTTTTCTATGAAGCTTTTCAAGGTAAACTAAAATATTTACAATCAAATAGTATGTCACATATGCTTTAAATAAGCCAATATTGACTATAAGTAAGTGCGAGAACGGGTTGCTGGGAGTGTGCACCCAGGCCTCGTGTGGGTAGTAAGGGCTGGAGGGAGAGTTATGGGGAGTGAGCGCACTCTCCGTGACACTGCGGGTGCCGGCACTAGTGAGAGTGCAGGCTGGGTGCTCATGAGCACACAACACTCTATTATACTGAGTGCGTTATGCGCCGACTGGCTGAGGGCTCTCGTGGCTCTCATGCGTGAGTGGTGAGGCGTGGAGGGGTGAGGAGTGAGGAGTGAGGCTTGGAGGAGTGAGGAGTGAGGAGTGAGGCGTGGAGGGGTGAGGAGTGAGGAGTGAGGAGTGAGGCGTGGAGGAGTGAGGGGGTGAGGGTGGGTGGTGAGACTCCTCACCTGGGCTGTTCCTGCACCACAATGTAGGTTGTAATCACCTAGTTGTGTTTGCGGGGGTTGAGCTCTGGCTCTTTGGTCCCCGCTTCTCAACTGTTAATCAACTGGTGTACAGATTCTGACTACTGTGCTTGCTACACGCTGTTGATCAACTATGCTGTTCCTGCAGCTCACTGTTCACTACGCACTACCAGCACCTGACCTCGTCCTTAACGAGGATACGCTCGAACACTTTATAATGATAGCCATTCAAAAAGCTTTAGTGCACGCCTTTTTTTTTAAAGCTGATGATTGATCATATATCCATATTCGAGAACTTTATGGAAACTTACAGCAAGAACACGAACGTGACAAAATTCATCTGATCGCATTAATTATGGTGTTTATACAAGCACTCAAACACGAAGGTCGTCTAATATAAATTGTGCGCGCAGTCATGTAGGAACACTAGGGAATAACAATGAGAAGAGTCTGATAAATAAATAACGACTAACTGGAATAATGTCCGACTCGTTAATGTGTATTAGTGGCTTTACAACAATGTACAAACACCAATGTTATGCAATCTCACCAACCCATTGTACCTTCTTGTCAATAAATTAATATTATTATTATTATTAATGTGGTCATCAACATTCTACGGGAGTCTGGCGGAGATTAAGAAAACAATTAGAGGCAGATCAATGCAGAAGTTGCAACGTAGCAACAATAAAGCAGCTGCAAGGAAGGAAATATCAGGAGAAAGTGCCAAGCCATTATGACTATATAGCACCTGGAAGGTGATCAGGATAAGGATTTGGGATGGGACGGGGGGGGGGGGGGAAGGAAGAAAAAGAAAAAATCTGCAAGACCATCTGTGGAGAAATTAATTTGTTGAAATGACACTATAGAAGAATTTCAGATGATCATTTGCATGGGAAATTGGCTTCCAGAAGAGAGGAAATTGTATTGTCAGGATTGTATAGAAAAATACCTCACAGATTGTGAGTAATATTGTGTAACACAATCCGGAACAAAAATTATATCAGACTTCCATGAGATTTAGCAATACAGAAAAAGTGGTAAAACCCGTTGGGCATAACCTAACCAACATACGGTGTTTTAATTATCAACTGTCTAACTAATAATGACGTACGTAAGACAGAACCAACCAACCAGCCAGGGGTTCAGGTCCCGCACAGGAAAATTCCTGAACAAAAACACTTGGGAATGAAGCTAATGTTCATCATGGCGTTGTGAGACACTTGTGGCGGCAGTTTTCAGAAGGTAAACACTCCATGATAAACTGCTGTTCAACGACTGTGCCTCAACCCATCTAGAGAGCGAGCTATTGACTGGTGCGGGTTTAGAGAGTGCCTCAGGGGCGGACACCAGACACCGTGAGGGACCTGGCGCTGTAACGGGTCGATCTTGGAGATGTGCAGCCAAGTGGCAAGGACTCCTCCCTCTTCCAGATCTCTTGCCTCTCCCTTCACCACCACTCTGACTTGTGAGGGAGAGAGAGAGAGAGAGAGGAGGGAGGGGGGGGGGTGAGACAGAGAGGAAAGAGTCATGAGCAATGACGGTCATGTACAACCCCCCCCCCCCCGCCCTCCGTGACCCCGGAAACGGTTCACCGTCACTGGTATGTCACGGACACAGTCCCATGAACTGTCAGTGACTGGCCGCCGCCCTCTCGCCTCGCCCTCACTTGCACTGGTCACAGGCTGGGATGTGATGTGTTCTGTTGCTCACTGAGGGGTGTCGTAGTGTGTGTGTTGGTGCTCCACCGCTGGGGGTGTGCTCTGTGTACAGTGCTCTGTGTACAGTGCTCTGTGTACAGTGCTCTGTGTACAGTGCTCTGTATTTACTATTTGTGTCTTATCGTCTCAACAGATGGCAGGTCAATCCTGCCCCGCCCCACCCCAACCCTCCCCACCCAACCCCACCATGAATCTACCTCATAAAGAACATAACTCAGACCCAACAACCCCTCCCCCCCTCCCCCTCACATTCCCCTTAACTAAAACCCCCAAGTTACAGTCTCCTCAAGTTACTCTTTCTCAAGAGTTACGTCACGCGAGCAAACACGACATTTTTCCCCTCCCTATAATATAAACCGTGACTCATCAATTGGTTTAAGTGGGTTTAACGATGGGGGGGGGAGGTTATTAGACTTATTAATTATAACCCCGCCGGAGATTCACCGGAGGAACGTGAAGTCATTATTTATGAATTGATGGCAGCATTAGACTCGATGGGCATAATTATCGGGGCCCTTAAAACCCATGGGGATAATTAGGTCCATAAGAAAAGCTGTACTCACCTAATTGTACTCACCTAATTGTGCTTGTGGGGGGTTGAGCTCTGGCTCTTTGGTCCCGCCTCTCAACCGTCAATCAACTGGTGTACAGGTTCCTGAGCCTATTGGGCTCTATCATATCTACACTTGAAACTGTGAATGGAGTCAGCCTCCATCACATCACTTCCTAATGCATTCCATTTGTCCACCACTCTGACACTAAAAAAAGTTCTTTCTAATATCTCTGTGGCTCATTTGGGCGCTCAGTTTCCACCTGTGTCCCCTTGTGCGTGTGCCCCTTGTGTTAAATAGACTGTCTTTATCTACCCTATCAATTCCCTTCAGAATCTTGAATGTGGTGATCATGTCCCCCCTAACTCTTCTGTCTTCCAACGAAGTGAGGTTTAATTCCCGTAGTCTCTCCTCGTAGCTCATACCTCTCAGCTCGGGTACTAGTCTGGTGGCAAACCTTTGAACCTTTTCCAGTTTAGTCTTATTCTTGACTAGATATGGACTCCATGCTGGAGCTGCATACTCCAAGATTGGTCTGACATATGTGGTATATAATATTCTGAAAGATTCCTTACACAAGTTTCTAAAGTCCGTTCTTATGTTAGCCAACCTGGCATATGCCGCTGATGTTATCCTCTTGATATGAGCTTCAGGGGACAGGTCTGGCGTGATATCAACCCCCCCAGGTCTTTCTCTCTCTCTCTCTGACTCTTGAAGTATTTCATCTCCCAAGTGATACCTTGTATCTGGTCTCCTGGTCTCTCCTGCTGTGAGCCTCGTCTGGTGTTTGTGATCCAGCCTCTCAACACGCCCCTTCCTCTAGCTGGGAGGAGCTTGAGGGAATGTTTTCACTCAAGCGTTTTTTCATTACTAATATTAGGGAGTAGTTAAGGTACTGAGATGGTTTTAGTATGAGGGGTCGTCACCTCTGTGTCACTCGCTGGTTATATGTTGTGTAATGTTGTTGTTGTTCTGTATGTTGTGGGGTGTAGGTTGTGGGGTGTAGGTTGTGGGGTGTAGGTTGTGGGGTGTAGGTTGTGGGGTGTAGGTTGTGGGGGTGTAGGTTGTGGGATGTTGGTTGTGGGGTGTAGGTTGTGGGGTGTAGGTTGTGGGGTGTAGGTTGTGGGGTGTAGGTTGTGGGGTGTAGGTTGTGGGGTGTAGGTTGTGGGGGTGTAGGTTGTGGGATGTTGGTTGTGGGGTGTAGGTTGTGGGGTGTAGGTTGTGGGGTGTTGGTTGTGGGGTGTAGGTTGTGGGGTGTAGGTTGTGGGGTGTAGGTTGTGGGGTGTTGGTTGTGGGGTGTTGGTTGTGGGGGTGTAGGTTGTGGGGTGTAGGTTGTGGGGTGTTGGTTGTGGGGTGTAGGTTGTGGGGTGTAGGTTGTGGGGTGTAGGTTGTGGGGTGTAGGTTGTGGGGTGTTGGTTGTGGGGGTGTAGGTTGTGGGGTGTAGGTTGTGGGGTGTAGGTTGTGGGGTGTAGGTTGTGGGGTGTAGGTTGTGGGGTGTAGGTTGTGGGGTGTAGGTTGTGGGATGTAGGTTGTGGGGTGTAGGTTGTGGGATGTAGGTTGTGGGGTGTAGGTTGTGGGATGTTGGTTGTGGGGTGTAGGTTGTGGGATGTAGGTTGTGGGGGTGTAGGTTGTGGGGTGTTGGTTGTGGGGGTGTAGGTTGTGGGGTGTAGGTTGTGGGGTGTAGGTTGTGGGATGTAGGTTGTGGGGTGTAGGTTGTGGGATGTAGGTTGTGGGGTGTAGGTTGTGGGGGTGTAGGTTGTGGGGTGTAGGTTGTGAGGTGTAGGTTGTGGGGGTGTAGGTTGTGGGGTGTAGGTTGTGGGATGTAGGTTGTGGGGTGTAGGTTGTGGGGTGTAGGTTGTGGGGTGTAGGTTGTGGGGTGTAGGTTGTGGGGTGTAGGTTGTGGGGTGTAGGTTGTGGGGTGTTGGTTGTGGGATGTAGGTTGTGGGGTGTAGGTTGTGGGGGTGTAGGTTATTAGGATTGTGACGCAAATAAAACCATTAAAGCGGTTTTATTTACGTCAAAATTCTGAATGTCCCTTTTCACATATTTTGTGTAGAACCTCATCTTTATATACTCTTATATCTCTCCTTATATCTCACCCATATAGACCCCTTATACAGCCTTATATCTCACCCACATAGACCCCTTATACAGCCTTATATCTCACCCACATAGACCCCTTATACAGCCTTATATCTCACCCACATAGACCCCTTATACAGCCTAATATCTCACCCACATAGACCCCTTATACAGCCTTATATCTCACCCACATAAACCCCTTATATATCCCCCCTTAAACACCCCTTATATATGTTCTATAACAATCTAGTACAGAAAGTTTTAATTATATACATAACTACATGAAGTAATTCACTCATTAATGTTTGTCTATGTTATAGAGATTGACAGGAATCCTTCAGTCATTTAATAGATCGTAGTGATCCACCGGACTCCAGGTGATCCACCGGACTCCAGGTAATCCACCGGACTCCAGGTGATCCACCAGACTCCCGGTGATCCACCAGACTCCCGGTGATCCACCAGACTCCAGGTAATCCACCGGACTCCAGGTGATTCACCAGACTCTAGGTGATCCACCAGACTCCCAGTGATCCACCAGACTCCCGGTGATCCACCAGACTCCAGGTGATCCACCAGACTCCCAGTGATCCACCAGACTCCAGGTGATCCACCGGACTCCAGGTGATTCGATGGAGTACCACAGTCGTGTACCAAATCCAGAACGTGACTGGATACAGTTACCGACAACCTGTCTTAAACGTGACGCCTCAGAAGATAACTTCCCACGATGATGTCTCCTACAGGCCCTCACTAATGTAACTAATAACTACCATTTGAACTCGCTAGTACAACTAGCACAAGCATTATGGCATCTAGTAACGCCAGAATAACTGGCCGGCGTAACTACGGAAACTGGGAGTGAGGGAGAGAGTGGTGGCGGTGCTGAGCGCTCTCGCTAATTCCACTCTTATGTAGCCGGTGAAGATTACTGTGAATTCTCCCAGGGTCTGTAATTATTTTCGTCAAAAGTGTCGATTTTTAGTGCGGCTGTCTGGAGCCGGAGGCTTCCGCCCGTTGGGGTCTGGAGCCGGAGGCTGACGCCCGTTGGGGTCTGGAGCCGAAGAGGCTGATGGAGGCGGTCCTCCTTCCTCCTGGACCGAAGGTATTGGTCCAGGACGGACCGAAGGTGTCATTACGGCTCTTCTAATAAAATTAATATAATAATCAAATTAAAAAAGTCATTAATCAAATAAAAATAAATTGTATTATTATTATTATTATTATTATTATTATTATTGCAACAGAAAATGAAATTTTAACAATTGACAAAGATCGCGTATTTTGTTTCCTGTGACGATACTAATATGGTTTTGTGGTAATAATCAAATCTTATAATATTCTCAGAACCTCGTTTGGCTAGTTTCACCATCCTTCGTGTATAGACCGGTGAGGACATAGCATCTGGCAAGGAGGAGGTATAGGAATCAGAGACCAGGAGCTGGAGGTAAACATTATTAAGTCGAGTCTATCCACCGATGGGCACACATAAACCGGATAAGGTCAGCGTCATGTGTTCCAGGGTCACAGTGACCAGTCTTCAAGTACCTGGAGGCCGCCAGTGGTCACCACAAGCTGGAGGCCACCACAAGCTGGAGGCCACCAGTGGTCACCACAAGCTGGAGGCCACCAGTGGTCACCACAAGCTGGAGGCCACCAGTGGTCACCACAACCTGGAGGCCACCAGTGGTCACCACAAGCTGGAGGCCACCAGTGGTCACCACAAGCTGGAGGCCACCAGTGGTCACCACAACCTGGAGGCCACCAGTGGTCACCACAAGCTGGAGGCCACCAGTGGTCACCACAACCTGGAGGCCACCAGTGGTCACCACAAGCTGGAGGCCACCAGTGGTCACCACAACCTGGAGGCCACCAGTGGTCACCACAAGCTGGAGGCCACCAGTGGTCACCACAACCTGGAGGCCACCAGTGGTCACCACAACCTGGAGGCCACCAGTGGTCACCACAACCTGGAGGCCACCAGTGGTCACCACAACCTGGAGGCCACCAGTGGTCACCACAACCTGGAGGCCACCAGTGGTCACCACAACCTGGAGGCCGCCAGTGGTCACCACAACCTCACAGTTTTTAAAACAACAAAAAGTTCTTAACATCTTAGAGGTAATGATGATAGTCTTTCTTTATCTTTCTTTATCTTTCTTTGTCTTTCTTTATCTTTCGTTTTCTTTTTAATTAAATCCGTTTTTCTGTGTCCTTCGTCATTCTTGCTTTTTTCCATGACGACACGTTTTCATGTTTTTTTATCTGTCTGTCTGTTTTTGGACCCGTCTGTGTCCGCTTCACTATTGTTCTGTGCGTCTGTTACTCTCTGTCTGTGTCTCTGTCTGTAAGGATATACGTCGCTGTCTCTCCTTCTATTTATCAGGATGGCTATATATATTTATATATATTTTATGACCGTCTATATATCAGTCTGTCTCCCTATCACTCTGTCTACTTGTCTGCACGTTTGTCGTCCTGTCTCCACTTTGCCTGTCTGTACAGTCTGTCAGTCCGACTGTCTCTCTGACTGATGCTACACCACGCCCAGTAGCCGTCTCGAGAATATTAACAATAATGACCCTCGTCTGAACAGTCCCTCATTCCAGTCCATTCTAGTGAGACACAGCAGTCTTGACCGGGAGTCTTGACCGGAGTCTTGACCGGGAGTCTTGACCCGGAGTCTTGACCCGGAGTCTTGACCGGGATTCTTGACCTCACCTTCACTCGGGTCCGTTTTCATGGCTTCACACATGCCTGGTATATAAGGTATTGTACCGTGCCATGACCGTAGGAGCCTACACTGACACGCCTCACATATCAAAGCGACGACCGACGCGAGACAGACTCGGCTATGCACTAAATTCTTTATATAGCCGGTCGGCTGAGCGGACAGCACGCTGGACTTGTGATCCTGTGGTATTGGGTTCGATCCCAGCCGCCGGCGAGAAACAATGGGCAGAGTTTCTTTCATCCTATGCCCCTGTTACCTAGCAGTAAAATAGGTACCTGGGGGTGTTAGTCAGCTGTCACGGGCTGCTTCCTGGGGGTAGAGGCCTGGTCGAGGACCGGGCCGCGGGGACACTAAAGCCCCGAAATCATCTCAAGATAACCTCAAGATCTCAAGATATATCTTAAGGTCCAGGTAGTACAATCGGCTGCGTTCTCGACTCACAATCGGTCCACTCACAGGATGAGTGGTGCTGCCCAAGAAACTCGCTCTTTGGGACAATATTAAATTAGAAATTAGTTGGAAATTCTGGGCTCGAATACCGTGCAAGACAGAAATGGTTGGGCGCGTTTCCTGTCACCTAATACCTCTGCTCACCTAGCAGGAGTCAGCTTGTGAGATTGCATCCTGGGGGAGGGTCAGTCAGTCCCCCCCCCAACCTTGGAGGGGACCTCGTTATAAGCCTAACATGCGATGATCTCACTGATGTCAACAATTTCAGACCAATATAAATTCTGCCAACCTTGACCGAAATATTTGAAAAGCTAATCTACAAGCAGCTTTACTCTTATCTAGCCAAACACAACATTCTTAGCTCTTGCCAATATAGCTTCAGACCCAAGAAAAGCACCAATGATCCACTGATTAGTATGATTAACTTGATACATGCAGCTCTTGATAAAAATGAGTTCCCTGTTGGGTTATTTGTTCACCTACGTAAGGCTTTTGACATTATTAACCACTATTATCTTCGTAAATGACATCATTATGGAGTCAGAGGTCATTATGGAGTCAGAGGTCACTTCATCCAATACTTTCAGTCTTACCTTAGTGACAGACTTCAATATGTCTCTGAGAATGGTTCCAATTCTCCCAATTCTCCTCTCATGTGTACTCTATATATATAAAACTATAACTGCAATGATAATCCTGACCTTAAACGCTTCCTAGAAGGTTGTAACAGAACCCATGGGCACCACACTATAAACTAATATTTATTTGATATTACAAGAGCGTGACTGAACCAAACTAGAAATGCTCTACAAATCAAGGGACCCAAAATGTGGAATGACCTTCCCAGTCATGTCAAGGGCCGTACCTCTCCCAACCAGTTAAGAGAAAAACTAAGTACTACCTAATAAACTCCACGTAACCTACCTTACCATCTAAATATCAACCTGTCTGGCTATTTTCAAACAATATTAATTATTGACCAACTTGTACAACTGCTGGTATCTGCCATGTATAAACTTTAAGAAACTTGTTACCTGTCTGTTTATTTAGTTAAAATTGCATTTTGCTGTTCTGTTGCAATTTCTGCTGTTCCATTCAACATGTAACTATTGTCATTATTATTTTTTTTATTTTTTTCCCCCACCTATTTCAGTTTAAATCATGTTTTTGATATCAATTAGTTTTAAGTCTTAGTTTGTAAGTGTACCTCTGTGAGCTTCCGTGAGCCTCTGTGAGCCTCTGTGAGCCTCTGTGAGCCTCCGGGAGGCGCATGCGCCGGGCGCTCTCACAGATTAGTGTAATATGGGTTCTTGTGAGCTAATAACTGCGTGTCCTTTACCTCATTACGGGAAAATCACGGAATTTCCCATCGTTACCTCAAGTTTTCCAGCAGGCAGCGGATCCGGTCATGATTTTCCCATAAATTCAGCGAATTATACTCGTTGTGAAACACACACACACACACACACACACACACACACACACACACACACACACACACACACACACACACACACACACACACACACACACACACACACATAACTTAGCACATAATATATCACTTAACTACAGACCCGTATCACTGACAAGCATCCCCTGTAAAATACTTGAAAGAATAAGCAGGCTAAGACTGGTTGCACAATTATAGAACAATAGGTTTGTAAACAAACATCAACATGGGTTCTGGAAAGGGAAATCATGCCAAACAAACTTTTGGAAAATCTTTCATAAAATAACGAGGATAAGGCAGGACTTATTCGGAGGGACCGAATGTTGCCTCACTGCGCATATTTGGAGTTTCAAACTATGCGTATTAGTGAAAACGGCGATGGGTCATATTTTGCCCAAACCCCCCTGCAGTTTTCAAAATATCTAAAATGTCGGAAATATGACTCCTGAGGGTGATTTTTGAGCCGAATTCTGGCTCTCTGCACCTATTTTCATTTTCAAATTACGACTTTTTATACCGAAAATATGTCAATTACTGAAAACGACGATGGGTCATATTTTGCCCAAACCCCCCTGCAGTTTTCAAAATATCTGAAATGTCGGAAATTTGACTCCTGAGCGTGATTTTTGAGCTGAATTCTGACTCTCTGCACCTATTTTCATTTTCAAATTACGACTTTTTATACCTAAAATATGCCAATTACTGAAAACAGCGGTGGGTCATATTTTGCCCAAACCCCCCTGCAGTTTTCAAAATATCTGAAATGTCGGAAATTTGACTCCTGAGCGTGATTTTTGAGCCGAATTCTGACTCTCTGCACCTATTTTCATTTTCAAATTACGACTTTTTATACCTAAAATATGCCAATTACTGAAAACAGCGGTGGGTCATATTTTGCCCAAACCCCCCTGCAGTTTTCAAAATATCTGAAATGTCGGATATTTGACTCCTGAGCGAGATTTTTGAGCCGAATTCTGACTCTCTGCACCTATTTTCATTTTCAAATTACGAATTTTTATACCTAAAATATGCCAATTACTGAAAACAGCGGTGGGTCATATTTTGCCCAAACCCCCCCTGCAGTTTTCAAAATATCTGAAATGTCGGATATTTGACTCCTGAGCGAGATTTTTGAGCCGAATTCTGACTCTCTGCACCTATTTTCATTTTCAAATTACGAATTTTTATACCGAAAATATGTCAAATGCTGAAAAAGGCGATGGGTCATATTTTGCCCAAACCCCCCTGCAGTTTTCAAAATATCTGAAATGTCGGAAATTTGACTCCTGAGGGTGATTTTTGAGCCGAATTCTGACTCACTGCACCTATTTTCAGTTTCAAATTAAGAATTTTCATACCTAAAATATGCCAATTACTGAAAACGGCGATGGAACACATTTTGCCCAAACCCGCCCTGCAGTTTTCAAAATATCTGAAATGACGAAAATTTGACTCCTGAGCGTGATTTTTGAGCCGAATTCTGACTCTCTGCACCTATTTTCATTTTCAAATTACTCCTTTTTTTAACGAAAATAAGCATATTACTGAAACGGCGATGAGTCATATTTTGCCCAAACCCCCCTGCAGTTTTCAAAATATCTGAAATGTCGGAAATTTGACTCCTGAGGGTGATTTTTGAGCCAAATTCTGACTCTCTGCACCTATTTTCATTTTTAAATTACGACTTTTTATACCGAAAATATGTAAATTACTGAAAACGGCGATGGGTCATATTTTGCCCAAACCCCCCCTTCAGTTTTCAAAATATCTGAAATGTCGGAAATCCCCGCTACCGGCCAAAAATCGTGCGATTTTCCCCGCTAGCGGCCAAAAACCGCGCGATTTTCGCCACTAGCGGCCAAAAATGGTGCGAATTTCGCCGCTAGCGGCCAAAAATCGCACGATTTTCGCCGCTAGCGGCCGAAAACCGTGCGATTTTCGAAGCTGGCGGGCAAAAATCGCGCGATTTTCGCCGCTACCGGCCAAAAATCGCGCGATTTTTGCCGCTAGCGGCGAAAATCTCCCGATTTTTGCCCTCCAGCGGCGAAATTAGCCAGATTTTTGCCCGCTACCGGCGAAAATCGCGCGATTTCTGGCCGCTAGCAGCGAAAATCGCACGGTTTTTGGCCGCTACCAGCGAAAATCGCGCGGTTTTTGGCCGCTAGCGGCAAAAGTTGACTGATTTTCGCCGCTAGCGGCCAAAAAAGGGGCTATTTTCGCCGCTTGCGGCCAAAAACCGTGCGATTTTCGCAGCTGGCGGGCAAAAATCGCGCGATTTTCGCCGCTACCGGCTGAAAATCACGTGACTTTCGCCGCTAGCGGCCAAAAACCGCGCGATTTTCGCCGCTAGCGGCCAAAAATCGCGCGATTTTCGCCGCTAGCGGCCAAAAACCGCGCGATTTTCGCCGCTACCAGCTAAAAATCGTGTGAAATTTGCCGCTAGCGGCCAAAAATCACGCGATTTTCGCTGCTAGCGGCCAAAAACCGTGCGATTTTCCCCGCTACCGGCCAAAAATCGCGCGATTTTCCCCGCTACCAGCAAAAATCTCGCGGTTTTTGGCCGCTAGCGGCAAAAATTGTCCGATTTTCGCCGCTAGCGGCCAAAAAAGGGGCTATTTTCGCCGCTTGCGGCCAAAAACCGTGCGATTTTCGCAGCTGGCGGGCAAAAATCGCGCGATTTTCGCCGCTACCGGCCAAAAATCGCGCGATTTTCGCCGCTAGCGGCCAAAAACCGTGCGATTTTCTCCGCTAGCGGTAAAAAATCAGGCGATTCTCGCCGTTAGCGGCCAAAAATCGACCGATTTTTGGCCGCTAGCGGCAAACTACTTTACAAAGTAGCGAAAGTAGCCCAATTTTGGGCTACAAAGTAGCGAAAGTAGCCCAATTTTGGGCTACAAAGTAGCGAAAGTAGCCCAATTTGGGCTACAAAGTAGCGAAAAGTAGCCCAATTTTGGGCTACAAAGTAGCGAAAGTAGCCCAATTTTGGGCTACAAATTAGCGAAAGTAGCCCAATTTTGGGCTACAAAATAACGAAAGTAGCCCAATTTTGGGCTACAAAGTAGCGAAAGTAGCCCAATTTTGGGCTACAAAGTAGCGAAAGTAGCCCAATTTTGGGCTACTAAGTAGCGAAAGTAGCCCTTAGGTTAGGTTAGGTGAGGTTAAGTTAGGTTAGGTTAGGTTAGGTGAGGTGAGGTGAGGTGAGGTTAGGTTAGGTTAGGTTAGGTTAGGTTAGGTTAGGTTAGGTTAGGTTAGGTTAGGTTTGTCAAAATTTCAAAGCAATCGGTAAAGAGGTTTCGAAGATTTCCCTCACATGAAAAACAAAATTTTTCAGAAAAAGCATGTTTTTCTTACCGTCACAGACGTGACATCGTCATAGTATGTATATAAATGGTATATAAACATAGTATGTATATAAAATTATATATAGTATGTATATAGTATGTATATGTAGTATGTATACATAGTATGTATATAGTATGACATAGTTTGTATATAAAAACCTGCTCGGATGCGAATGGAACGTTGTGTGAAAATTTCAAAGCCATCGGCGTGAGATTAGCGGTTATGCACAAATGAACATTTCCATTTTCATTTATATAGATTTTAAAACTGGGTATGATAGGGAAATAAGACCGGAGTCATTGCTGTAAACAACCGATGGCTCGAAAGGCGGGATCCAGGAGTCAATGCTCCATCCTGCAGACACAAATAGGTGAAAATAAATAGATGAGTACACACATCGGGAGTACATTAGGGGTCTGGTAGCTGAGTGGACAGCGCGCGGGACTCGTAATCCTGTAGCCCGGGTTCTATTCCCAGCGCCGGCAGAGACAAACTGGACAGAGTTTCTTTAAGTCTGAATGCTTTACCTTATAATCAGGCTATATTAAGAAAAGGTTGAGTGAGGCGTCATCTGCTCTACACTCACGATGCAACATTTTAAAAGCAAATTATAATTGCCAATACCAAATTACATAATAATTAAGGCCGGCCTGACATAAAACTCTCCCCCACCCACCCCCCACCCCCCACCCCCACCCCCGCCCCCGCCCCCGCCCCCGCCCCCGCCCCCGCCCGACTCACGTCCACGCCCACAGCACTCGTTGGTGTTAATGGTAGATTACCCACAGGTGCTCAGCATGGGTAGATTACCCCATAGGTGGTCAGCATGGGTAGATTACCCACAGGTACTCAGCATGGGTAGATTACCCCATAGGTGCTCAGCAGCCAGGGTAGACTCGCTGACTATCAGCTTGAAGTGTCTTACATGTACAGTAAATCTCTTTGTGTCGATTAATTGTATTTAATCGCATTTGGAAGATAGTGTGGCCTCCATATATCACACACACACAGTACCTAAGTTTGTTAATAATCACAAGGGATTTCCTTACACAACGCTGTGTTGTTGATCAGCTACACTGTAGTGGATGGAGACTGTCGCTGCTGATGCTGGTGGCTCCGATTAGCTGCTTTAGGTTACGCTGTGGTGGGTATTTATATAAATGTATTTTTATACCAATATGAGAGTTGAGTTCAATAACATGATCAACGACGCTCCGAATGTTAAGTTTCTTTCTCATGTTAAGTATCTTTGATGTACGAGGGGCACCCCTTATCCTCAAGGCTTCGTTCTGCAATTTTTCAAGCCCTCCAAGCTTTCTTGCGTCAAAGCAAGCGGAGGTGAAGCAGACGTTTAATCCCAAAAATGCTGCTGGTCGGATTAACTCTACAGAAAACGGGCTAAATAGATAATAAACTTGAGTAAAAAAATGAAAAACTGAAAAACCTAACTTACAGGTGCTTATCTTTCTATGTACTGATGTGCTAAACTGTAGCTTATATGTTGATCTAATTTGTACATGTCAGGGCTAACATTAAGGTTGTTGTGACATTGTTTGATCAAGGCTGACTCAACCAAATTTCGGTCAACAAAATCCTTACACTGAGCAATGCATAGTGCCCCTCTGAAGTGGATAGAATGATCACAATGAACTAGAATGTAAATACAATACACTAGAGGGCTGGGCTGTACGAATAGAGTAAGAGTGTTGTTTTAAACGTGAGTCAAGAGATTTACCAGTTTGACCGATGCAAACAAATATACACTCATTGCATGGAATCGAATACACATAACCTCCTGCAGATGGGGTTCTACTTGGGGTGGACGGTAGAGCGACAGATTTTGGATATTGCAACTTCTTCCTAGTTTCGTATAATTTACATTATTTTTTAAGCGAAAAATTCCTGGCTGCAAATCATCAGGGCTCTGAGAAACATGCCAGAAAGAACTGCCCAATTTACCCTGATTAAGATGGTTAGAGTAATAACAAACATACGACCACACATTGATAGGTTTCCTTATACATATTGAATTTGAAACTCCTACCGATTCCATGAATCATTACGTCTAAGAACGGCAGAACACCATCCTCTTTATTCTCACTTGTGAATCGAATAAAAGGAACAATCGAATTAAGTTGGTTGTGAAAACCTGTTTGGTCGTGGCTAACCGGCCAAAGGCACACAATATCGTCGACGTATCTGTACCACACCACATAAGAAGATAAAATTCCAGGTAAGATTTTCCTTTCCCTGTTTTGAGCAATTTATACATGGAGTGTTTTGAAACTAAATATTTTGTCTACGGTTCCTCAGAAATTATAACAATGAAACATAGACTGCTTTAAATTTAAATCGATTCTTGATGATTCAAGTACCTGGGGCATTAGTTCTTTCCCTCCGTCCTTATATTCCAACTCCTTGTCCGCGTATCCATTCCGAGTACAATATACTCACACAGCCTAAACTTTCTCATGATACTTTCCCCCGACCCGCCCGCCAAGGTTCGCGTCTCACCAACGCTGCTACTGACAGCTAAACATCTCCATGGCTTTTATCTCCGCTAAGAGCACCCCGAACAACATGATGCCTCGGCTTCCGCATCCAGACCTCTTCCACTTGAAAGATTATCAAGAGAGTGCGTGCGTGACCAAGGCCCTCTCGCACCTCTACCGGAACACCTCCACCAAACAGTACTCACAGATAGAGAAAATGAGACTCCAGACATTCACTAAAAACCTGAAATTGAATTATCACGAGACAGCGCCAAGCCATTGCGACTATATAGCACTTGGAAGGGGGATCAAGATAAAGATTTGAGATAATATATCATTATTCTTGCAGATATTCATTTGCTAAATCACCTTCACACTCAACAGCTACTTCACACTATCGTTGCTTAAATACTTTCGTTGTTTATCAGTTATGCCAACGAGCACTGTGCAAGGTTAAGTTTTAAACGAGATGTGGATATTAACAATGCTTCAATGACCGCCTTGTTGAGGTCAACATGGTGACCTCACTCCTTGTGGCGTGTGAGGTGTGTGCAGCAACAATATCTTAATGTATAAGTGCTGAGCTCTTTAGGTGCGTCTTCCTGTCGTCGTAGTCTCAGTTGTCACCAACAGGTGTCCCTGTCCTGGGCTGTGGCGCCACCGTTGTCACGATGAGAGGCGGAGTCCGTCACGCCGACGGCGACGCGTCGTAAAGATACTCGGTACTCCCTCGTTGCTAATGATGTGTTACTACGTCTGTTGACGCATTGTATACGTCTGTTGACGCATTGTCTACGTCTGTTGACGTATTGTCTACGTCTCTTGACGCATTGTTTACGTCTGTTGGTAGCTGAGAGAGTTGTGTGTTTGTGCGCGGCGCCCTCTGGGTGTCTACGGTGCATGACAGGTCAGTTAAAATTACAATTATCTATCTCACTAGAAACGTAAATTACTTAACGTAGAGATCCCACTCTGTGTTAGCGTTCTCTATTATTCACAGGGCCAACAACAGAAAATGGGCTGTGGGGGGGGTCCACTTCAACTCACAAAATGGGGTATAGGGTCCACTGCCGTTAACAGGATGCAAATTGGGTCCACTGCCACTCACAGGATGGGTGTGTACTGCTTAAAAATTAACGAAGCTGAAACTCCGTCAATGGCATGGAACGGGTTTTCAACGTGTCCGTTTGTGTTGGTGAATAATGATGTTGTCCACTTCGTCAGCCGCTGCCAGGAAGTCGTTATTTACGCCAGAGCTGCAGAGGTGGTCGGGGCGTTAGAGGAGTCGTCGTACCAACACCTCGTGAATGGTTCAGTTGAGTGAGACTGTAGATTACAGGACTGCAACTGGGGGGCTGGACTGCGTGTTGATAGGGCAGTCCCGGCTGGTGCCATGCCTACCCCCTGGTGCCATGCCTGCCCCCTGGTGCCATGCCTGCTCCTGGTGCCATGCATGCCCCCCTGGTGCCATGCCTGCCCCTGGAAACACTTCCATCGGGAGGAACGGCGACAATTTCCCGCCAAGATGTGAGCGAGTGAGGGCGGCTCATGTGTGCTTGCCTGTTCACTCCCTCTGCCTCTTGGGTCCCACTTTTAAATTTGTTGAGCAACAACTACATGCTCCCCCCCCCCCCCCTTCCCGAGATTCCTCCGCCTCATTTCTTGCGGTATCATACTGAAGTTTCTCAATTGTCATCTTCCTTTATCTTAGTGGCACATGGGTCCTCCTCCGCTGGGATCACGGGACATCCCTGCAGCTCACGGACTTGCTCAAGCAGTCCGTGCAAGCAGTCAAGCAGTCTTCCAAGCATGGAAGAAAATGCAGAATAGAACCAGTGAAGAGCAGAGGTGCCATAGGCACAGAGAACACTGTATAAACATCAGAGGTCCGCGGTTATTCAACGTCCTCCCAGCGACTATAAGAAATTTTGCCGGAACAACCGTGGACATCTTCAAGAGGAAACTAGACAATTTTCTAAAAAAAAGTTCCGGACCAACCGGGCTGTGGTGGGTATGTGGGCCTGTGGACCCCTCCAAGCAACAGCCTGGTGGACCAAACTCTCACAAGTCGAGCCTGGCCTCGGGCCGGGCTTGGGTAGTAGAAGAACTCCCAGAACCCCATCAACCAGGTATCAAGCAGGGGGAGTTCTTCCAGGTAGAAAACTGATCGGTGATAGAATTGTTTGCTTTTCCTGTTGCTTTCCTGTAATTAAAACAGAGTTCAACTTTCCTTTGCAACATCATTGCTCTTTGTCTGGCTATCTTAATTGCAAAGCTAAGCATGTCTGCGTATTCTGACATTCACTTGTTTCTCGTCAACGTGTGCAAGCGAATTTGTGTTTATTTTATGGATTTTCCTTATTGACAAAATTTACTACGACTCTGATTTGACCAAATTCATTGTTTTTGTTGTAAGAGAATCGAACCCACTTGTAGACTGTGTCCAGTAACGACAGTCTTTCTACCACCTACAAGCACGCAAACCAGGAACACCCCCCTTCCCCCCCCCCCACACTGAACTATGGTAGATTTTGGTAGATTTAGCGCTAAAAGCTTTCGTAGTTGTTGTTATTGGTGTTCGGCTTAAGGCCTGTCAGTCTATGGCGGGTTATTAATTACGGCCGCCACAATAACTTACTAACCAGCCAGGGGCCAGATTCACGAAGAAGTTACGCAAACGCTTACGAACCTGTATTTCATTTCTCAATCTTTGGCGGCTTTGTTTACAATTATTAAACAGATTAATGAGCGCCGAAGCACCGGGAGGCTGTTTATAACAATAACAACAGTTGATTGGCAAGTTTTCATGCTTGTAAACCTGTTTATTAAATGTAACCAAAGCCGTCAAAAATTGTGGAAAGATGTACACGTTCGTAGGTGCTTGCGTAACTGCTTCGTGAATCTGGTCCCAGTGAGTTCACGTTACT
This sequence comes from Procambarus clarkii, assembly GCF_040958095.1. Classification (NCBI taxonomy): domain Eukaryota; kingdom Metazoa; phylum Arthropoda; class Malacostraca; order Decapoda; family Cambaridae; genus Procambarus; species Procambarus clarkii. Next base: position 30,073,677 of record NC_091172.1, read on the forward strand.
CCTCAACACAGTTCCAGACTAAACTAAACTCTCAGTACATACACACTGAATACAGTGTATACACTGAATGTATACACACACACTCAGTGTATACACACCGAGAAGCGGGGTATAGCTCTCGTTATACCACGCAGTATTTCATCATACCCGAGCATAGTTAATATACTGACTTGTCCAGATATTATGCCTGGATGATGGCTCTCGAGTTAAGCTGTATGTGATGGTCAAGGGGTGGATAATGAACTGGATTCGACTGGTGGATGTGATGGTTCAGGGTTCGAGTGAGTGAACCCAACACTAAGACAACATACTGACTGACAGCTGACAGCCGAATGCCACATTTTTATATACCGTGATGTAAAATTCAGTATTTTCTCAAATAATGATTAATATTAGTATATATCGTGGGTTTATAAGTGTGTACACCTAGGTAAAGTGTTTTGGTTTTGGGAGTGTTTACAACACAGGCTTCGAACATGGCTACGTGAACTGTACGTCAAGTATTGACTTGTGTAGAGTTCATTAAGTCAATATTTGACTTACTCGGCGTGAACCTGACAGCGCTTTGTTTCCTGATGGGTTGTGATGGGGATGGTGAGGTCAGAGTGTGTCACCATCGAGGAACTGATTCTCTCCAACACTCAGGATATTCACAATCTTGTGTAATACATATTCATTATATATACACCCGCTCTCAAAAGCGTATACGCAAAATTTTGTATTATGGTGAAATTAATATAACGTATTTTGCAACTCTAGTTAATATTAAATAGCGTTATTTGACACATAATTTGGACTAAATTAAGGTAAGCTTCACGTGCTTGACAAAACTCAAAACGAGGTTCATTAGTGCTCGAAGCGGGTGTTTGAGATGCCTGGCCGCTACACGAGCCTGAGCGCCAGTCAGCCATGGGTCACAAGGCGGACACCACGGTGCTGTGTGATCCAGAGACAGACACCAGGAGGAGTACTTGGAGGTGCACCGCCGCTGACAAGGACATGAGCGGGGTGGTGGTGGTGACCGTGATGGCCGCCAGCGTCCTGGGCATGATCGTCGCCCTCCCCATGCTACAGTTTCACCTGGTGAGCTTGGGGTGGACGGTAGAGCGACAATCTGGCTTCATGCAGGTTGGCGTTCACTTCCCTTCACCTGGTGAGCAAACTTGTTCACAGGTTTGGTCTCTGGGCGTGTCCTGCTGGAATGCCAAACACAATTGTTGTTTAAAAGTCTTTTGAGCATCTAGTTCAACGGTAATATATTTGTAATCGTCCCATATTCGCCACTCGTGTTTCTCTCGGCTTATTTCTAAACTATATTGGGGGCAGCATAATGATTGTCAGTTGGTAAGTCAGGGTGTGGCCAGTACTGGATGGGTGACCCCGTGGGCAACATTTTAACTATAAAGGAACCTCTGTAAGCTCAGCAGCACCGGGACTCGACAAGCGGTTACTAAAGAATCTGTAAATCTTTTTCTGAACCTTGGTGACTTTTTATATTTACTGAAGTTTGAGCTCCGAAACACTCGGAGGCTGTTTATAACAATTGTTAGGTGTCTAAACTGTTTAATTAATGTAAACAATGGCGGCAAAGATTAAGGTGTACAGGGTCGTAAGTGGACGCGTAACAGCTCTGTAGAGTCGTGGCCTTTGGTGTTTGTACCTCCCCCCCCCTCCCATATCTGTTAACCCCGTCTTCCCAATAGAACGTCGCACTTTGACGTATACTCTAAATAAGGCTCAGAATTGTCGTACTAGAAAATGGTAGCGGCTCACGGAATTGAGTCTAGATTTTTTTGAGTGCTCTGGTAGGTTAGGAGAAAGGCACTAGAGTACGACAGTTTCTTGGCGTCGGGAGGCCTTCAGGAGGCCGGACTGCTCAGAGGCATGAAGGCTCGAACGCTTCCTCTGAACACGGGGGTCGCAGCCAGTACATCACGGTAAACTGGTTTATTATGGTGTACTGACTTATTGTTCATCACAAAATAACTGGTTTCTGTGTTCACATCCAAAACCAGTTTTTGAAGTAGAGTATTTATTGCCTCTTCACAGAGCTGGCGGCTTCCTTCTGCATGGAAGTTGCGAAAACGGGTTTTGTCTGAATGTTAGTTGCTACGGACCTTCTCTACTTTCAATAATATTTTTGGGAAAAGTACACTTCATAAAGTTTACAAGGCGTTGGAATGCTAAATCTGAAGTCTTATTACAGGGAAAGTCTGAGAGGGAGACTGCCTCGTTAAGCGAGGCGAGCGACCACCGCTGGGTCGCCAAGGGTGTGCCGTACATCGTCCAGCCTCCGGACACCAAGAACAAAATCCGCCAGGAGATACCCAAGGTGGTCGACGAGCAGTTACAGGAGCAAGTGATAACGGATTACCAGGTGAGGCTGTACGGAGGTACCCTGGGATGATTTGTCTTGGTCCCGGCAGGGGGGGAGGGAAGACTGTGTTGTAGGCCTAGTAACTCAAGCGTTAATGGCAAATTTCGAGGCTGTGTGGTACAGTGGTAGTGCCCTCATTTGGCGGGAAAACGCACTAGATTCTCCCCTTACCTAGTGTTCCATACTACCTGGAGTGCCATAGCCACGCTTACCAAATTGCCATGAATCTTGTGAGAATTGGACTATAGCAACACGTGTAATAATGTGCTTTATGATGGGTTAAGCTGCGAGTTTCTTGGTCAGTCTAGTGTGGTAGTTGTGTAGCGCCGGGACGCTGGCTTGACCAGTGACGACACGAGGCCCCTGACGATCACTCCCACCCCGGGGGATCTTGGCCACAGGTGAAAGGCGTGATCTGTTGGTGTCGTGGTGACCGACTCATTTGTGAGAGTATTTTGGTCTCGCTTTTTTCTATTCTATTAAGTCCCGATTGTCAACTTTATTTTCTACATTCGTAAACAGAAGGATTTAGTCCCTCTCCCCACTCAAACTACCCTTCCTCGATCACTGCCTTAAAACGTCTCGTGGGGCATACTTAGAGATCGGAAGTATATACAGAACCTCTGTGAACTGCTGCAAACCACTGCTGGAGTTCCTGACGACGCCCTGGTCATGACAGCTGTCAGTCCACACTACTGACTTGCCAAGTTGACCACCATCTGCTGGTTACCTTTCGGCTGTCTAGTGTGATTCCTGGAACCTTTGGGAAGTGCCAATTCTAACAAGTGCACATCGAATTTGTGTGGAAGTTCTTTGCGATAAATTGTGGAATTAACAAGCATATTTAATTGCCTGCAATGGAACGTCCTGAAAAATTTGTAGCGATTATATAGCTTAATATAGTTGCTACACCTAGAAAAATGAAACTTCTAATGCCATAGAAATGTGAAGTTATATCATGAGCATGTACAAGAAAATAAACGGATTTTTGATTGATAGATTGACATTGTTGCCTCAATGTGCTAGCGATGAGAGTTAAACGTGTCCAGTCTCCCTCCCACGCTTTCACTCTTTACTTTGTAATAAATATTTCTCAGACTTAAGGACAGGATGGTTAGCTACTTGCAGTGATATCACGCCATCACGTGACCTTTGACCTTCCTCGCTCGTCTCGCTGCTGTTAAAAGCCTGTCATAAACAAACCTCGAAACTCATTATATGAGTTATTCCTGCGCCAGAATGCAAAAAAGTGTTGAACTGAAATAGGAAATGAGGATTGGTGGGTGTGAACTACCTTAGATGTTGAACATCACCTTCACAAGGTTAACTTTGGGCCTCATGGACAGAAAACCTGCTTTTTACTATCTGAATTGCATTATTTCTCTGTACTGAATAGTCTAATTCAGCGTGATCTGAAACTGCTTCAGATTTTACATTAATTCATCGATAAACTTAATCGGAATGGCTTTGTCATGTTGTATCGTTATGTCTTGTGAATCATGACTTGCAATGTGATCCTATATAGCTATTTTAGCGTTTTGTCTGGTAATTTCGTATGTTTAGGAAGTAGCACTACAACTCTTGTAATACTCGCATTAGTCACGACTAAAACGCTACAAGTGAGTAACATTCGAATCTGACGGTGAAGGAAGCAATTTGTTGCGTACAGCTGTCCGGAGCGAGATTGCGTCGGCTTTTTGATTAGTGAAATTATTCAATTTAAAGTGTCCTAATAATTCTCAAGAGTTGGTATAACAATTTGACCTTGGCTTATCCTGTGTACACACTAGTCCAGTGAAACCGCGTGACAACTTTACTCGTGACAAGAGCACGCATCCCCCTGATCTGTAGTGTTTTGTTCACACTTTAGCACTTACAAGCGGCAGACTGAGACGGTCAAGAGGTGTAAAGTGGCGACAGTGTTGTATGCCACGACTTTGGAGTAACAACATGTAAGGATGGGTTCAACGTAATGAACAAATATATGAAAATGACCTTTTTGATTAAAAATATTATTGTACATATCCCCAAAACAGAATTAGAATGTGAGCAAAGAGTAATCAAGGCAAGGCGATTGACGAGACTTGAGCCTTGAGCCTTGACCAAGGAACTTTAAGAAACAATTGAACAGCGGCAGAAAAGCAGGGAGTCTCTCGCTTCCAGTTCACGTTAGTTATCCCGATTGGCAGAACCAGATTTTTATTTGTATATACAAAAAGGTACATGGGTGTGAGAGTAGAACATAGCATTGATGTTTTTACGTTCTTGAAAAGCCACTAACAAGCATAATGTTCAGGGCCGGAACCAGATACATTCGTCAATCATTGAACCCACAGAGCGTCTCTTGTATTGTGGCAGTAACCTGGAGGAACGACGACGTTTCGGTCCGTCCTGGACCATTCTAAAGTAGATTGAGAATGGTCCAGGACGGGCCAAAACGTCGTCGTCCCTTCACCTTCTAGTCTGGTGACTGTGTGGTCTGGTCAACATACTTTAGCCACGTTGTGACTCACCGCCTGCAATCTGGAGGACTTTTTAAAGGTGGAGGTGGCGACGGCAGGTGGGGTGGAGGAGGCGGTGGCTGACCCGCTGGAGTACTCAGACGAGCTTGAGGGTCTGATGGACACTGTGGGCAGTGACCCTGCTGACCCCGACGCTGTGGCCTTCCTCCTGCCCCTCAGAGGCCACACTGGCAACCTGGGCATCAGGTCAGTTTTTTCCAGTTTATTATGCACCCTATACCCATCCTGTGGGCGGTAGTGGAAAGGCTTAGAGGCACATAATGGGCTCAAGGATTGAACCCCACAATTAATTTAGTTAAAAAAAGTTTTGATTAGCTAGCTACAAAATTAAATTGTTACATCAACAATGGGGCTAGACAGACCCAAAGTACTCGCCTATTTGTACTCACCCATTTGTGCTTGCGGGGGTTGAGCCTTGTCTCTTTGGTCCCGCCTCTCAACTGTCAATCTATAAGTACACTTCTTAAGCTAAGTAACTTAACACATATGGAGAGCTAGTGTTACAATTTGTTTATCCTGCACATCCCCCTCTTTCCCACCTATGCAGTGGGCAGCGGTGGATAGGTTACAATCACTTGGTTACAACCTACAGTTAGCAAACTAGGGATATTTGGCAAAGATTTCTGGTAGCAGATATTTTTGTAAAGAAATATTTACACCTCCTGAACATTTGCTATAGAATTGTTCCTGAATTAGTATCTATTTGCACTCCATTATAGTGACAGATGGTGTGCGAATAATTTTGAGTTGACATTTGGTTAGGTTCACATGAGCATTATGATGAAAATTCCCAAAGATATTTATAGCAGTTTATCACGCAACTAAAGTGCAATATTTAGTTTTCTATTGACCTTATTTAAGATCTACAGAAAATGGTTATTTAATATTAGAAGGGGGATCTGTTCAAGATGGTGCTACTTGCATGTTGGTTTCCGTTTAATATTTATTTGAGCTCTTATTATTGTACAGCCACTAGCACGCATAGCGTTTCGGGCAAGTCCTTAATCCTATGTCCCCTGGAATACGACCCGTCCAATCGTTTAACAACCGGGTACCCATTTTACTGCTGGGTAAACAGAGGCTACAGTTAAGGCTTGGCGCCCAGTAAATCTTTTCCTGCCAGGATACGAACCCTGGACAAAGCGCTCGCGAAACGCCAGGAGTGTCTTTTATCACTACACCACGGGGACTTTGACTGTTGGGTATATTTAAATACAATCCATTGTATGGAGGGATAGGCAGCCAGTGTATATATAAATGTTACTTGTATTGAGGTCCTCCACTTAAGGAAGAATTACTTGACTGCCCCCCCCCCCTGATGCAACCCCATAACATGTTAACTGTTCCTAATGATTGCTAGGTGAACAGATGCATTAGGTGATAGGAAATATAACCAACCATTTCTGTCTCGGCCGGAATTCGAATCGGGAATTCTAGATTGAGTAGAGGACGAGCCTGACTGTCCTACCGGTACAGGATGCCCTTGAGGTCTTTCGTCCTACCTGGGAATCGAGCCTGGGATCATTGTGGTGCGAGTCTACAGCACTGACTATTGGTCACCACACAGGGTGCCAGCACCTAGCGTCCTTCCCTACTTGGAACCCACCAAGCCTACAGTAATGCTAGATTTCCTTAGTAGATCCTCTAGCCTGTATTTTCATGAATTCCTGTAATATCTTGCTGTCACCTTCTTTGTTGTCCCCCTCTGGCTCTAGTGGATTGTAGAGTCACTGACTTCTCCCTCCAGCTCCTGCCTTGCCTTTCCGCAACCTGCTGGCCTTTTATAACTTCCATTACTGTTACTTTAATTATGTTTTCCCTCTGACTACTTGACTACTACAGCAAATGTTTCGTCAGTTCTTGTTCCCCATTTATCCATTACATGCTGTATATTTTTGTTCCGTTCTTTTTTCTTGCTGCCTTTATCTGATCTTATTGTATCCTGAAGCCCAAGTACATTTCCCCTCGTGGTTTATTTCCCCTCAGTTCCTCTAAATCCTTAAAGTTAGTTCCTCTCTTGTTAATGCTTGCATTTAGGTCCACAATGATCTAGTCCTGTTATCCTTTTCTTTCTCCCTTTCGTGAATTTCCAGTAACTGCCCTGCTAGTGAAGCTTGTACCCCTCTCACCACCTTGCTTTTTCTCTCCTCCTCCACATATCTTACTAGTGAATATATTTTCCTTCAACTGTTATGAGTTGATATTTCAGGATAGCAGTCCTCTTTATGTTCTGTTCCTCTTTCCTTTAGGGCCTCTAATAGCATATTTCGTGTAGCCATGTTTATTTCTTTAGGACGTTCCCTTTCCTTATTGTTGCTGCTACTTTGTCACCATCTCCACAAATTTGTTTCCCTTCCTACTGCTCTCGGCTGTAATTGCATTTGTTCTTAGCTGTTCCCTGTATTGCACTACACTATAACATCTAACACGGGTATAACAAGCTTATCCCAACCAACCAAGACCCAACTATCAACCTCAGTGACTGAGAGGTAAGCGGTGCAGGTGGGAAGTGGGTGGGGGCTGTGTTCCTGTAGACAGTTCTCCTTAAGTTGGGTTAGTGGCGATTATTATTAAATGGTTTTTCTCTTGACTATTGGAGGTTTATTCACGTCGCTCGTGCTCTCTGCAGCTATGGACGTAGACTGAAGGCGTTACTGGAGGCGGCGTCCGAGGACACCAACGTGGAGAAGGAATCGTTCACAAACAGTACCAGAAAGGGGTTCCTCCCGACCGGCGTCCTCGTCAGAGACTCCCAGAGTGATCCAGATGTTGCCAGGTGAGGCCAGGCCGTGTGACCCCTTACTCCGGTGGTGTGCAACCCAGGAATGAAGGAATTAATTCCTTGGTCTGCATAAATACCTGCCAGTCCGGTTTGGAATGTGATGGAGATGTATCTGCCTAAATTTAAATGCCTTTCTCAATGTGTCTATTAAAAACAAGACTAAAAGCGCAGATAGTATGGGACAGGGGTGTAGCCCTGTGCCAGGCGGGAGTGCGTGTGTAGCATTATAAATTATGACTTTTACACGTTTAAAAATGTCTTGTAAAAAAAAAAAAATACATGAATCTTAGGGAAAGTTGTCCTAGAGGCATAAAGTGCATGATTTCAGAGGCTGTGTAAGACTAAATTTCGAATATAGACGTAGTTTGATTAAGGAACGACGCCAAAATGGCGTGCGTGCTACTTTACCATAACACCCAGGTTAATGTTCAACATTCGTGAGTGCATGATACAACTTAAACCATATTACATCGTACTGGATGATGTCATTAAACTAATCATTGTGACCTTGTGCAGGAAGTTAACGCAGCACTTCTATGAGATCCACGGCACGACGCGTTACTTCGGCTACCTCACGGACGAGGAGGCCCTGACGGTGGCCCACTGGGCCCGAGCCAAGGCTCCAGGTGGGTGCCTCCCTCGTCTTCACGTACTTGAGGAGGTTTTTGTTTTTTATATACTCCATATTTCAAAGCTATTTTAATGTGACGTTTCACTTTTGTGTAAGGTCATGTGTTCAGTGCCGAGGGAGAAATCTTTTGCTAGTTAATTCGGGTAGTAGTGTCGGGCAGGTAGAGGACCATACGACACGTGTGACAAAGCCAAACTCTGCCAATAGGGATGACCAACCTGCAGAAGGAATCGTTACAAAATGTACCAAAATACTCTCCCGCAGCTGGAGTAGTCACACGAACCACGCGCACTCCTTCAAAACCTTATTCCCAAGGCCCTTTTATCTATAGGGCTCATTCTTAGTGAGTCAATCGGTATATTTGTGGGCAAGGTGGTCGTGGCTTCAATATGCTCTTGTAGATCTCTGGTATCTCAAGCATTGCTTGGTAGACTCGCCCTATTGGATCACGAGGCAAGGAATGCGTGGTCAGTCTCCCGGGGAAAGGTTGATTTTTTGACAATCCTTCTGTATAGATATTATAGTAACGATGTGGACCATCGTACATACCTGTATATTGACGAAATGAACAATTATATAAGTTGAATTTGGGCAAACCGGAAAAAGCTTTGTATATTAGTGTTGCTAATGCAATTAAATCTAACCATCCTAGATCTAATACACGTTATGAAGGGTAATATAGTATACAGGTGCTATATTAGGCCTAGGAATGTTTAATTTCTTTTTGTAAACTATATAGACTGAAGTGCCAAATTCTACTATATAATTGTCCATTACGTCAATGTGTACGATGGTCCGCGTAGACACAACGTTCTATCTAATCAGGAGGATGGGTTGATTATTAGCCTTCAGATATCGATAGTCTCGCGGTTTTGGAAAGACCTGTTTTTATCATTTTCTGATTATTTATCAATTTTACTAGATTTTATATTGCGATTTTGCTCCACTAGAAGATGTCTGCATCAGTGATTTATCGGATCAGATTTAACATTTGATAAAGGGTGAAGAGTGATGACTGACATAATGTATCTACAGGAGCAAGATTTGTGACCCCGACGGCCATCTCCACCTACCTGGAGAGCGCCCGGAACGTGGCCAGAGTTCAGCCGTCGGCGCGGGTGTTGGCCGCGGCCTTGGGGGACCTGCTGGCCACCATCCACACCATACGGCCCCTGGTGGTGGCCAGGGCCTCCCTCCACACTGATGCCTTCCTTGCTCTCCTCCACTCAGTTGGTCTCCGTCCCACGAAGGTACTCGTCCTCTAAATCTTGACACTGTTCCTGGCTAGAGTTGTAAACTTCAGATTCATTCACCGATATCGCAAAGCAGTTTTAGTTCATTTATTATGCGTCCCATACCTATCCTGTCATGACACTATTTTTAATGTCGGTAATCTTGCTTAGATGTCCACATTTTTCAGGGGTCAGATTAGTATGATCAAATTTGTCATTTTCTTAATGGGAAAACAGCTTTTTATGGTTAACAAGCTTAGATATACACATTGTGCTGCTACCCTATTCTATATGAGAGATTACAGTGTAGATCAAAAGCCAACTCTTAAGTTCATCTAATAAACAAATCCACAAGGGCCGTGACGAGGATTCGAAGAGGATAAGGCAGCGTCTGGGATGCTCTCGGACGTAAGTTCGAATCCTCGTCACGGCCCTTGTGGATTCGTTCATTTGATGCATCACGCTATTGTGATTTGTGTGTTCATCTAATACGCCCATCTAACAGGAAGTAAAGTCAAGAGTGGAATGTCGAGGCGGCACTGTTATTAATGATCATTGTAGGACACTCTTGACTGGTTATACTTAATATAATAATTTGTATAGTATGATTGCAAAGTTGCTCGTCTGGTAAGACATTAATCTTGGTGGAAGGTAAACCAGAAGTATTAGTAATTACCCATTGACACAACATCCAAGTGTCGCACATCACTCTTGGTATTAAGCCCACTGGCTGGTCGCTTTTAACACATTTTTATTGTGGAATAAGATTAGATGGCAATATTAATGTAGTCCTTTAATCAGTCTTTTGATTTATTATAAGCTGAAGAGCTTTTTTGTAGTAGATTCTAGAGTTTTTACTAAAAGAACAATTCACATCAAACTGCCATTTCTTGTCTGGATAAGCTGTTCAAATGTATTGGTTATAATAATGGTTTGTCCTGTGTTGCGTGTTTAGTCTCGTCAGTGACGCCAACACTTCTGTATATACATTCCAGTTCATTTGTAATCTTGTATAAATGTTCCACTCAATATTTCACATTTAGTACATGAATTTAGTACATGTTCAGAGACTTGTCGCTGCCCTTCACACTGGCCTCCGTAGAAAGGTAATTATGAGAGTAAATATTTACTCTTACTCGCAAAGCATTTTCTTGTAATTACCTTACCTAATTACGAAGGTAAAAAAAAAATGAAGCACTGGACATAGGTTTCTTCATGGGTTACTTTGCCCCCTCATAAAACCATTTATTTTTTGGGGTTGGTACGGATACAAGTTTATTGGGAGAGTGCAGTTGCTAGATATCTACATCTGTTGGTGCCAAACAAGTGAGTTTTCAGCCACCTATATTGCAAAAACCTTTAACATGTCATAATTGATGTCGGTCAACACCCTTTATGGGAAACTCCAATTAGTAAGGTTTCTAATTGTTAAATTAAAAGGCCCTGATTTTAGATCCCTAAAAGATCTCTTGCAATCTTCAGTTCAGTCAGTTGTTACTAAAGTATTTGTGCTCTGTTATCATCCTCTCATTGGCTTATTAACTCCGCAAAAGTTAACTTCATTCTAAATTCTTAATCTTTAAGTGCTTTACTCAAGCAATTGTAGAGACGTTAAAAGACTGAATGGTAATACAACCATTTAAATTGGTGAAATATAGTTTCAAATTACAGCAGTTGAATGACCTTATTGACTCCATTGTCACCTCAATATGCATAATGTAAACGTAGGATGCAAGTTGACCAGACCACACACTAGAAGATGAAGGGACGATAACGTTTCGGTCCGTCCTGGACCATTCTAGAGTCGATTGTCATGAGAATCGACTTGAGAATGGTCCAGGACGACCGAAACGTCGTCGTCCGTTCACCTTCTAGTGTGTGGTCTGGTCAACATACTTCAGCCACGTTATTGTGACTCAATGCCTGCGTAGGATGCAAGTTGTGTTGACATGTTCCTTGTGATGCAGGTGATGCACTACTACGAGACGACTCGGGCCGAGGAGCTGGTTGAGCGAGTGAAGATCCAGCTGAACTTGACACCATCTCCCATCCTCCTCCTGGGTAACGCAGGAGAGCTGGCACCTCATATTAGCCGCCGACAAAATCTTCTCGGCAGTGTGGATATTGCCTTTCCAGACCCAACTGCACGATAGCATGCGCACCAATCAGTCGGAGCTTCTCGCCTTCATGTATCGTGCACATGATGACAAGCCGGGGAGATTCCTGAAAGAAGATCCGAACCTTGAACCTACTGAATCTATTGTACTGGCTTCAAAGTCATTGTTAACTGGTGGACTTCGGACATGGCGGGGATCGTACGTAGGTGACCGCATCTGTTCCAGTAGCTTCAGTTGCGGCCAGTGTGAGGCTGATGGGCGCTGCCGAGGGCTGGCTGCCTCTTCTGCAGTATGACATCACTCGTAAAGGCATCAAGCGACGGTTGTATCAGGAACTTATGGTAACTCGGGAGCTGCTTAAGCCCCTGGTCTCTGGAGATGGTTGCACTTTGGTGTTGCGGTATATAGAAGAACTGACTGGCTCCAAGAAAGTGAGTGAGGTTAATGTGCACTCCACATTGCCTACTTTGCTCATACCAGCTGAACGAGGCGCCCAGTTGCATGTGGATTGTGCACGCCATCACACTGACCTCCGATGCTTCGCTCCTAGTGGTGTATGGGCGCCTGTTACCTGTAGAGGCGCTCTGCAGGGTGCACACAAGTTCCAGGCAGAGTGTGGGAAGGAGGTTGGCATCACCATTGCAGCCTCGAGGGGGTGCAAGGCTGCAAAAGGCCTGGTGTGTCGTGGCGGACATTCTCTTGGCTGCCTGCTGTCAGGCCTCTGCTCCACAGTCACTCACTCTCCTCCTCTCTATGACTGTGCTGGCCTTCATATGGACACGTTATTCTAAGTAAAATGCTTGGCATTGCAAGTCATTTAAGTTTTTGTGTATTTAAGTTATCAAATATCATTAATATTAAATTAAAAATGGGCAACATTAGCTGAAAATATATGGTTTTCTTTACCACATATAATGGAAATGAGAAAGGGGGCATGTTCATACACCTCAATCTTCTCGCTATCCAGCCAGTTATCGTGAGGAGGCTTATTCGTGGATGAAATGTTATTCTTATTCGTTATTTGCAGACTTCTGACCCTCTTTCAACTTCAGGTTGGTGGGGTGGACGACCACGCCCCCGACTCGGTCCTTGATAGAAGAACAGGCTCTGTATTCCTGGCCACGTTGGGCCCAGTTGTTGCTCAAGATTCAGGTACTGGGAACAAAGTTCAAAGTGGCACGGGCTAGGGTGAGCCCGTAGTGGGCTTACCTGGCACAGGAGCGGGGTCTTGTTGGGCCCAGATAAAACCGCTTCTGAGACACAATGGATTGAATCTCCACAACCCCTCCCGCCTCCGTGGCAGGGTTGAGCGCCGAGCCCCCAGTGGCTCCATTTTGTAACAACTAGGCCTTTTACCCGCTCAATACTGGGGTCCAGCTTGGCGCTGCCACCCCCCGCACTCCAACACTCGCGGTTCCTTCTCGGTCTACTTACTACGGTCCAGGATTTGTTTGGTCCTGCCAAGTGGACCAATTTTGGTCGTCACGGATCTCTGGTAAACGTGAACCAGTATTTTGATCAGTCACGGTGATCATGCACCTCCTGATTTATTCCATAAACACCTAGTTGATTCTGTGGCTCCCCTTGTCTTCTAACCACCCGGACTGGAACAAGTGTAGTGGCAGCCCCCTTCTCAAGATGCGGCCGCCGCCCGCCTGGCTACGTTGTCCTGCATTGACCAGACCCCCAGTTCGGACCTCTTAAAATGCCCGGTTAAATGCTAGCATTGGCACGGTTATCCCGCACTGTATCGCGACTGGTGATAGGGACCTCAGACCTCCACGAGGATACTAAATATATCCTCAAGGCTGTTCATCCTCCAGATTGATAAGTTTACTCGGACCTTCCTGGGGGCGGTGGAGGTGGTTAGTCATCGTCAGCCGTTTCACGTAGTAAAAAATCGCTTGATAGGTCACTTCTATAATTGGTGTTGGTGTCCGTTCAGTAGTACATCACCTCTCCTCGGCTCTGCAATAGGTGTTAGAAATTTGGACAAGGTCTCTTGCAGTGCGCTAGTGAGATGGCCCCCCCCCTCCCCCCTGTTTTCCTTTGTTGAGCCTTGGGCCATTCCGAGATAGTGCTCTTGTTCCCAAGCTCACTGCATAAATTGCAGTGACGCCCACCTTCCCCCCCCCCCTCCCCCACACTTGTAGGTGTGCCCTACAAGTTTGAGAAAATCATTTCAATTTAAAGCGGTGATCGATCGTCTTTTCCCCGAAGCGAGACGCTAGATTAGCAGCCTTCATCTACCCCCCCCCCCCCCCGGGACAGGTCTTATGCTCGTGTGTTCCACTTTTCACCCTCACTTTCTCAGTTCTGCCACCGTTTCCAGGCCTTAGACCCCGACACTACTACCTCATCTCATCCTTTACATTGAGACACTAATGGTCTTCCTCATGGTGATCCCCACATGGAGTTTCCTCCCTTCCCGGTCTTCCACCGGGAAATCTTCGACACTCCCGTGTTTAAATTCCTAAAAATGCTAAACATACTCATTCCACACACTCTTGTGTCATTTACATGTACAAAACCCTGTTAAGTGCAAACCTGTGCTGAAAAACTTCCTTGACAGATGTAATAGAACCCATGATTACCACACCAGAAATAAATCTTTGATATCACCAGAGTCAAACTTAAAAACACTATGCAAATAAAGGGACTTAGTCTATGGATCTCGCTCACTAAAGAATTAAAAAGCTGTAACTTTTGCCTTATTAAAAAATAAAACCTAAAGTACCCAATTTCGTCCTCGGTTTCTAACCCTAGTGCCTTAACTCGCACTGTATCTTGTGCTACTCAATCCCCCAATATATGTACCTAAATTTTTTATTTATTTATTTATGCATATACAAGAATGTACATAAGGAATGTGAGGATACAAATATGGTAATTACAGTCTTGTAAAGCCACTAGCACGCGCAGCGTTTCGGGCAGGTCCTTAATCTAAGAAAATTTTAAGGAGGTAATTACTTGCAAAATTATAGACAAAAAATGATAACAGATTACATGAAATGAAAAAAAGATGAGAGAAAATTGTAGGTACAGTATATTAAAGCGCACAGGTAGCTAAGATTGGTTGCAATGACAGCTTGAATGGTAGTTGACAAAAATTGGTAGTCACAATACAGCATATGGCTAGCACATAAAAGAAGACAGCAATGAACACAATGATAAGGTTGTTTGAAATTACATAAAAATTAGGAGATTGGGTAACACTAGGTACAGAGCAAATTTAAAGCTCAGTGTAGGAAACTAAGAAGATGAAGTTAGGTACTTTTTGGTTTTGCTTTTAAATAAGGCAAAAGTTTTACAGTTTTTCAATTCACTAGGGAGTGAGTTCCATAAACTAGGTCCCTTAATTTGCATAGTGTTTACACAGATTAAGTTTGACCCTGGGGATATCAAAGAGATATTTATTTCTGGTGTGGTGATAATGGGTCCTATTACATCTGTCCAGGGAGAGTTTCAGAGCATGGTTTGCATTTAAGAACAGGGTTTTGTAAATGTAGTTGACACAAGAGAATGTGTGGAGGGCGTTAATATTTAGCAAGTTTAGGGATTTAAACAAGGGAGCCGAGTGTTGTCTGAAAGCTGAGTTAGTTATCATTCTGATGGCAGATTTTTGCTGTGTGATGATGGGCTTAAGGTGGTTTGCAGTGGTAGACCCCCATGCACAGATACCATAATTAAGATAGGGGTAAATTAGTGAATAATATAGTGAGAGGAGAGCAGAGTTAGGAACATAATATCTGATTTTGGAGAGTATACCAACTGTCTTAGAGACTTTCTTAGTTATGTGTTGAATGTGGGTGCTGAAGTAGAGTCTCTTGTCTAGGAATAGGCCAAGAAACTTGCCATCATCTTTATTACTGATGTTAATGTTGTCTATCTGTAGCTGAATTGCATTTGATGATTTGCTTCCAAATAAGATGTAGTAAGTCTTTTCGATGTTTAATGTTAGTTTGTTCGTTGACATCCATAAGTGGACTTTTTTTAATTCATTATTCACAACATTATTTAGTGTATGTGGGTTGAGGTTTGAATAGATAAGAGTAGTATCGTCAGCAAACAGTATAGGTTTGAGAATATTAGAGACATTAGGCAGATCGTTTATATATATAAGAAATAGAAGAGGTCCTAAGATGCTGCCCTGTGGCACTCCAACGGTAATTGGTAGAGATCTATATATACCTAACTTACCATTGTAATCATTGCTATAATCTTATATCCTGGTTATATTGAACACACATTTTACTACATTATACCTCGAAATAATCCTCAAACTATGCTACAATGTATCTGTCGATAACTCAAATTTTACTTTAATGTACCTACTAATGTTCGTCAAATTCTTACAATGTGCCTGTTAATATTTCTTCAATTTTGTTAGAAATTACCTACTTAAAACTGATAGCAGTTTCGGGCAGGTCCTTAATCTAACAGCTAACAAACTCGCCCTTAACATTGACAAAACCTAATATATTTTCTTGTTCTCATAGATAACAAAATGAATTTCCAGGGCTACATTCAAAATATAGCAAAAAAAAACTTTATGAACTGTTGGAATTCTTTATAAGATCAGATATTATGTACCTCGCCCTGCCCTGGTGATGCTATTACTCTCGTCTATCCTTAGCTCAATTATGGTATGTGCTTGGGGGTTCTACTACCGAAAATCATCTACGCCCTCTAATTACTCGACACAAATCGGCTATCACAACAATAATAAACGCTGGCCCCCAGACAGCACTCGGTACCCTTAATATATAACATATTCAAAGATTTGTCACTGCACATCCTCTTAAGTGTGTTCTATATATTTAAAACTCTGAACAGTGATGCCAATCCTGACCTTAAACGCTTCCTGGAAGGTTGTAACAGAATCCATGGGCACCATAACAAACAAATGCCTATTTGATATTACAAGAGTGCGACTTTGCTAAACTAGAAATGCTCTGCAAATCGAGAAACCCAGAATGTGGAATGACCTTCCCAATCATGTCAAAGGCTGTACCTCTCTCAACCAGTTTAAGGGTAAAACTAAGTACTACCTAATTAACTCCATGTAACCTACCTTACCCCCTAAATATCAACCCATGTCTTGATATTTTCAAACAATACTGATTGTTGACCAACTTGTATAACTACAGTACTAATTTCTGCCATGTTTTCCCCCTCCCCCTTTTTCAACTCTGTTGAGATCAAAGCATAAATTAAGTTTGTCGGTGTTTTTTCCCCACAGCTACATAGCTTTCCTGGTTTGGTGCCGCCTTTTGATATATACTTTCCCCCACACCTTGCCCGAAACGCTGTGCATATTAGTGGCTTTAGGCATAGTATGTACCTGCTGCTCTTTAGAGAAATCCAACATTGTTTGTAACACATCATGTATGTTCCCGAATAAATCAAATAAAACCGGAATAAACATTTGATTTGAAACGCTATGCGTGTTAGTGGCTTTAGAAGAATGTAAACACATCAATGCTATGTTCTCTCATACCCAATGTACCTTTTTGTAGAAATAAATATACCAAAGTTACATATACTACAGAGACCCTGTGCTTTAAAGGTTCCGGTGGTACAGTTGGGTTCGTTCTCGACGCACAATAAGAATTCCGGGTTTGAATCCCGGGCGGGACAGAAATAGTTGGACACATTTCCTTTCACCCAATGCTTCTGTTCACCTGGCAGTAAGTAGGTACTTAGGAGTTAGTCGGCTTGTTGTGGGGTTGCCGGCACGGAGACCTTGTGGGACTGAGCACAGGACGGCACGGAGACCTTGTGGGACTGAGCTGCACAGGACGGCACGGAGACCTTGTGGGACTGAGCACAGGACGGCACGGAGACCTTGTGGGACTGAGCACAGAGTGCTCTAAATTTAGCCAAACCATTTGCTCGCAAGGATGGAATTGATTACCATATATGATTGCCTTTGAGCAGCCCGAGGGCAGCAATATTCAGAGAAAATAAAGGGGTGAAAGGTTCCTTGGCCTGTACCTAGACAAGACTCAACTTCGGCACCCACATACAACACACAACCAAGAAAGTCTCAAAAACGGTTGGTATACTCTCTAATCAGATAGGTACTGCATCCTGTATGGTATCCATACCATACGGGGTGCAATAAACTTATTTCAATTTCAGTGATATACATAGCTACCACCTATGGCTCCGTATTTTGGATGATTTTAAGGCTTAATAATTAAGATTGTAGTGAAGTCGTCAGCGAAGATGATAGCTGTTGACGGATGAATGCTCTATCACTAAAATCGAAAGAAATTTTGAGTTACAAATTAAAAGTTTTTAATGTCTCCATTATGTGTCACGTAATGTTTCAACCCGTGATTTAAACCACTATTCTACAGTGCATTCTGTTAAAGGTCAGTACTTAGGAGAAATCTTGATGCTTCTCAGTAAATTATAATAAGCACACTATAAATTATTACATATAATAATGATGCTTTCGCCAAACATTATATATAATAGTGAATGCTTTGAAACTCTTAAAGAGAACGAATTGTAGGAACGTCAACAGAAAACGATGTACCGTTGGAATGTCTATGGGATACTACTGCAAACAGGATAGCTAAAGAATCTACAACACGTCACACGATGTTTATGGGAGGGTCCACTACAATAAAAAAGAATAGGTATGGGGTTCTCTACCACCTGTTGAATGGGTATTGGGTCCACTACCGCCCACAGGATGGGTACGGGGTTCACTACCCTCCACTGGATGGGTATGGGTTGACATCATGGTGGTTGTGTTGAGCACATGTTCTACTGCATAATTCCTTGAAATGATCCTCATATTGTGCTTCAGTGAACCAATGTATAACCATGTAATGTTATCTTATGCATCTAGTAAACCCTGTTCATTATTGTGTGTTATTCTGATCTTTGTGTCAAAATTTCTTGCAATGTACCACCTTTAAATATTTTTTTACAATTTTTCTGTAATTATTCTACTTAAAGTTATCTGTACCTGTAAAGTAAAGCTATAAAGTACATGTAAAAAAAAAAATCAATTTTACTGTGAATTATCTAAAAATTGTTAGCGTTTCGGGCAAGTCCTTAAACTATGCGTGTTAGTGGCTTTACAAGAATGTAAAATCAACTTAATTTCTATGTTCTCTGTTAACCCCCAATGTACCTTCTTGTAAATGAATAAATGAATAAATAAATATATAAATGGGATACACTACCGCCAAGAGGATGTGTATATGGTTCACTACCACCCACTGGATGAATATGGGGTCTACTAGCGGCTACAGAGTTGGTATGGGGTCCGACAAAGGTCGGACCCCATACCCATTAATGGTGGGATAAGACCCACCATTAATGTATAATGACTAACTGAAAATGTTCTATTTCAAGAGCTATATATTATCTAACTAGCTGACATTGTAATTATAACGTGTGAAGGATAGATGAAATTGTGTGGAACGGATGAATTCAATTTACATTATTTCTTAATGTAAATAGAATTAATTTGTTTTACACACCCAAAAATATGAACTTCAAAATATATTTTATACATAATACACAAATATTTTGTACTAAAGTATGTAAAAGTTATAGCTTGCCTATATTGATGACTCGTGTTGGCGTATGGAAGACAGTGAGGAGGGGAAGGAGAGGGAGGGAATTGTCAGGGGAAAGCACCAAGCCATTACGACTCTATAGCACTGGGAAGGGGTCAGGATAAGGATTTGGGGTGGGACGGGGAAAAGGAATAGTGCCCAACCACTTGGACGGTCGGGGATCGAACGCCGACCTGCATGCTGGGGAAGGAGAGATGTAGTGTTTGGAAGGGGAAGTCCCCCTTCAGACAGACCTCTGACCTTATGACTTTTTACCTATCTCGGTAATATATATTATTACCTATTATATATTTTTACTTGGTTTATTCATCTTTTGGATTGTATTAGTGTCATGACAGCTCTCAAACATTCTGTACTTCATGTACAGGTATTTGTATTTTCTAGCTGAAATTAACTTCATTACAGTACTGTATTTGAATTTGCATTAGGTTATCCAGGAAAACCACTCTTTTTATAGATTAAGACCCCACTATGTAATCTTTCCATAGAGTACAGTACAGTAATGATCTTAATATATACAGTAAATTAAATAATAATGTAATCATTTTTAATAAATGAGCACAATTATTTTTTTTTATCATGGCTTGCAAACAAGTCTACTAAAAAAAAAATCCCAAGTGTCCATACATTTAATTAAACTTGACAAATCTGATAGATGTACATTTATGGACATCAGAGTAAGAATGCGATACCTTTATTTTGTGCAGCTTCTCATGTATATTACTGGAGAGGGCAGTGCATAGAATGCATGAAATATAGACTGCATTTACCAATTGTAAAGTGGAGTGCAATCCTTGGCACAAAAAGTTCAATACAATGAATTTTGGTGCACAATAATATTTCTGTCATTATCATAGCAATCATATCATAGGGTATAATGGCAAAACAAAAAGCAACAAAATTCTCAAAGTGCATAATGACAGTTATAATAAATCCTCAACACTGATTATAATACCCATCCTTTAATTGTTCTTGATAAGAGGAAGTAATGGCAGATGTGTTCATTATTTGGTGGCAGCCATTTCTAACTCTTATCACTTACAATACAAGCAAAAACACACACAAACAAATGATAGCTATGTAGTTATTCATAATCTTTGGCAAACTACTGTCACGAAGATATAACTGCCTTCTCAGACAATAATACAGTACTTGAAAATAGAATAGAAATTTTAACTTCAAGTAGAACACTAAGATTTTTCAGTTGCAACATCTGCTAAGTCACCCTTGATTAGAAAGTTTCTGAACAACAAAATCAAGAGATTTACGAATAGCAGCTAGGTTATTATCTATACTCTCAAGAACCCTATTACTCTCTCGTTGCACACTGATTAATTCCTGTTGCCTCTTCCATTCTCGCCATTCTCGTCGTGATTCTTGCTCCTCTGCATCATTTACTTCTTCTGTTTCCTGTTTCTGTTTTTTGCCTGGTTTCTGAAGAGGTACATACTGTTGCTGTGGGTACAACTGGTCATGCTGGCGAACTGCAGGTATTAACATTATTTTGGGCGAATCATATTCCTTTACTCTTTTCCTTTGTCGACTTGGCTCAGGGTGAGGATGTTGGCGAGGTGGGAGTCGAGTCGGCAGATATCGGGCTTGAAGAACGGGTCCGAGAAGTTCCTGGCAATGTTTCTTGTAAGGGTGAAGCTGAAGATTTACGTCTTGCAGTATTCATTTTCCCCATTATTTCATGCATTGCCTGAAATGCAGAGATCAAATTCCCAAAAAATACAGTAATAAATTTCTTACAACATAAATTCACAGTACAGTATTGCTTTTAATTACAGAAAATTGGATGCATATCACTAGTTACCAGTAATTAACAAGCAAGAGCAAACAATTACACAGGTATTTCATTATATTATGTGCACTACTGGAATAAAATATACTGTTTTGAGTAATACGAGTAACATCTTTCTGAACCGGCCCTTTCAGTTACTCCTTGAGCCAGAGCACATCGTCCACCCACAACAGTGTCAAATTTGCTAGCCAGTAGTTGGCCATCACCCCCCAACATTACAGGCATCTTTCCTAATGGTCTTGTGTAAATTTGGGAAGGAAGACTGTGTACAGGAAAGAGCTCAGCACCCAACTTCAGAACTGGAGGAGAGACCAAACTCAGCCTGAACCTCAGAGGTAATGACTCCAACAGCACTGACTGATATATTGCAATGGTACTGAACATTAGGCAGTGCTCCAAAACAACCAGAAAAAATAGAATGTCAGAATGCCTAAAACCACTGAAGAGTGCAACAAATAAATACTAATGATGGGAAGAGACCCAAAGTGGATATACCTCCTGCCTCCCTTGTAGATACTGGTACAGATGCCCTATAATCTCAATGTGAAGATAAGCAGAAAGGCTCAAAGCATTGAAAGTGACCAAAAAAATTTACTTGAATGTACCCGAGGGCCATTAAATTCAGCCACCGAGGAAATCAGATCAGCCAAAAGAAACTACGAAAGAAAACTTGCCCAAAGCATAAAGAAAGATCCAAAATCTTTCCGGTAATCTAACTGGCAATCGGCAATCAGTGATGTGTGTATACAAAGCCATGCCTGGCTTAGCAAAAGGATATCACTACAGTATAAACAGTACAATCACAGCTCGAGCCCAGAGTAACATCTCTGCTAACCCTCCAGACAGAATCTGCCTCCAGCCTCACCTTACAACCCACAGTGTCTTAACATTCTGTAGTGTTGTGAGATAATGTCATCTCCACAAAATATATGCTGTTGAGTGGTAGTGTTTACTGTCCTTCTGTCAGGGTATTTTGAAGAGTACTGTATATTTCTCTGAGTGTTGCAAAGTCATTTACACTACTGTACAAGTAATGTACATTACTGTACAAGTAACTACTGCACAAGTATTTTACACTAATGTTCACACTAGAAAGATCAGACCATTTGCCAAGATGCACATAGATGTCTGAAGCAGAATTTTCCCTGAGGGTCAACATCTATCTCATGGCCACAATAGGGACAGGAAGCCAGTAACATGTCAAAGGACCCCTCTATATTTCCTGGTAATTTTTCCTGGGAATTCAGGCGAAAGCCAAAGGAGCTGGCTGATAAACTGTGTTTAACACAAACTCCTATTAAGAAAATACCTAGACCAAGGGAAAAGTTTCTTTAAATCTTGAAATATGCAGCAGTCACTCTTGTATTAAATAAATACTGTACAAAAGTGCATCAGAAAACTAGAGACCAATCAACCTAACCTCACAAATCTGCAAGCTCATGGAGAAAATAGTAAGAGAAGAATTTATTTGCTATCTAACAGTTCACAGTCTTGCAAAAGGCATTACGACACAGTTTTGTCAAAAACAAATACTGCGTAACAAACTTGCTTACTTTTCTGGAAATGGTAATCAACTACACAGACTCAGGATTTCCAGTCGATGACATACACAAGGATTCTCTGAAACTGATTATGATATACCACATTAAAGGTTGGGCCAGAAACTACAAACACAGAATTAATAGTAAAATACTGATATAGATTAAACAACGATTAAAACAAAGATAGCAAATGGTCAACCTAAATGGAAGAGAATCTGATTGGAAAAATGGAAACCAGAGTACTAACACAGTACTAATATTAGCTTCAACCTTTTTTGTAAAATTATACAGCAATGACATAGATGACAACTTCATGAACTACATCATAAAATTTGCAAATGACACAGTGATCAAAATAGACAGTGCCATTCCCTGTGTGGTACCTTACTTCATTTCAACCAAAAAACACAACTTATCTGCGACACAACAGCTAAGCCATGAGCGCTAGAGACTTTATACTTGGATTTTTATGCTTCCTGGATGATTAATAACAATGTCAAAGGAAAAATAATTTTTTCATAAATTTTTGTGTGTCCACTAGAGTTACCAACATTTATCATCCACGGGCCAGATTCACGAAGCAGTTACGCAAGTACTTACGAACATGTACATCTTTCCTCTATCTTTGACGGCTTTGGTTACATTTGTTAAACAGTTTACAAGCATTAAAACTTCCCAATCAATCTGTTGTTATTGTTATAAACAGCCTCCTGGTGCTTCGGAGCTCATTAACTGTTTAATAATTGTAAACAAAGCCGGCAAAGATTGAGTAAAGATGTACAGGTTCGTAAGGGTTTGCGTAACTGCTTCGTGAATTTGGCCCCCCACATCATTGTGGTTGATATCAACCACAGAGTTATCAAACACAGTTATCATTTAACAGGTGAGCAGTGCAGTAGTTAAATTAATACTGTACAAATCACTTCTTTAAAAGATTCAACTTAACTCACATGCAAGGGACAACAGCTTTAATGTAAGACAGATGACAAAAGATGTTTTTAGCCCATAGGTTAACAAACCCATGAAATTACCCACCCTCCGTTCTTCTGGAATCATTTTTTGTATAATATATAACGTGTGTAATAATTTGGGAATATTTCACAAGTCACCAGCTTCCAGTCATCATTGAGGCCACTAGAGATGGTGGCCCTCAGGTAATGTCTTTTGACATTTACTTTACAATATAACTACAGCCATAATTAGATAACAAAATTAAAATATGCACATGAACTTGACACTAACATTAATTGGTAAAACAGGGAAGAAAATCGGGCACAGAGTAAAATGATCACATAAAATGAGTTATTTACTTATAAATTATTAACCCACTGCCTTCACATTTTCATTTCCCAAAACTATTGTGCTTTACCTCAAAATAGTCACATCTCCTTGTGATGGCCTCTTCCCCATACAACTGCATTTTGCTGAGGACATTTCTGTATGTTGATACCAAGTTGTGCCACTTCTTCTCCACCCTGTAGGCACTCACTGTATACCCATAGTCACACAGTTTGGTACTAGCATCTTCATACAGCATCTTCATTGTATATTTTGAATCGTTAAATTTTGGCCAAAGACGACGCACTTCCGATAGCAAGAGGTGAATCATATCTCTCGACCATTTTTGATAAATTTTACCTGAAAGAAAATGTTATATTTAAATGTATTGGCTGTAAATGCTTTACATTTGGTTTCCCATCATTGAAGAAAGGAAACGCGCTAGGTTTATCAAGGTCCCACTAGCCAAAGACTAACCATTTCCCAGGATACTTCCCACAACAGTTGGCTATTTACCAGGAATCTACTTACTCTTAGGTGAACAGAAGTATAAGGAAATGTAGCCAAATGTCTATTGCTGCCTGGGAACTGAGCCCAAAACAAATTCCATTTTTCTCTATGTACTTATATGTAGGCCCCCTATCTACATACCATTATAAACAAAAAGATAACACCCATTTTGCATTAGCTTCATTCCTCATTCTATCCACTTGTTGTATACTCATATTTCAAACATTTATTTTTAGTCTTTCAAATTTCCATGTCATTGTAAGTAGTGGTGCAGTGCTGCGGGAGCTCGCCGGAGCGCTGCTCCGGCACCTTTTCAAGTGGATGATGGAATGGGGAAAAGGGAGAGAGGATGAGGGGGAAAGGGAGGTGATGGCTTGTAGGTGAATGTTGATCATGGCAGTAAAATATTAGTATTACACCTCTAAATAAGTTAATAATGTTATGATATTTCTTCAAAGATTCAATAATATTTAAATTTTTATATATTTAAAAAGTAAACAGGCTGCATTGTACTGGTACGAATCTGGAAACATAATACCTGATGCACGTGAACGCTTCCTGTTCATTTATGTGAGACAAACGGTATGAGACACAGTTGCCAACTTGCCACTTTGGATATGAATATTCAGCGATAATGTTCACGACTTTAGCAGTACTGTAGTTCATTAGACATGTTTATTCATACAATAATATATTTTAGTATTAAATACTAGGGAGATAAAATGACAAAACTGCTGCACACAACTTTACATAATTTAGTGTTTTTTTGGGGTGGTTCTAGCGTCATGTGAAATACCGAGTTGGCAACTGTTTCTGTGTTTCAATGGCATTAGTAAAGTGATGACTGGTGGTCCATGGATTTCACTCTAATATAAAAGCATTTTTTCTGACAAACAACCCCCATCATGGCTTCTACGCAAACAATGTTGACTTCCTTCTTTCATAAACATAATGAGGAGTGTAAGAAGAATAACATACACGAGACTTGATCATGATAACAGTAAAAGTGGCAAAAGTTATGTTTCGACTGCTTCTAGTTCAAATTTTCAAACTGGATCCATGTGCAATTCAAAAAAATAATGGTGCCTTGAATTCTAACTTGTATCCCTGTTCACGTGTTTGGACTGAAGAAATGTGGAAGAAAAAAAAGAAAACCTATCCATGCTTAGACTTCAGGGATGATAAACTTGGGTGTAAAGTATGTGCAAACATAAGCTATGTAACTTGTCACTTCTAAGGGTTCAAGACTATCAAGTGTGTAGCAGATGTACCAAGTATCCTATTATGGAGCAGATTGAAGTACTGTACACACTTGAAGTCTCTCAGAAAAAAAATTGTTGTTCATAGACTATGGAAAAGCTCACACTGCTGCTTTACGTGTTGAAAATGTAGCTAATGAAGATGCTCTTGGAACATTGTGATGCCATGAATGCTTCAGTATCTAAAGACAACTTGTTCAATTTTGTGTTCTGCATATTATTTAGCTCAGAATGACAGACCAGACTCTGATCACTTTGGCTTACTGGAACTACAAAAGCAAAATGGTGTTGACATTGGAATGGGACTGCTTTCCTGCACTACTGCAACAGAGATAATTAATCACATAGCCATTAATATGAAAAAGAAAATATGCCAGTATATCAAGCAGATATATGACAAAATTTGTTCTCATTGATGAATCAACAATCCTGAGCATTAAAACAACCTTGATAGTTTACTTGAAATGTGAAAGTGATAAGGAAGGTAATCCCCATTTCATATTCTTAAATCTAATTGAACTACCTGATCAGAAAGCAGCAACTATTGCTAGGCATCTATTGAGCTGTCTCAATTATCATGGGTTTGAAGACTTATATTTGAAACAAAATCTTGTAGCATTTGCTAGTGATGGGGCAAGTGTCATGCTTGGTGTCAAATTAGGTATTGCATCAATTATCAAGGAACATTACCATGATATTTACAATGTACTTACAATGTACCTGTAAACATTTTTTAAATTTTGCTAGAAATTACCTCCTTAAGATTATATGTTAGATTAAGGATTTGCCCGAAATGCTATGCGTGCTAGAAGTTTTACATTCTTGTAAAGCCACAAGTCTCTGAACTCTCATGAACCCAGTGTACCTTCTTGTATATAAATAAATAAATAAATATAATAATCTGAATTACAGATTAGAATCTGCAGCATGAACCTGCTTTTTTTGAATAGTTGGTTGCCATTTCCAAAAATGTGAGCAGGGTTGTAAGGCAGGATCTATTTTTAATAAACCCATGTTGTGTTGATTTTACAAGATTGTTCACTGCGAAGTGAGGGATTGATTCCCTTTCTTAGGATTCTCCCCCATAAGCTTGCAGATGGTGAAGTCAAGTTCGATACCCCCATATATAATAAAATGTATTATATTTCAAATAAATAATATAAAGCAAAATAATGACCATGTTATATTTCTAAAGGTTACTACTGTAATACCAGATTCAAAATTGTACAAATTCCAAATTGTTATAATTATTCATTAACAGTGGCTTATCAATATTTATACTGTATTTCCTATATACTATATAACATTTTAATAATTACTATGAAGATATTAAATAAATTACTGTTAAATTATTAAATGATTAACTATTAAAAAATTAACTCATCTTAAATTGTTAAGTAACTATACAGAATTCTACAGTATTTATAAAGTTTTCAGCACATTACCTGAACTCATATTTGCAGATGAGGACTATGAAGCTGGTGAGCTGCTGAGAGGGTACAGACACTAAAATATGTCGAAGTTAGTTTTATAGAACTCTTGGACTGCATTCTGCTACACCAGCACAAACCTGTATAAATGATAATTACAGTAACGTGTAAGGATCTACTGATATATATATCCTTTAATTTGCAAGAATGGTACAGCATATCAATTACAGTACTTAATTTAGGGTCTTGGTAGTACAGTCGGGTTCGTTCTCAACTTGCAATCAAGAATTTCGGGTTCGAATCCCGGGCGAGACAGAAATGGTTGGGAGCATTTCCTATCACCTCAGGAAAATTTAAGTAAATATACACTGGCTGCCTGTCCACTGACACAATGAATTATTATTATTATAATTATTAAATTAATTTATTCCAAATAAAGTAGTCTACTGTAAGTTAATTATAATCATTAACAGAGCTATTGCGAGTTGTTCCGTAAGTGTGAAAATGTAACACTTTTTACAGTTTAGTTTCCGTAGTCAAGGACAGGAAGCCTGTACAGAACTTAAATTATTGAGGTCCCTTTTAGGACCTCGAATAATTTAAGTTTACACCCCTGCATCCCTTTCCAAAAATCCAACCCACTACAATTGGTCGACACCTGGGTACCTATTTAATGCTAGTTGAACAAAGAACTTAGGCAAAAGGAAACATGCTCCAGTCCGCCTAATTACCACAAGCTACACAAGCTTCAGAAAGCTTCCTGGCAATACGTTAGTAATGAATAAATATGATATATTTACTCATTATAATGTTGGTGCTGAATGTACAACACAAAAAAACATAATTTTAATCTGAAAAAGTATCTTTTTATAAAGAAATTAGGCGAAAATAAAAAGCTGGTGACGCCAAATCAAGTCGACGATCCAAGCGTCGGTTAGGTTAGGTTAGGTTAGGTTTGGTTTGGTTAAGTTAGGTTAGGTTAGGTTAGGTTAGGATAGGTTAGGTTAGGATAGGTTAGGTTAGGTCAGCCTTACCTATCATATTTATTCATTACTAACGTATTGCCAGGAAGCTTTCTGAAGCTTGTGTAGCTTGTGGTAATTAGACGGACCCACATGCTCTGCCATTTCTGTCCTGCCTAGAAATTGAACTTAGGTCCGTTGCTTGTGGGTCATTGAGGGCGGTCCGTCTAATTACCGCAAGCTACCACAAGCTACACGAAGCTTCCTGGCAATACGTTAGTAATGAATAAATATGATATATTTACTCATTATAATGTTGGTGCTGAATGTTCAACACGAAAAAACAATTTTAATCTGAAAAAGTATCTTTTTATAAAAGAAATTAGACAAAAATAAAAGAGCTGGTGAGGCCAAATCAAGTCGACGATCCAAGCGTCAGGTTCGGTTAGGTTAGGTTAGGTCAGCCTAACCTATCATATTTATTCATTACTAATGTATTGCCAGGAAGCTTTGTGAAGTTTGTGTAGCTTGTGGTAGCTTGCGGTAATTAGACGTACCCATTAAGGGTAGTCACCAAGCCAGGCCAGGCTAGACTAGGCTAGGCTAGGCCAGGCCAGGCCAGGTTAGGCCAGGCTAGGCTAGGCTAGGCTAGGCTAGGCTAGGCTAGGCTAGGCTAGGCTAGGCTAGGCCAGGCTAGGCCAGATTAGGCTATGCAAAAAATGGCAAAGTTAGGCAAGGAATGAGGAAACTTAATAGGAAACCAATTCAGCTTATAATTATAGTTCAAATTTCATTCTCACAAAATTTTAAATTACTTAAATTGGCTGTGCTCATATTTTTTTGACGTCTAAGTTCATTTGCCTAAATCTGATTCCAAGTTTTGATAAAAAAAACTTTGAATCAAATATTTTAGAATGTTAATGTGGTAAAAGCTTCAAAAATCAAGTAGAACCACATGGAATAAGATATATAAAAACGCATATTAACATTACTTTAACTTAATAGTTTTAGTATAATGAACTCGAACAAGAAAATTAGAGTTAAAGATTCATAAATTCTCATGAAATCTGACCAAGTGTGTTCCATCAGAACGAGCGGGGTCACACCACCTCCTTCAGAGAGAGACAGCTGTATTCTCCCTACCTGAGAGACTTATTAGTGTACTGGCTGGAGGGAAGAGGACGGGGTGTAGCTACACACCCCTGGAGACACTCTCACATACACCCACCATCTTAAGAGACAAGATCACACACGTGATAACACCACCTCGCGGGTGGAGGCTGAACGCGGCCCCGACCACCACATGTCAACACAATTCGTTATTGCTTTTGAAATCTACGATTTCGCCCTCTTTTGATTTCGTATTTCTGTTACGTTAAGAAATAACAGTCGTATTATTTCATGCAAAATTTAAAGTCAAAAGTAGATTTTTTATTTTATTAATTGGTTATTATTCGCATTGATATATTTTGTTTCGTCGCGTGAGGAATGAATGCGATGGTAGAGCCACAGCACTGAAGGGTTATATGTACCTATAACCTCTGTACTAAACAATTTATTTATTTATTTATTTATTTATTTATATACTAGAAGGTACAATGGGTTTATGAGAGTACAGAGCATTGATGTTTTACTTTCTTTTAAAGCCACTAGCACGCATAACGTTTCGGGCAAATCCTTAATCTAACATATAATTTTAAGAAGGTAATTTCTAGGAAAATTTCAATTCAAATTCAGACATTCATAAAATCTGCAAATTTCATCCACACTTCCGTGGAAGCAAACATTCCATTCGCCTTCTATCATCATACTATCATGCAAGCAGGAGTCACATATCTGTGGATCACCCAATAACATCAGCAGACTTCTAAATGTTACTCACTGGAGACATCTCCCGTCACGCAGGGTGCAGTCGCACCTCCACAGATCTCCAGTATCATCTATTGATACTGGTAATGGCTCAGAAGGGCCACCACTTACGGGCTATTCATGCCCGTGCCACCTTTTGGGTGGCTTAATCTTCATCAATCAATCAAATGTTACTACTGCTCGGCCTAGACTCGATTACAAGTAGTCCAACCACTTGGGCTGGACTGTACAGCGACGGTCTCGCTTCATGCAGGTCGGCGTTCAATCCCCGACCGTCCATGCAAGAGATTGGGTACCATTCCTTTCCCCTGTCTCATCCCAAATCCTTATCCTGGCCCCTTCCAAGTGTTATATAGTCGTAATGGCTTGGCGCTTTTCCCCAATTTAGAACCTGTACTTGAGGTCGATCTCGAACCCATTGTTGATGTGACTGACTTATATTGAATTTTGTAACTAGCTCATCAAGATTGTAACTTGCTTAGCTAAATGAATTGTGGGGTTCAGTCCCTGAGCCCATTATGTGCCATTGTAACCCTTTCCACTACCGCCCACAAGATGGGTATGGGGTGCATAATAAATGAACTAAACTAAACGCTTTTCCTCCCTGATAGTTCCATTCCATTCAGTTACAAGTATCTCTGGGAATTCTCATTATCTGCTGATGTAGACCTGACCAAATGTAAACTGTGTCAACAAAATTATTCGCACACCCTCCGTCACTATGTGATGGAGTGCGAAAAGATACGTGAATTCAGAGACAATTCTATAACCAATGTTCCAGCGATGCCCGAAACGCTGTGGGTATTGGTGGTTTTTAGGCATTGTATGTACCTAGCTTTATCTAGAAATCCAACATTATGTTTGTAACTCATCTTGTATGTATGTATTTGTACCTGAATTGTGGGAACCGACCTGTGAGATTTATATTTATTTAATTTATATGAATTTATATTTACGTTAATTTATATACTTCGATAGCAATTTGTATAATGTTAAGTGGACTGTATTTCTGCAATAATCTCATAATCTCACAAATCGATCCTCTACACATTAGGGGGGGGGGGGTTATTAAATTAATATATATATGCAGCCAATCAAACTACAGAAATAGCTACATACATTGAAGAGGTTCCTTATCTTATAGTACAGCAGGTTAGTCCACCAGGTATAACTAGGGTGTAGACACCAAATTATCCTCTTTGAGGCAGCTTCCATATCACCCAGTAACTGGTGCACAAAATCTTGCATCCTCGTCTTGACCTGTCAAAAGTGCGCTAGCTGTGAAGCCAGAATCCTATATATGACAAGTATATCAGAGAAAACACTATATGGAACATGGAACATTGAGACCTGGCTTAATTACCTTTAGTTTGAGGCGATTTCGCGATCTAACCGGGTCACCCTATATCCTGACATTAATGGCCATAAATGAATGATAAACGGGTTTCGGATAGACTTAACTTGAATTTGTAGACAGCGTGTTGACAATGGTACACCTTTGGCTTCCATAACACTACGTCCAAGTAAATTTAACAGGAGCTGAATTTGCTCCCGTGTGAGCCTCTGGTCTCGTATATACATGGCTGTTTAACACTCCATTCTATTGACGTTACTGGCCGACATTGTCCAGAATGATAGGAGCCGTTTGCTCCACACGTCTCGGAGGTGACACAACAATGGCTGCCCTCCTTCCTCCACTCTGACGCCTGGCTTACATTGTCCAGATTTCAGAACGTGATAGAAGGGTCACATTTACTCTACTTTAATATTGATAATTAAGTTAATTTATATAAGATGTTTTTATGATGGTAAAGTCCAAAGACTAATGTATTTAAGAATAATTCCCACCATAATAGGTGGTGAATTATAATAGTGTGTGGTGATGATATCCCGTTTTCTATAGACGGTAATTCCACTACAAGTTACGTTTTCTATGGGTAACTTGTTGGTAATACAGCTATTATCTGTATGTATGATATATTAAATGCTGTCGGATTTTCCGACATGAATAAACATTTGATTTGACTTGATTTGAGATGCGTAACTATTTCATTCAAAATGATCTGCTGCCAGAAATCTTAGCCAAATATCCCCAGTTATTTATATATTTATTTATTTATTTATATACAAGAAGGTACATTGGGTTTATGAGAGAACATAGCATTGATGTTTTTACATTCTTGTAAAGCCACTAACACGCATAGCGTTTCGGACAGGTCCTTAATCGAACACATAATTTTAAGTAGGGAATTTCTAGCAAAATTTAAATTTTTTAACGGGTACATTGTAAGAAAATTTTACACAGAATAGTAGGTACATTGTAGTAAAATTTGAGGATTATCAACTGGTACATTGTAGCATAATTTGAGGATTATTTCTAGGTATAATGTAGTATAACATGTGTTCAATTATAACAACCCTGATATAAGATATTACAATGGTAAAGTTGTATGGCTTAGGTACATATATTGACGGATTGGGTAACACAAGATACAGTACGAGTTTAAGGCACTAGGTAGGAAGCTATGAAGATAAAATTAGGTACTTTTTGGGTTTATTTTTGAATAAGGCAAAAGTTGGACAGCTTTTTAAATCGTTAGGTAGTTTGCTAACTGTAGGTAGTAACTGAGTGATTGTAACCTATCCACCGCTGCCCACAGGATGGGGGCGGTGTGCAGGACAAACATATCAACTTGTGACACTACCTCTCCATAAATGACCAGGATGTGGGTCAGTAATTCCTCTGGGCATCAGTAGTAGTCATTGGGGGAAAGTCGGAAATGCCAGCATGGCAGCAGGCCGCCTGCTGCTTCTGGAAACTGTCCTTATTAAGACCACTCAACAGCTCGGTCGGTAGAGCTTCGGCCTCACACACGTGGGGTCCATGGTTCGAGTCTCCTAGAGCCCAGGTGAATGGAACCTTTGTACTCACCTAGTTGTGCTTGCGGGGGCTGAGCTTCAGCTGTTTGGTCCCGCCTCTCAACTGTCAATCAACCGGTGTACCAGCCCGTCCTCCAAAAATGGGGAGGTAAATGTACAGAGCCCCGTAAGTGCAATTATGTACTATGTATAACAGTTAAGAATTGTACTTATTTACACTAAGTATTAAATCGTATTGTCAAATATATTGTGAATATTTGAGTGTACCATAAAAGCTGAATAGAAAACCACGACCTAACCTAACCGTCTTAGTTTGTGAAGATAAGACATTTTATTGCTTCTTAATTATAACTACTACTTAACCTATAGCTATATTGATATTACAGTTTTATAAAACAAATAAAACAAAACTAAAATATTTCAATAAATTGTAAAATAACTCAGGATATTTTCAAATTTTGTATAAAATCTCTCTTGTTTAATAAAACTGAAAAAGAAAATCCTAATATTTAAAACTTGTTTATAATAACTAAGCATTAATATTTCATCTAAAAATTTTAAGTGTCCTAACTGAAAACGAGGAGATTTAAATCGGGGGATGGGTAAATGTAACAGCCCCATAAGTGCAATTATGTACTATGTATAGCAGTCAGAAAATGCACTTATTACTTAGTATTAAAACGTACTGTCAATTCTGAGGATGGGTTGCGTGTACAGGTTCCTGAGAGTTGTGTGGCGGTGTCCGTGGTAATTCTTACCTGCTAATGACGTCATTGTAGGAAAGAATGGGAACTATCAATTCGATTTGCCACAGCGGCCCTGGAGGGTGTGGGGGGGGGACCGGAGGATGAATGCCATATGGACAAATCCACAAGGGCCAGTGACGAGGATTCGAACCTACGTCCGAGAGCCTCCCAGACGCTGCCTTAATCAACTGAGCTACGACATGATAAGAATTTGTTCATTTCATGCATCACGCTATTGTGATTTCTGTGTGTAACTGCCATATGGGTCCCGGTAGCGCAGTGGGATTCGTTCTCGACGCACAATCGAGAATTCCGGGCGGGACAAAAATGGTTGGGCACATATCCTTTCACCTAATGCCTCTGTTGACCCAGCAGTAAGTAGGTACTCAGGAGTTAGTCAGCTTGTGGGGGGGGGGGGGTTGAATCCTGGGGCGGGGTCAGTAATTCGAAATAGGGAGAGGAGGAGATCTCGATATAAGCCTAACATGTATGAATACCTCTCGCTTCCTGTTCCCGACACAATGAGTTATGAAAATTACGTGTAACTAATTCACAAACATAATTTTTTTTAGCTTAAAGATGGTTTGGGACCAGTACGGAGCCCTTTATATATCTGCGGGTATATAATGAGTCTGTCCTCCTGCAGCCCGTCCTCCCCAGCCTTCACAACGTCCCTAAACTGATGTACTAACTTGTACTAAAGTTCTCTGGCTCTTTGTCACTCTAGAGACTAATTAATGCTTTATTTCTTCAAATTGGAGGTTTCTATATATATACTATGGGCTCCACTAATGTTGTCTGTGGGGTATGCCAACGGCCAGGAGGAGCATGGAAGCAACTGGGGCGCGGCAAGCAAGTGGGCACGGGGCACTGGAGTCAAGAAATGCCCGCCCCCCTGCTCTGCCCACACTCGTGCATGGTATAGAGAGAGAGTGACCCACATACCCCTATGACCCGCTTGTTGCATCATGCCCGTTACTCAGATACCCCTCCCTCCCTCTCTCTCTCTCCCTCTCCCTCTCTCCCTCCCTCGCCCCAATATACCGTATGTGTCAAGTTACATCCAACTGGACTCCCTCCAAACGTTCCCTCCCTGTATGTGGAACGGCTCCATCCTGCCCTGGCCTTCAAGACGCTGTGTACACGTTTGTACTTCGCTGTGTACCGCCTGTACCTCGCTGTGTACCGCCTGTACCGCCTGTACCTCGCTGTGTACCGTCTGTACCTCTACCCCCTTCTCTTCTAACTCCTTACCACTTGCGCTCTAATCTTATGCTCAGTACAAAAATAGTTTCACCAATTTGGGTTCACCTTTGTTCGTGTTCATCCTTGCTTGTGTTCACCCTTGTTCGTGTATCTGCCCTGTCAATGGACAGGCAGCCAGTTTATATATACAGTACATGTTAGGCTTATATCGAGGCCTCCCCCCCCACCTAGGGCCTAATTACTGACCCCCCCCCCCACTTCAGGGTGTAGCCCCACGACAAGCTGGCTAACCCCTCGGTACCTGTTTACTGCTATGGGTAGACAAAGGCATTAGGTGATAGGAAACGCACTCAACCATTTCTGTCCTGTCAGGGGGGGGGGGGAAATCGAGCCCGGAATTATCGATTTTGAGTCGAGAACAAACCCAACTGTTCTGTACTACAAGGCACTGACCTGTATAATACGTGTTGAACACAACAAGGCACTGACCTTCCCGCCGGTCAAGGTGCTACAGAGGGCCAGAGGCTCTATGTTATCATAGAGGCTCTATGTTATCACAGAGGCTCTATGTTATCATAGAGGCTCTATGTTATCACAGAGGCTCTATGTTATCATAGAGGCTCTATGTTATCACAGAGGCTCTATGTTATCATAGAGGCTCTATGTTATCACAGAGGCTCTATGTTATCACAGAGGCTCTATGTTATCATAGAGGCTCTATGTTATCACAGAGGCTCTATGTTATCATAGAGGCTCTATGTTATCACAGAGGCTCTATGTTATCACAGAGGCTCTATGTTATCACAGAGGCTCTATGTTATCACAGAGGCTCTATGTTATCACAGAGGCTCTATGTTATCACAGAGGCTCTATGTTATCACAGAGGCTCTATGTTATCACAGAGGCTCTATGTTATCATAGAGGCTCTATGTTATCATAGAGGCTCTATGTTATCACAGAGGCTCTATGTTATCACAGAGGCTCTATGTTATCACAGAGGCTATGTTATCATAGAGGCTCCAGGAGAGGTAGAGAGCGGGTACCTCGCTGTCTTGAGAAACATGGATGCGTTACTTAGACTCCAAGCTAGGCTAAGGGTCGTTGAGGTCAGCCCTAACAACGTGGTTTGAGCCGTTACTGGCCAGATAGTGATTAGAAATAATATGACATTATTATTAGGAATCTCCAATAAACCAACCCGTTCTCGCACTTGCTTCAGTCAATATTGGCTTAATTAATAAGTGCATATGTGACATGCTAATTGATTGTGAATATTTTAGTTTACCTTGAAAAGCTTCATACAAAACACCGACCTCACCTAACCTTCTTAGTATGTTAAGATAAGCATATTATTGCTTCGTAATTACAATTATTACTTAACCTATAATAAATAACATACCTACCTTGCTATGTAACAATTTTTGTTTTGTTAATTTTTAATTCATTGTGGAGTATTGTGGTAACGTCTGGCCGTATAGGGGTTATAGTTATCTTGAGGTTATCTTGTTATGATTTCGGGGCTTTAGTGTCCCCGCGGCCCGGTCCTCGACCAGGCCTCCACCCTCCAGGAAGCAGCCCGTGACAGCTGACTAACACCCAGGTACCTATTTTACTGCTAGGTAACAGGGGCATAGGGTGAAAGAAACTCTGCCCATTGTTTCTCGCCGGCGCCCGGGATCGAACCCGGGATCACAGGATCACAAGTCCAGTGTGCTGTCCGCTCGGCCGACCGGCGTCACCGGGGTGACAATATACTTTAATTAAAGTAAAACTATGACGAGTAGTGACCTTGGACAAGGTACTCAAAGAGTATAATTCTCTGGTTGGAATTATATTAAACTTGAGAGGGTTTCGGGGCTTAGCGTCCCCGCGGCCCGGTCCTCAACGGTTAAGGCAGCATCATCATCTTGGCTTGTGATCCACACACTTGAAGATACGTTATGTGTAATGACAATAACAATTAAGGTCCGGTTGTTAGCAGGTATATAATTAAGTCTGGTGGCATCTTCTGAGTGTTTTGACCTGGAGAAGACCTGGTTGGGGTTGACCTGCGGTCAAGCTCAGTGCCCCAGGGGTCATTTGACCTGATCTGAACCTCGTTACGGCCTGTGGGAACTATTGTGGTCATCATATGGCTTTAACTTCCTAGAGAGAGATAATGTTGTGGAATGTTCGTAGTGAACTCCCAAGAGTTTCACCGAGACGTGATGGGACGTTTGGGAGGGGGGGGGGGGGGTAGGCGGTGGGTCAATAATTACACCTGTGCTATCTCCCACTCCCCCCCCCCCCCCCCTCCCCCACCAACCCCCTCCACACACACACACACACACTACTCGCATCCATCTTCCCCTCCTGACTCGACCCTCGGCCCCCATTAAAGCCTTCCCACAAGCTTCTTCCGCCTCCAAATATATGCAAATCCCACCACCCCGCCCATTTCATCCCTAGACCCGCCTGACGCCCACACCAAATTGCGAACATCACCGTCAAGACGTCAAATTCAATAGTCTTGGTCGATGTTAAGATGTCAAGGTCAATAATAAGATGTCAAGGTCAAATGTTAAAATGTGATATTAGGTCAATGGTAAGACGTTAATGTTAAGACATCAAGGTCATTGTCACAACCTCAAGGCTAATGTCAACACATGCTAAGATGGTGAAGGTTATGGGGGTAGTGCACTAGACTGTTGAGAGGCAGAGCCCATGAACTGAATCTTAAACCACACACACACACACACACACACACACACACACACACACACACACACACACACACACACACACACACACACACACACACACACACACACACATATGGGTGCACGGCCGAGCGGACAGCGTTCGAGATTCGTAGTCAATGGACCTGGGTTGGCTTCCCGGACGAGAGATATTGATAAATAGACAGAATTTTAAGACAGGAGAAACAGGAAGACAGGAGAAGCCTGGAGACAAGCAGGGTGACAGGTGAGACAGAGCGACAGTAGAGGCCAGGTGACAGGTGAGAGAGAGAAAGACAGATGGGATACAGAGACAGGTGACAGAGAGAGAGCCCCGTCCAAGACATCTGACAGCTGTCTACAGTAACAGTAGCGGCTCGCCCCAGGCAGCAAGTGGCTCACTGGCTCAGGTTAACAAACCTCAGACTTGCCACAACGTTCAAAATAAAGGGAACTAAAACGCACTGAATCAAGCCCTAACCTAACCTAAACAACCTAAGCATAGAAAACGCGGATATTTCTTATAGCCACTCGGACGGGACGACCAGAGTCTCGGACGGGAAGACCAGAGTCTCGGACGGGACGGTCAGAGTCTCGGACGGGCGACCAGAGTCTCGGACGGGCGACCAGAGTCTCGGACGGGCGGCCAGAGAATCGGACGGGCGGCCAGAGTCTCGGACGGGACGACCAGAGTCTCGGACGGGACGGCCAGAGTCTCGGACGGGCGGCCAGAGTCTCGGACGGGCGGCCAGAGTCTCGGACGGGCGACCAGAGTCTCGGACGGGCGACCAGAGTCTCGGACGGGCGGCCAGAGTCTTGGACGGGCGGCCAGAGTCTTGGACGGGCGACCAGAGTCTCGGACGGGCGGCCAGAGTCTCGGACGGGCGGCCAGTCTCGGACGGGCGACCAGAGTCTCGGACGGGCGACCAGAGTCTCGGACGGGCGACCAGAGTCTCGGACGGGCGACCAGAGTCTCGGACGGGCGGCCAGAGTCTCGGACGGGCGGCCAGAGTCTTGGACGGGCGGCCAGAGTCTCGGACGGGACGACCAGAGTCTCGGACGGGCGACCAGAGTCTCGGACGGGCGGCCAGAGTCTTGGACGGGCGGCCAGAGTCTCGGACGGGCGGCCAGAGAATCGGACGGGCGGCCAGAGTCTCGGACGGGCGGCCAGAGTCTCGGACGGGCGGCCAGAGTCTCGGACGGGACGACCAGAGTCTCGGACGGGACGACCAGAGTCTCGGACGGGCGACCAGAGTCTCGGACGGGCGGCCAGAGTCTTGGACGGGCGGCCAGAGTCTTGGACAGGGCGGCCAGAGTCTCGGACGGGCGGCCAGAGAATCGGACGGGTGGCCAGAGTCTTGGACGGGCGGCCAGAGTCTCGGACGGGCGGCCAGAGTCTCGGACGAGCGGCCAGAGTCTCGGACTGACTGTCTCCCGCCAACAACGTGACCCACTTTTCTCTGGTGTGACTGGCCGGCCGGCCATTGGCCTCCACCACCACCAGCACCAGCAGCAGCAGAGACTGGTGGGGGTGGTATATGATATACCACGAGCAGTATATCATGTACCCCCGCCAGTACGCATACCCAGGCAGTACCCCGGCAGGGTAGTGAAAGAGGAAGTGCCTGGCTAGTAGCGGCACTCTTCACTCCACCTCTGTGGCACAGTGTCTGCTTCCTCCCTCCCTCCCTCCCTGCTACCACAGTGGCCCCGCCCACCTCCTCCACTGGCCCCGCCCACCTCCTCCAGTGGCTCCGCCCACCTCCTCCAGTGGCTCCACCCACCTCCTCCAGTGGCCCCGCCCATCTCCTCCAGTGGCGGGAGAGAGAAGCCCCACTACAGGAGGTGGTGAGTGTGGACCCCAGGCCAGGGGCGTGCGGGGGCGTGCGGGGACGTGTGGGGGCGTGCGGGGGCGTGCGGGGGCGTGCGGGGGCGTGCGGGGACGTGTGGGGGTGCCGCCCGCTCCTAACACCTGTTGGGGCCACATGTCTGGCTCCTATCAGTCACGTATGCGTCTCCTGCACACCTTTCATGCCTCACTGATTATCTGTTTACCTGCCTGCCTCCTCCTGCCTGCCTGCCTGCCTGCCTGCCTGCCTGCCTGCCTGCCTGCCTGCCTGAATCCTCCTGCCTGCCTGCCTGCCTGCCTGCCAGCCTGCCCGCCTGCCTGCCTGAATCCTCCTGCCTGAATCCTCCTGCCTGAATCCTCCTGCCTGCCTGCCTGCCTGCCTGCCTGCCTGCCTGAATCCTCCTGCCTGCCTGCCTGCCTGCCTGAATCCTCCTGCCTGCAATCCTCCTGCCTGCCTGCCTGCCTGCCTGCCTGAATCCTCTTGCCTGCCTGCCTGCCTGCCTGAATCCTCCTGCCTGCCTGCCTGCCTGCCTGCCTGCCTGCCTGCCTCCGTTTCACTTTATCCAAAATCTTTGATAAGACCACTGTGCTGCCCCATCCTGGCACCCTCCACCCACCACACCAGGACGTGTAACAGTAATAGCTCTAAAGTCAGACACCTTAACACAAATATGTTTACGCTTTTCTGCGTACATTCTTCACACCACCACCCCCACACCACCAGCCCCACCACCACCAGCCCCACACCACCAGCCCCACACCACCAGCCCCACCACCACCAGCCCCACACCACCAGCCCCACACCACCAGCCCCACCACCACCAGCCCCACACCACCAGCCCCACACCACCAGCCCCACCACCACCAGCCCCACACCACCAGCCCCATTACCACCACCCCCACACCACCAGCCCCATTACCACCAGCCCCACACCACCACCAGCCCCACACCACCAGCCCCACTACCACCAGCCCCACTACCACCAGCCCCACACTACCACCAGCCCCACTACCACCAGCCCCACTACCACCAGCCCCACACTACCACCAGCCCCACTACCACCAGCCCCACACTACCACCAGCCCCACTACCACCAGCCCCACTACCACCAGCCCCACTACCACCAGCCCCACACCACCACCCCTCCCTCCTTAAGTTAACCTGGGAACTTACCACGTTCTAAATACATACATCACCGAGAACTTGACTCTATAACTTAAATGTCAAAATCGAATTCTAGGTCAAATGTCGAGGGGTCACGTGATCAATCTACGCCACACTTTTTGTACAAAAATAAGAGACAGTAAAATATATTGGAGGTCAAGATTTGGACGCAATATTTATACAATGACAGTGCTCGCCCTGAATAATACCGTGTGTGATGAACGTCGACGTTGACAATGGTAAGCTGGGGGAAATAGGTCGCTGGGGAAATAGGTCGTTGGGGAAATAGGTCGCTGGGGGAATAGGTCGTTGGGGAAATAGGTCGCTGGGGGAATAGGTCGCTGGGGGAAATAGGTCGCTGGGGGAAATAGGTCGCTGGGGGAAATAGGTCGCTGGGGAAATAGGTCGCTGGGGGAAATAGGTCGCTGGGGGAAATAGGTCGCTGGGGAAATAGGTCGCTGGGGAAATAGGTCGCTGGGGGAAAAGGTAGCTGGAGAAATTTCAGATCTCCGCAATCTTGCGGTTCTTTTTTTATTTTGCGTTCTACGAGTCCTCGTGAGCTTGTAGATCCTTCATCTACCTGTTCCCATGTCTCCTCAGAGCACCCAGTGCTTGATCTCCGTCGCCTCCAGCTTCCTGGGACGCAGCTGCGCTCAGCCGCACACACAAGACTCGAACCCCTGTCGCACCTCACACAGCTGTGGTCGCATCTGCCCGTGTTTACTTTCTACAGCTTCCACTTTCCTGCCCCGGTATTTACAAATATGTTCTGGGTACCTATCGTGCTCGACCACACCCTAGTGATTTGTTTACTATTTTCCAATTATTTATATTAGATGTAATACACTGGGTTTACGTTCTCTGTAACATGTCTAACCTACACCTATATTAATAGTCAAACCAGTTATTCGGGTCCACTGTTCACTCTGGCACTCATACTCGTCACCCTGCAAAGCCTTCTATCATAGTAGTCCTGCACTCTTCCCAAGACTATAAATACCAGCTGTGCCTTATAATGCTGGTCACGCGCCTTCTCCAGCAGCTGCGTCAGGTATATATATATCTCTGATCTACAGACCGCTGGACGACCTTCTTCAACCCCGCGCCACCTCTTGGCTGGCTAAATCTTGATCAATCAATCGCTGTGCGCCGCGGAGTCCATCTTGGCTTTCACTGAACAGTTTCTCGGACCTCCATAACTGCCCGCGACTCCTCCGGGTCATTCCTAGTTCACTAATGACTATGGTTCTCGCTGTGTGCTTCTGCGATTGTATATAGCGGTACAATCACTGCTTTCTCCCACTCATCGGTTTTTCTCCTTGACTAACTTTTTCCTACCTCCTTTTCCTTCCTCCTTTTCTAATATCTTATACCCTCA